>NW_006159498.1:1087619-1114454 GCF_000334495.1 Tupaia belangeri chinensis | reverse complement strand
TCACGATTGCTAAGTCATGGAAACAACCTAAATGCCCACGAACTGATGAATGGTTAGAAAAACTGTGGCACATATACTCAATGGAATACTATTCATCCATAAAAAACAACAAAACCCTGGCTTTTGAAAAGAAGTGGATGAATATGGAAGACTTACTGCTGAGTGAAGCAAGCCATGCTATGAAGGAGAGGCATTGTATGTCCCCACTTAATATATACCGAGTGTCTGCACTCTAAATGTGTATATATATATATATATATATTTGAAACCACACTGCTTCTGTTGTTATAGAGTTATAAAATTATACAAAATTATAAGACATATCTTGAACATTATCTTTAAAATTCAGTATTTTGAAACTTTGAAAGTTGCTTGTAAACTGTCAAGAATTATGGAGTATGAGCTAAAATTCTTTGCTATGTAAAGTAAATGTTTGGGGAAAATGTAAAATAAAAACAAGTTGTAATGAAAAAAAAATCTTAAACTATTAATATATTAGGTTGTCGGGAAAGTAATGAGTTTTTTCTACACAAAAATACATCATGACTTCCCTGATGACCCACTATAAAGAATATTAAGAACACAAACCAACAAGAAAAAATTTGAAATAATCTAAGGAAAAAATGGATAAAGATGAACAGTTAGCAAAATGCAAATACCCCTGAACTTAGGAAAAACATCCCTAATAGAAAAGACAAACTATCTACAGACTAGACAGTACAGAAAAGAATGATAATATCCAGTGTTGTTGAGGATTTGGATAGACTCATTCGTGTTTTTTCCTTTAACCAACTGAGTTTTATCTGTTGTATAAACCAAACCACCTAACATCTTTCAGGTGAAAAAAATACTAAATTTGAATAAAGATATTACAAAATGAATTAGAGTCCAATAAAAATTAGCTTTGGAGAGGGAACATAATTCTACTCAATTAAGGCAAACATGTTTATAGACCACAGATTAGCTTATTTTTTAATACCCGTCATGCCACAAATTCATAGAGAATTCCAGTAGCTCAGGCTCCTTCCCACTGGTTCTCACAAAGTGTGCTTCTCAGGGTGGAGCAGGCTGGCGCTGTAGTTGAACCCAGGTCCCTTTCTCTTTGGCTTCCTTTTTCTGGTCATTTTCCTTCCCACGTTTTAGGAAGCTATCTCTGTTTTTTTAATATGCTCAATACGCACATTCATTCTCTTGGCAAGGATCTTGCCCTTGTTGGTTCACAACAATGCCCACAGCATGCTGGGTAACAGTGTAGACTGTCCCAGTTTTGCCATGGTAACATTTGTGGGGCATTCCTTTTTGAACAGTACCCATTCCCACACTGTCTACAATATCACCCTTCTTGTAGATTCGCATATATGTCGCCAAAGGAACCACTCCATGTTTTCTAAAAGGTCTAGAGAACATATATCGGGTGCCTCTCTTCTTTCCCTTTGTGTTCGTCATTTTGGTTAATTACTGGAAGATGGCGGTTCTGGCCAAAAGGTAGACTCATTCATTTCTGGGAGAGGGTGCAATTTGCACATCACTTCTGGAGAATACCTAGCACACCACCTATGCTTATGTAATACATTCTTTAATCCAGAAATGCCACTTCCAGAACTCATCCAGTAAATGGGGGTCACCCAGCTGTACAAAGATGTACAAGTGTGTTCCAAGCAAAACTGTGACAACTGCACACACTGGAAAGAGCCTAAAACATACCACCTATTGGGCACAAGTCTTAGAACTAAAGACACACTCAAATCAGGGACTGACGACTGCTATACCTAGGATGACGGACAGTTTTTTTTTTTGGAGAGGATTTTGCTACAGGGCGCGTGTGCTCGCCAGAAAGACAGAGACAGAGACAGAAAGTGAGAAATCACTACCAAGGGAGGATGGCCATGCTGCAATCCCTTTTCCTCCATTTTCCTCTCGAGATCTTGGGCATGCATGCACACGCGCCTGGAGTGAGTTTAAGCCACCAGGTCCAGGACTCGAACCGCAGTCAGCTACTTGGGAGTTCTGCAACATAGCCATTACGCTAACTGCTGGTCCCAGTTTTTTTTTTTTTTTTTTAAAGAATTCTTTTATTTAACTTTATTATTATTATTATTATTATTTGAGCCAAGAGAGACAGACAGAGAAAGAGAGGGAGAGGAAGAGAGAGAGGGAAAATGAGAAAGCAAGTCACCAGGTCTGGCATTTGAACTACAGCTGGCCATGTGGTAGTCCAGCACCTTTAACCACCATGCCACCTGCAGGCCCCAAGTACGACAGACAGTTCTATGGAATGTAGAACAATTCCCAACTTGTAATGGTAAATTTTGGGTGGGGAGGGGAATATCCATATGCACAGGAACATGTCATACTACACTAGTGTCATTTATGTTTAGGGGAGATAGCTACACACACGCATGCACGCACGCACACACACAAACACTACATCTTTCCCTCTATGACTTTGTACGCACAGATTAACTCTGTCAGACAGAAACGGGAGCTGCATCTGGTGTGAGAATCTGGGAACACTCAAGTTCAAGAATTACGGAACAGTCCAGTCATGTAGCATGTGCTGGTTAGCACTGCTACTCAACAGGCTCAGGCCACAAGGAAGGCCCGGCTTTGATTCCTGTCCCCAGACAAGCTGGGCGTGGAGATCGCATGGCCCAATCTACTCAGGACGCTGAGGCAGTTGGACGTGACACAGCAAGACCCAGTCTAAAAACACACCAGACGCCCACATCCCCGGCCAACACATGGAATTAAGGGAGATGAGCCTGTTCAGTTCTCACCCTTACTGCCATTTAAACTTTTGGATGGCTGTTGTTAAAATGCATGCATGTTTACCTTCTAAAAACAAAACTTTAAATGGTCTTTGGCCCATTCATTCTGCTTTTCAGAACCTATTCCATGATGCATGTGGCTTTGCCCACACAAGGATATACTCAATGTAGCATTGTTTTTACTCGCAAAAAGTTGGAACCACCCAAATGTTCATCACCACCAGAGGATCAGACAAGTAAATAGCACATACCATATAATGGAATGCTCTGTTATGAACAGGGGAAAAAAATTAATGTGTGCCCTGACAGGGAAAGGCATCTAGGGTTCAGTGTCAAGTAAAAAAGAAGGGTGCTTATGTAGTTTGGTTCCATTTTACATATTAAGAGTGTGTCAATAATCCCGAGAGGAGAAAGGAGAAGGGATTGAGGTGTGACCAGCCCCCTGGGGGGATGATTTCTCGCTTTCTATCTCTCTCTCTCTCTGTCTCTCTGTCTTTCAGGCGAGCACACTCACCCTATAGCAAAAGCCTCTCCCCCCCCAAACAAAAACCCCCCCAAAAAAAAAAAAAAAAAAAAAGAAAAAAAAAATCTTAGTTCCCCCTGCTATCATAATGTGTGCTTTTTAAATGCAGTGCCCTTACCCACAAGACAGAAAAAGACGCACACACACATAAAGAGAAAGCACTCCTGAGTAGGGTCGTGATCACACCGCCATCCTTTTCCTCCATTCCTCCTTCCAGTCAGGATTCTGGGTGTGCACACGTGTGAGAGGATGGTGAGTTTTTCAGGTCACCCACCCAGGCTGATTTCAACCATGAGTGGCGACATAGGCTCCAGCTCCCAATGCAAAGCAATTAACCACTGCACTGTGGGGCTGACCCAGCTATTGTGATGTTGTGGAGAAGATTAAAATGGACTAGTATGAGGCCAGCAGGTGGCATGGTGGTTAAGGTGCTGGATTCCTACTTGGCCGACACCACAGTTCAAGTCCCAAACCTAGTGGGTTGAAAAATCACGATAAATAAATAAATACTTAAAAACAAATGGAATTGCCTCTTGTTCTAAAATTTGTTAATGCCTTGTGTCTTTTCTTCCCATCTGAAGTCTGTGACAAATCTCTCAAAGGTGCTAGGCTCTGTACTGTGACCTGGACGTAACCACTGTGCCACTGTGCACTATGCTGTGCGCTGCACTGCGCACCTGCACTGTGTTGTGCTGTGCGCTGCACTGTGTACCTGTACTGTGTGTTGTATTTCGCACCTGCACTGTGCACTACACCATGCACCCGTGACGTGCGCTACACTGTGCACTGAACTGTGTGCTATACCGTGCACCTGTACTGTGATGGTGCTCTACAGGGCAGTCTCCAAGAGTGTTCCCAGTTCAGGTCCAGAGACCTACCTGAGCACTCTGGGACCCAAGATGTGGGGCTGGCTGAGCCTGGAGCAGATCGTGGTATCTGGGCCCTATTGCGGATGCTAAGTCTATGCCATACCCGGGCCATGTCTATGCTATATCCATGCTACGTCCACTTATATCCACACTGTGTCAGTGCTATGTCCACGTTATGTCCACGCTACGTCAGTGCTACGTCCACATTATGTCCACGCTGTGTCAGTGCTACATCCACGTTATGTCCACGCTGTGTCAGTGCTACGTCCACGTTATGTCCATGCTATGTCATTGTTATGTCCATGCTATGTCAGTGCTATGTCCATACTATGTCAGTGCTATGTCCACGTTATGTCCACGCTGTGTCAGTGCTACATCCACGTTATGTCCACACTGTGTCAGTGCTACGTCCACGTTATGTCCATGCTATGTCAGTGTTATGTCCATGCTATGTCAGTGCTATGTCCATGCTATGTCAGTGCTATGTCCATGCTATGTCAGTGCTATGTCCATGCTATGTCAGTGCTATGTCCATGCTATGTCAGTGCTATGTCCATGTTATGTCCACACTATGTCTATCTCCTTGTGTGTCACTCTATGCTTCCATTTCACTAATGGAAGAAAAAAATAAACCTTTTTAAAAAATGCTAGTCTTCCACACATACCATCAGCTTCTCTGAGACGCCTCTGGAAATGAGAGGCATCTGCCTCCAACACACCATGTGGCTTACTTTCCAAACGGTGAACACACAAAGTGTTGTTTGAAAGAAAAATGGAAGGGAAAGAAACCCCAGGATGGAAGAAAAGCCCGAGTGAACAGAGACCATGAAGTGTTACAGATTTAATCAGCAAAATCCAGGTCACTAGAAACTGCACAGGACAAAAAGCAAACTGCCACCAGAGTTTCATTGACACTTTGTAAGGATGATTCTTAAAAACTATGTCAATTGAGTGAAATACGAGCTATTCAGATTTCTAATAAAAATCTGTAAAACAAATTACGGCACAAGAGACCACTGGACACCTGACTGTTGTGGACACTGGGAGACAAGGAGCAGCTGCTGCTTCTCTCGCACGTGCTAGTGGACTGTGTCGAGGCTCACCCAGGCTGGCATCACACGTGTTACCAAAGCTCCCAGTGAGATCCAGGGGCCGACTCTCCCAAGGGGACCATAACATGAGGAACAAATCCACAACGTATTCAGACATGGTCTGCCTTTTGCACTCTTACTCTCTCGTGAGAACACGGTGTTTTCCAGATGCTTTAGGATATGTGTCTGTATGCCTGTGCTTATAATCCTCTGTGGCAGTCTCTACCTCCGTGAATATAGAAGATACAATGCACCTTTGCAATACATCGC
This sequence comes from Tupaia belangeri chinensis, assembly GCF_000334495.1. NCBI lineage: Eukaryota > Metazoa > Chordata > Mammalia > Scandentia > Tupaiidae > Tupaia > Tupaia belangeri. The sequence goes on along the minus strand of NW_006159498.1, from coordinate 1,108,933 downwards.
TCAGGAACCATAAACCCACCAGGAATCCCTTCTCAGTGTGACTGGATGGGCATGTTCACACAGAGACCCTTCTTCAGATGACAGGAACAACTAAAATTTACGTTTTTCTCCTCTGCCAAATTTTCAAAAGAAATAAGTACAATTTTAATGTAAGGAATTACATCACTTCAAGTTTAAAAACAAAAACAAAACAAAACAAAAAACACCCCTCTCCTTACCTGAGACCATCACAAGGCTTCGTATCAGTTACCTGATGCTCTTCATCAAGCTTGTGGGGAAATTGTGCTCTACTCTGATTTCCCTTATTTGGGGCTCATTGAAGTCAAAGAAAAGCTCAAACCACCCTGGTCGTCTGGAACGTGCTGTAGCCCCCACCTGACACAGGGGCACCAGGGTCGAGCTGGGGCTGCCGACACTGGTGTCAGGCGAGAGTAGCAGCCTTTGTCACAGAGCTTCTGCAGAGCTGTTCTCAGCGGCTACTACGGTGGGAGTTGGCCTATGCCTCTCTCCCGCTTTTCCCTTGTCGGCCTTCATTATTTTCAGCTCCCTCGTTACCTACTTGGCATGTGCCTTCCTCTTTCCTCCAAGTTAAATTCACATTCTAGACAGCAGCTGTAAGACTGCCGACTGCCAACCCCACTCCAGGCCTTTGCTAGCAGAGCTCTCAACCTCGCAGGGGCCTCAGAACTCGGCTTCTGAATCAGCAGAGTTACATTTCTAACAAGACACTGCTGATCCTGGGAACCCACTTTGGGAACCACTGCTCTGCAGTTCGCCCGTCTCTTGCCCTCGTCTCTGCTGACCATGGCAAATAGCTGACCAACTGGGAACGCAGCGTCCTCGTCAGCAGAGTGGAGACTGTGACATGGACACGTCACTGGAAGCACCGAGGAAAGGACATGTACAAGTAAATCCTTCATCAGTTGGAGAAAGCAGAAGCACAGAGCATCCTTTACCAGGGTCACTGACGAAACAGCTAATTTCAAGCAAATTTGCTCCCTTCAACTCTACACCTTTTCCTCAGAGGTAGAGAACTGGCCAACGGCCCAAAGGAGTTCCCTGTATTTTCAAACTGCCTGGCCTACAGGCTATTTTGCTGACAGCTTCCTTAAGAATTCTCATTTTTAAAAAATGGGGCAGAAGTCTTTAGCCCAGAAAGAAGGGCTCCAGACAACAAGTCTGCCTCCCCCAGGTATGAGGGGCATATAGAAAACCAAAGAGGAGGAACAGAGGTGGGCATCAGCGCGTCTAACCTGGGTGTGCTGGGAAGGAAAGGCCCGTGGTTAGCAGGGAACACTGGAAGCACTTCTGCTCACTTACCTTGGGCAAGCCTCCTGCCTGCGCCGTGTTCAGTCCCGCATGGCCGGCCATTTGCGGGGAAACCTGTGTTAAGGTCTCAGCCAGCACGCTGCTTGTGGCCCCCTGGATGGCAGGGGCAGGGTACGTCATGCCAGCTCCCCTTCCTCTGCCAGCAGCCCCAAGAGATCCGTTCATGACTTGCGCCTGGCCTTGCTGGGCTTGACTCACCAAGCCGTGGCCAGAGTTATTGAGGAGGCCTGGGTGGGCCTGGCTAAAGTTAGCACTCATGCAGATCCCAGGGCCAGGCTGCGACGTGGCAGGGCTGCTGGTCACCAGCCCCACTTGCTTTTGTGCTTGCTGATTCAGTGCTTGGGAAGCAGGGGGAGTGGGCCCAGAGGTGCTGGCTGCCTGCTTGGGCAGGCTAGGGGCTGAAGAATCTCCCTGGTTCAGAGGGCTCTTGCCCATGGCACTCAGGCTGGCCATGTTTGCACTGTTCGGCTGCCCTTGAGCCTGGCCCCCAAGGCCCTGCTGCACAGGGCTGCTGGCGCTCACATTTCCTACTCCTGGGTTGATACTAGAGCCGCTGCCTCCTCGCAGAAGCTCCGACAGTTGTTTATGTTTGGAAGCAGCATCTGAAACAAGGTTCCCACTGTTTAAAAGGCCCAATTCTCCTCCGTTGGGAATCAGCTCATCGGGAAGATCATTTTCCAAGTCAAAAAATGATCCAAAATCTAGAAATCAAACAGAAATGGGAAATGAGAAACTAAGCAACCATAACACCTCTCCAACCATCCTATGTTACCACAATCTCACTCAGACGGGCATTTAACAAAAGTCCAGGGTATCTTAAGAGTAACTTCAGGATGATTCCCAAGTTTGGAAAAACTGTAAGTCAAACCATCGTAAATCAGGAACTGTCTGTACTTCAGTATACATCTCCTAAGGACATCGTTTTACATAATCACAGTGCACGTGTCAAATTCAGAAAACGTAACCCTGAAACCAACCTGAACGTATTACGTCTCCTCAAATTTCACTGGCTGTTCCAGTAATGCCCTTTACCACATTTATCTTCCCGATCCAAGATCCAATTCAGCATCCTAGTACACTCAGATTGCATGTCTCTGCCACCTTCTTTAATCTAGAAAATTCCTGGGCCTCTGCCTTCCATACTGATGTTTTGAAGAACAGAGGTGAGTTATTTTGTAGGGGTGCCTCCTCATGGTTACAGGACACATCACTTGGAAGAAAGGAGCCCAACCTGGAGGGGCTTGTGCCTGCGGGACTACCTAGCTTCCGGTCTCAGTGTGCCTCTGTGCATTCCACACAAAGCTCGTATGCTGCTACACTGCCCTGAATTTGGAGTCACTACGATCTCCTGATAGAGAAAAATCCCCAAGGACCCTCTCACCCTAACTAATGTCTAGTGTGCTGCCTTCTGGGCGCTGTCCACAGCACACTCTCCACTCACTACCCTTCGGTTACCAAAGCCCTTAAAATGCGGTGCTCCCTAATCTAGAAGCTTGTGCATAAAATTTCACCTAAACCAGAGAGCAGAGACCCTCTGATAGGGATCGGCTTTCCTTCCTGTTTGCCCTGGGTGAGGACAAAAAGATAATGTCAAGCACTTAAACCAGAAGAAGCAAACAAACCCAAACACTTGCTATTTTGAGTTGGGAACAACCTGCAGAAGTGCCCGTCTGGTTCTTTCAAACCTCTCCACACACTTCCTGTGACATGAAGGCTAGGCCAAAGAAGAGTCAGGTCAACGCCACAGGGCAGGCGCCAGGTTCCATAGCTCAGGGTAGGGCAATGGAAAAGAACTCCCCGCAGCTGGACACAGACACTCGAATCCCCATGTGTCCTTGGGCAAGCTGCTTCATCTCTGCACCTTAGTACCCTCATCTGCAAAGTAAGGACAACAGTACACAGGGTTACATGAGAAAGGTGGACTGGGCACCTTGCACCATGGATAACGGTTATTTTATTCTATCTTGCAGAACGACTTTACTCCAGCAATCCTCTACCTTTGAACTCCCCCACCTTCCTGCCACCCTCAGAGCTACCGGTGCTCACCAAACGCACAGGTGATTTTTACTGCTGCGAGCAAGGCGCTGTCTTGGGTACGTGTTTCGTTTCTGTTTTTCAATACTCTGCCATACTCGTCCAACCTGACCACTTTCTCTCATCCTATTCAGCCCAACACATCCACCAGCTCCTTGGGAACAGGGAGAGTTCTTATGTTCTCATCTGCCATTCCCAACACCATATCCATGACCAAATACACCAAATGCAGGTTTAAAGATAAGATGGGGTTGGGACCAGCAGTTAGCATAATGGCTATGTCGCTGGACTCCCATGTAGTTGATCGCAGTTTGAGTCCCGGACCTGGTGGCTTAAACTTATGCCGGGTGCGTGTGCGTGCGTGCCCAAGATCCCAAGAGGAGAAAGGTGGAGAAGGGATTGTGGTGTGGCCATGCCCCTGGGGGGTGATTTCTTGCTTTCTGTCTCTGTCTTTCCGGCAAGTGTACACACCCTATAGCACAAACCTCTCCAAAAAAAGAGGGACATGGGACCAGCAGTTAGCGTAATGGCTATGTCGCTGAACTCCCACGGAGTTGACCGTGGTTCAAGTCCCAGACCCGGTGGCTTAAACTCACGCTGGGCGCGTGTGCGTGCGTGCATGCCCAAAATCCCGAGAGAAGAATTGAGGAGAAGGGATTGCGGCGTGGCTATCCCCCCTGGTGAGTGATTTCTCACTTTCTGTCTCTCTGTCTCTCTCTGTCTGTCTGGCGAGCGCATGCGCCCTATAGCAAAAACCTCTCCAAAAAAATAAAAGATAAGATGGAGTACACAAAAACTCTACACCACTGTCCTTTTCATCAGTTCTCCCCATTCTCTAGCTGAAAAAAGTTGACAAAGGGGAACAAAGAAGGTGAAGACGGCAGGCCAGGATGTTGCAGCACAGTTGAGCTATACTTTCTACACACCGCAGTGTCCCAATGCATGGGTTGAGCAACAGCAATCTGAATCATTAGCCGTTCCTAAGATTCAAGATTGAGAGCTACCACTCCAATCCTCGCTACATTCCCTTCTCTCTGCCAGTAGCCAGGGAACCCCAGGAGGATGCCAGGCTGGGGTTGCTTGAGAACTGTGGGCACCCTGCGCTTCCAAGATCTTCCAGTGACAGAAAGTTTGCTCTTTCGGGGCTCCCTGACTGCTAAGCTGGAGTTTACCCATTTCACTGATGTGATCTGAGAAAGCGGAAGCTGTGAGCCTCCTGGTTTCTATCACCCTCATACAAGGCTGGGGAAGCTCAAGGAGGAATGACTGAGCTGGGGTTCAGGAAGAAAACAGCCACCACCAGACTCAGCCAGCCTCAGGGAACACCAGGTCTCTGCGAAGTGAGACAGTAAAGGACGCTTCCCGTCTAGACCAGGAAACTCATGCTGGCAGTCTGTCCAGGCGACGGTCACTTTCTAACAGGGAAGATACAGTACTCCACACGTGCTGTGAGACACTCTCTCATGTGACAACGCCAGAAACTAGTATTTCACATTAAACAAAGAGTAACTACTATGAGTACTTGAAAAGAGGTTTCATTTTTCACACTCAAATACTAGGTAAGTGGCTGAATCAGTCTGTCCAGCCAAGAACCTTTGAAAACATTCTTGACTGTCAAATGCATCTCCCAAACAAATCATCCACAAAACAGCTTTCTTCGGGTTTCCCAGAGTCCCTTCTTTTGCAATACCCCTTTTCTTTGAACTTCATTTAGAGTCCCAACTTCTCTTTAGTGACAGAATTGGTTTTTCTGTCAAAACCATGTACGTGCCATTTTATCATATCTTTTACACTCGTGAGGCTGTGTGCTCCCAGTCGGCAGAGCGCCGAGTGCCATGCACAGCCTGCATCCAGCTGGGCTCTCGGGGACCATCTGTGTGGACTTCCCAGGGATCCCCTACCAGGGAGCAGGTTAGGGCACATAGTATCCATTTAACACAGTGCCTGCTGGCCAAAGACAGAGGTAGTAATCATAACATGTACACTCTGAAAACAGAAACAAAGTGAACAACTTACATAACTAGAATTCTCTTGAACTGTTACAATGTATTACTTGTCTTTCTCTTTACACCTCTTTTCTACTCTTTTAAGTTCTAGGGGCCATTAAGGTATATTTCCATTCTATGGCTACACCTGTTCCTCAACAAACCCAAAACCTAAGATAAATGCAAAAAATTAAATGATGTGATATAGAATGAAAAATGGTGGTAAGAGAAATAAACTGCAGATACTCCCAGACTTATGAAGCCATAGCTAATTGAAAATACAGTCCAAATGTACTAAATACACCTGACCTGCGGACTGCTACAGCTTAGCCCGGGGCACCTGAACTGTGCTCTGAGTACTTCCGTTAGTCCATGGCTGGGCAAGATCATCTAACATGAAGCCCACTGAAGTAAAGTGCGGAGTATCTCATGTCATTTACTGAATACTGTGCTGAAAGTGAAAAACAGAATGTAGGGTTCTCAAAGTACACTTTATTCTTTTCTTTTTTTAAAAAAGAATTATTTTATTTAACTTTGTTTAGTTTAATTTGACCAGAGAGAGAGAGAGAAAGAGAAAGTGAGAAAGCAAACCACCAGGTCTGGGACTCAAACCACAGTCATCCATGTGGGAGTCCAGCACCCTTAATCACCACACTACCTGCCAGCTCCCTTAAAAAAAAAAAAATGAGATTTATTCTTCTCACAATTTGGAGGTCAAAGGTCCAGGGGCCACCTCTGGTAGGGTTCTGCTGGCCACACCCAGACATGGTAGAGGGAAGGAGAATATGGTCTGTGTTCCATGTGTCTGCCTGGCTCTCTAATATGCGAGAGGCATGTGTACTCAGGGGGGGGGGGCAAAGCACTTCCCCTGGGGAACGGTCACAAGGCAATCCTTTCTCCAATGATCCTTCCTTTCAGGATTTTGAGCACACATGAATACATATCCAGCATGTTTCTCAAGTCACTGGGTCTGTGACACAAACCGTGCAGTCAGCCATGTGGGACTGACTCAGCTGTCTTAACTACCACACCACCAGCTGGCCCCAAAGTACATTTCCTCTGTATTTCACACCCCTGTAAATCAAACCATGGTAAATCAGGACTGGCTGTATATAAAATTTTAGATGTCTTATTATGTATTCACATTTCCCTACTTCCAGGCATGAAAGAACCTTTCCATGGATATTTTCCCTTCCTCATCTCTGTATCTCTCTCCTCCATCCTTATTTCCTATTTTTTTAAAGTCTGTTTTCTTTAGTTTTTCTATAGTTTTAGATTTGGGGGTGGGGATATGCCTTGTACTATAACTCTGACCGTACTTCCAAAAGCTAAAGACTTTCACTCACCCACCCCGGGAAAACTTAGGAAATAACACCTTAATACCTAAACCCATCTTGGATACGTGAGGTAACGTGTTTGTCACTGAGCCTGATTTAGCCAATCCATGATGTCTACCTATCGTTCTGCTGCATGTGATAAATACACACCATTTTTATTTGTTAACCTCAAATATAAGGGCAGCCTAGGGGCTAGCAGGTAGCATGGTGGCTATGGCAGCTGGATCCCACAAGGCTGACTGCATAGTTTGAACCCTGGACCCGGTGGCTTGGAAAACACACTGGACTGTGCATGTGTGCCCAAAATTCTGACAGAAGGGAAAAATAGAGGAAAAGGGATTGAAGTGTGACCATTTAAAAAATTTCAAAGTAAAAAAATACTTTTCTTCGTTTTTGTAAAAAACTTTACCAGAGAGTGCATGCACTTGGTAGACAGAGGCAGACAGGGAGGGGAGAGAACACCATCCACAAGGAACGGTCTCACCACTATCCCTTCTCCTTCATTTCCTTCTCCTGCTGGGATTCTGGGCGCGTGCATGCACAGGCGTGCGTGCGTGCACACACACACACACAAACACACACACACACACCTGGCGTGACTCCCAAGCCACCAGGTCCAGGACTTGTAGAGTCAACCATGCGGGATCCACCAAGCCATGAAACTGGCCCTAAAAAAAAATTATTTTTGGAAGAAAAAAAGTAGATACTAAAAACTTGATCCAACAAGGGCGAAGCATTCTAAAAAGTTCACATCTAACACAGGGACTCTCCAGAATGGCAGGACTTTCACAAGGTGATGATATGCAGATGACCTCGAGACCAGCCTTGACCTTAGACCAGCCTTGACCTTAGTGGTGTACTCACACACTAAGAAAAAAAAGGAAAGCATGGTTGCCTCACTCGATCAAGGAAAGAAGTTAGTCACCCAGTGTGCACAAAGCCCTTATTAGCATGGAGCCGGCGTGCAGGGAGGACTCGGTAAGCACAAGGGTGCTGCGAGGAGACCAGACAATGCTGCAGAGGACCCAGCCTCCACACCTGGGGGCAGGATGAGTGCTCAAGGACTGCAGTGGCTCTGTGGCAAACCTCTGCTAACATGCTCAGTCCTAATGTGGGGGCAATTCCTGTAGTTAAAGCTGACTGCTCTGAAAATTCTTGGGGTCTGTATAAATAATGACAACACAGCTCTCCAACAATGGAGAGTGGAAATTTAAAACAAAAAAAGAGAAAAGCATTGTTTTATTAGCATTTATGCTGTTATAAGTTTTATCTAGCAATTAAATAAGTTCCCCAAAGACATCTAACCTTTTTTTTAATAATGACTATTAGGAAATAATTAAAGCAAGTTCTTTACTATAATATCTTCTGTAATTCAGGCTTCCTTTATGCAGATACACCACCCCCTAATTAGCACAGAATAATGAGGCTTTTACTTCATTCTAACAGTGATCTTTCAATGAGCAGAAAGTCTTGCCCCTCATCGAGTGGAATCACTAATCTGCAGAGCTGGGGCTCTCTGGCTGCTCCCACCCTGGGCAGGGGAAGGAGCGTCACTGCTGGGCCTCCACTCCGGGCAGGACTACCCAGACTGATTTACCTTAGACCCAATACAAGTCCGCCTCCCCAGTGACTTATCATCCAACCAAGGAACACAGGCCCGGCCGCCGAATCTCAAACTTGCACCATTATCGCACACAGTGTATTTTACAGCCAAATGGAACAAGGAAGTCAACAGAGAGAGGCAGCAAAAGACAAGAGGAAAGAAAGGGGCTTCTGAAGGGCAGGGAGAGAAGACAGCGAGATAAGCAGGCACAAGCCAGGCACTTACTGAGCGGTTTCAGGGAAATAAATTCCAAGACAGCAGGAGTCAGGACTCCTCAGTAGACCTGTTATCCAATCTGACGGGAAGGACCCCGCTCCTGTAGCCGTGTGGGTCTGACACAGGTGAGACCCCACAGAATGCTCTACAAGAGGAGTGGGCTTCCCAGGGAAGACGAGATGACGGTTAATGTCCATTTAAACACTGTTCCTAACACAGAGTACAGCATGCGATAGAAAAAGAATAAAAACCACATCCTAGCCTCTAGTATGAGTGTAGGCATTGTGTTGAGGGCTGCAGGACAATTTATTAAACCCGAACTTACAGTTAAATTACAGATAAAGATCCACGCTACAGAGGGGGACTATTTAGGAAACCTGCCTACTAAGCGCACTGGGACATTTAAACTACATGAACAACATAGAGTGGAGGAGGGAAGCAAGCTGTGTCATCAGATGAAACTAACTGAAATAAATCGAGGGGACCTTGGAAACAGTAATGTAGGATACAGGGAAACATCTGACACATAAAAATGCACTTTATGGGGCCAGCAGATGGTATAGCAGTTTCATTACTGGACTTCTACGTGGCCAACTGTGGTTCAAGTCCCAGATCCGTGGCATGAAAAATCATGCCAGAGGTGTGTGCATGAGTGCCTACGATTCTGGGAAGGGAATGGAGAAGAATTGTGAGAATGGAGAAGGGTTTGTGCTGTGGCCATCCCTCTCTCCCCCCTCAGGGGTGACTTCTCATTTTCCCTTTCAAGGTTTCTCTCAGGTGAGCTCACACATTTTAAGGCAAAAACCTCTTTTTAAAAAATGCACTTTATACAATTTTCAAGAATAATTCAACCTGGAAAGGGTAAAGTCTACTTAGCATTATAATTTACTATAAAAACTTTGGCATTATTTTATTCCTAAATGCACTTCATGGCTACTGTATATCAGGTATCAAAAAACCTCGCTTCAGCAATTTTTCTTCCACATGAGGAACCCACAGTCCTGGCTGAAAGTTGTCTTGCTGGTCCCTAACCCACCTGAGCCCTGGAACCGTGGCTAGCCTCCACAGGCAGTGCCAGTCCCACACAGCCAAGACAACACTCAGTATTCTTAACGCGGCCTGTATGCTGCCACCCATGGCCAGGAAGGGCAGAGAGAAGCCCTCAGACATGGCTGTCATAGTAGCAGACACTGTGAGAACAGCAGCCCCTAAACTTTAACCCAACTTCCTGGGAGGAGAGCAGCATTAAGGGGTCACTGTTCAACAGCACAGGGGAGTGGGCACATTATAATCAGCCACCTGGCCACCCTCCAACCCAATGAGCTGCTTGAGAGCAGAGGATTACTCCACCAAGAACCACCTTGAGGAGGAAGCTGGGAGCCAGGATCCAACCCCTGCAGCAGCCAGCCCAGATCCCACATGCCCAACCACCTTGGGCTCCCTGACCATCCCAAAGTACAGGAATGCAGGGAGCAGCAGATGGCATAGTGGTTACATTGCGGGACTTGCACATGGCTGACTGCAGTTCGAGTCCCAGACCCAGTGGCTTCAAAATCATGTCGGGCACTTGTGGGTGCATGCCTAAGATCCTGAGAGAAGACTGAAGGGATTGCAGCGTGGCCACTCCTCTGGGGGGTGATTTCTCACTTTCCTTCTCACTGTCTCTGTCCCTCTGGTGAGTACATGTACCCTAAGACAAAAACCTTTTTTTGGAGAGGTTTTTGCTTTCGTGCACTCACCAGAAAGACAGAGAAAGACAGAAAGCAACAAATCACCCCCCAGGGAGGATGGCCACGCACACACACCCACCTGGCCTGAGTTTAAACCACCAGGTCCGGGACTCGAACCGCAGTTTACTACATGGGAATCCAGCAACATAGCCATTACGCCAACTGCTGGACCTGGCAAAAACCTCTTAAAAAAAAAAACAGTACAAGCAAGCAGAATCCCTGGTCACCAGGTCCACTGGCCCCAGTGCTATGTGAGCTGCGGCTGGCAGGCAGCAACATCAAGTCCAGGGGAAAGGGAAGAGTCTACACACAAAAGCAGACTTCAAGGTATCCTGTGTACTATGTGCAGAAGTGTGGGAGCTGTTTGAGAGCCAAAATTAAGGAATGAATGCCTAAGTTCAAAATGTATATCATGAAGTCAGAGACAAGCCAGAAACTATTGAAGCACAAAATGATGGAAATCATAAGCTGAAGAACAACTTCAGTGTTTATCACTAAACTGTGTTACAAGGAATATACATAAAACACCAGCAGGGACTATACTGCATGTGTGTTTCACCTTACACATTTAAAACTCTATCGATGAGGCCGGCAGGTGGCGCGGTGGGTAAGGGGACTGGACTCACACATGGCCAACTGCAGTTCGAGTCCCAGACCTGGCAGCTTACTTTCTCACTTTCCCTCCCTCCCTCCCTCCCTCCCTCTCTCTCTCTCTCTCTCTCGCTCTCGCTCTCGCTCTGTCCCTCTCTGGTCAAATTAAAATGCAGGCAGGCAGGCTCTACCAATGCACAAGCTCTGCAAGGAGAATGTGATGCTATGATCAAAATTACAAATGCACATGCCTGTTAACCATTCATTCCGTTTCTAGGAAAGCGTTCTACCTATTTACGTTTGTGCATAACTGTGCAGGGCTGTTCGCAAAGTGCCGTCAGCAAAAGGACAGGACAGGACAGGAATAACCTAGATGCCTGACGGTGGGGAGCAGACTAGATCGACCACGGTGCACATGGAGTGTACAAGGCCACCACAGAAAGGTGAAGCTCTCTACACGCTGATACGTACAGCTGTGCAGCCATGAGGGCCGCGTGCCACCTCAGCTGAGAAGAAAAGGCAGGAAGGAGAAGAAACTAGAAGAGACACGAGCACATGGGAAGGAGCACTGATGATCCCAGGGGTTACCTGGGAACCAGGTAGGAGTGAGGGAGGCGCTCTCTCTACAGCATCTGTCCTCTGGTGTCTAAGCCAAGAAGTGAGCTACCAGTTCAAGGAATGAAAGAAACTGATTTTCTTAAAGGTAGATCTGGCCCAGCCCCCACTCCCACCCCAGCGGCCAGGCGGTAACACCTGGAATGGCTCCAGATGCTCTCAGTCCCAGGTAGGGGGCTTGCAGTTCAAGGATAAAATCTGAAAAGGTTCACTATTCATATTATTTAAAATACTTTTTGTTTTCAAATTTGCTTTAAAGACTAGAAAAGCAAAAACACTTTAAAGACGGACTTTATTTTCTCTAAAGGACAACCTATATCTAACATTTTGTATCCAGGGTAGTAATAGTACAATAAATGATGCTTACGTTGGAAAATCAGATATTATTTCAAATTACTCAAAGAAACATTTAGTCCGCTGTCAAATCCTATAACTCTGGCGTATCAATGAGAAACCTCCAATGAAAAGATTCTGTTAAAAATGGAGCTTGTGAGGGGATCAGCAGGTGGCGTGGTGGTTAAGGTGTTGGATACTCCCACATGGCCGACCATGCTTAGAGTCCCAGACCTGGTGGCTTGCTTTCTCACCTCAACTCACTCTCTTTCTGTGTCTCTCTCTGGTCAAATTAAAATAAATGAATGAACAAAATTAAATTTTAAAAAAATGGAGCTTGTGACAAGGGATGACTGGACATCACACTAAAACACAAGCACACCTCCACTTCCTGGGTGAGGCCTCTAAGGTAATTTACGTTTTGTTCAGGTAAGTCTTGCTAAAGGTCTAGAGGTTTTGCGGTGTACATGAATCAAAGTGTCACTTGTCACCATTTAACAGATTCTCCTAAACAAACAAAACACAAAACAAAAATTAAAAACTACAAATATCTACAAAAGATTATTTTTACTATAAAAATAATACACTTATAAGTTTGGAAAAATTAAAAAAAAAAAAAAGCACTCAGAGGCAAATTGAAGAGTAGTTCCTCAGAATTTCTGGAGATTTTCTTTCAGAAATTTCCTATGTCAGGAAGCAGCAGTTGGCATAATGGCTACATCGCTAAGGACTCCCATGTAGTCGACTACAGTTTGAGTTGCGGACCTGGTGGCTTAAACTCACGCCGGGCACGTGTGTGTGCATGCCCAAGATCCTGAGAGGAGAATGGAGGAGAAGGGATTGCAGCGTGGCCATCCCCCCCTGGGGGGTGATTTCTAGCTTTCTATCTCTCTGGCAAGCGCAAGTGCCCTATAGCAAAAACCTCTCAAAAAAAAAAAAAAAAAGAGAAAAAAGAAATTTCCTATGTCAACATTAGCACATATTGTAGAGGTTGTTTTGTTCTGTTTTTACAACTAAGAAGGATCTCATCATGTTTCATTCTCTGTCCAGCAAGTGCCCTTCACTGCCCTCACCAGCAAGAGGGGACTCCTACTTTTCTGATGGATCCTCAGTGATTTAACCTTTTCTTTTCTAAAGGACTTTTGGGTAGTCTTCAGTGTTTTACAACTTCCAGATTATTAATGGCAATGTTCTTAGAGGTCCTACAAAGCAACAAGCTGATTTCTACTTCATGTATCTGGTATAGGTTAAGCTGCACGTATCTGTATGCCAGCTAATAAGCTAGGTAACAAAAATCAAAGGTTTTATGAATCTTCTCAAGGAACTGAAAAGCTGTAAACAAGAACTTTGGTGTGAACTGGTTGCAAAACATTCATTTTCATAGCAGTAGCAAAAGCCCTAATATTCGTTAAGGCTATGACATAGAATTCTTTTTTTTTTTAAGGGAGATTTTTTTGGTATAGGGCATGTGTTCTTGTTGAAGAGACAGAGAAAGACAGAGAGACAGAAAACAAGAAATCTCCCCCCTGGGAAGAGGACCACGCCACAATCCCTTCTTCTCTATTCCCTTCTTAGGATTTTGTGCACACACACACACATATACCCGGTGTGTTTCAAGCTGCTGGGTTCGGGACTTGAACCACAGTCAGCCATGTAGAAGTCCAGTGATATAACCATTACACCATGTGCCGGTCCCTGGAATTCTTTTCTTCTTTTTCTTTTTTTTTTTAAGGGACAGAATGTCACTATGTTGTCTAGGCTGGCCTGGAACTCACAATCCTCCTGCTACAATCTCCCAAGTAGCTGAGATTGTAGGCCCATGCCACCTCGCCCAGCTCAGAATGCAATTTTTAGAAACTCAAATTCTTCCTATTTATACTTGTATCATGTAGTACAAAAAAAAACCCTTAATATCATTTTGTGTCATTTTTCTAAGTATCGTGCCAAAACATTTCACCATTAAAAAAGCCTTCTAGAATGAAGCCTGCTCTTCTAATATCTGCATTTCCAACAGCTCCAAGGCACTCCTCAGTCTGACACGCACGGCCAGTGGGACAGCACACATGGCGAGCCACTGTGGGTACAGAGGGGGAGAGGCTGCTTCTGCTTGGCCATGTCTCATTTCAGAACGACACCAATGAGGCAGCTAGCATCGGCTGCCTGTGGGGAGAGGAAGATTCTTCACCAAATAAATACTCTTCTCAGCTTTGGAATTCATATGGTTATGTATTACCCACTCAAAATAATTTTAAAGAGGTTTTTGCTATAGTGCATGTGCACTTGCCAGAAAGAGAGAGAGCAAGAAATCACCCTCCAGGAGGATGGCCACCCCACAATCCTTTTTCCATTCTCTTGGGTTTTGGAGCATACTTGTTCACGCACTCCACATAAATTTTTTTCTTTTGAGAGATTTTTCACTGTAGGGCACGAGCACTCGCCAGAAAGACAGACAGAAAACGAGATATCTCCTCCAGGACTCGAACTACGGCTGACTACATGGGAGTCCAGCAACATAACCATTATGCCATCTGCTGGGTTTTTGCTATAGGGCGTGTGCGCTCACCAGAGAGACAGAGAGCAAGAAATCACCCCCCAGGGGGGATGGCCACACTGCAATCCCTTCTCCTCCATTCTCCTCTCAGGATCTTGGGCATGCACGTACACACACCCAGCGTTAAGTTTAAGCCACTGGGTCCAGGACTCAAACTGCCATCAACTACTTGGGAGTCCAGTGACATAGCCACTATGCTAACTGCTGGTCCCCCAAAATAATTTTTCAAAGGCTTCTTAAATAAAATTCTTTTTTGTGCTAGAATTTCCTAACATCATAAATAAGAGAACTAGTTCTCATTTTTTTTTTTTTTTTGAGAGAGCGATTTTTGCTTTAGGGCACATGTGCTCGCCAGAGACAGAAAGCAAGAAATCACCGCCCGGGGTAGGAGAGGAATGGCCACACCACAAACCCTTCTCCTCTCAGGATCTAGGGCACACGTGCACACAACCCTGTGTGAGCTTCAAGTTGCCGGATCCGGTACTGGAACCATGGTCAACTATGTGGAAGTCCAAAGAAGTAACCATTGTACTATCTGCTGGTCCCTAGCTCCTATTCTTAAGCAGTTTTTCTTTCATAAAACCTTTTTCCTCCCAAAAATGGGTTTGCAGGAGGGAAAGATAGTTGTCAACACGCCCTGCTAATCTGAGCTCAGGTGGAAAATATTTTTGAGACGGGTAACCTAGACTTTGGGAAATAAGTCCCAGGAGCTTCCCCCAATTATTCTGGACAAGATGGTTTTTTTTTTTTTTTTTTTTTTTGGAGAGATTTTCACTGTAGGGCGCGTGCGCTCACCAGACATAGAGACAGAAAGCGAGAAATCACCCCCCAGGGGGGAATGGTCACGCCGCAATCCCTTCTCCGCCATTCTCCTCTCAGGATCTTGGGCACGCACGCACACGCGCCCGGCGTGAGTTTTAAGCCACCAGGTCCGGGACACGAACCGTGGTCGACTACGTGGGAGTCCAGCGACATAGCCATTACGTTAACTGCTGGTTCCCGACAAGATGGGTTTTTAAAAACTGTATTGGGCCAGTCAGCCAGTGTTATAGTGGTTAAGGCAGCTAGATCCCACATGGTTTTACTGTGCAGTTTGATTTCTGAACCCCTGTATGTACACAAAATCCCCAAGGGAGGGAGAAACAGAAGAGAAGGGATTGCAAGGTGACTATTCCCCATGGGGATGTTTTCTCACTTTCCCTGTCTCTGTCTCTCTCCAGCAACCGTGTGCACCCTATAGAAAATTAGAAATACAATGAATTTTTATTGTTTTAAGCTCTAAAATGATGACCTAAGAAATGAGCAGATGGCGTAATGGTTACATCGCCGGACTCCCACATAGTCAACCACATCTTCAAACTCACGCGGGGCGTGGGTGTGCGTGCATGCATGCGTACCCCGAATCCCGAAAGGAGAATGGAGAAGGGATTGTGGTGTGGCCATCTCCCCTGGGGGGTGATTTCTCATTTTCTGTGTCTCTGGTGAGGGGACACACCCTATAGCAAAAAAATCTCTTTTTTAAAAAAAGAAAGAAAGAAAGATAACCTAAGCCCCCTGGTCTGATATTCAAAAAAATGGGCTCTCAGTGACCTTACTAGCCTTCAGCTGGCCCCCCAGACTCACCTATCTCAGTAGTAAAGCGCTCCAGTGTCTTTGCTGAGACAAGCCTCCCTGACCACCAGCACTGGGCTTCAATGTCCTTCCCTTGGACACTGACCTCAATATGGAACAATCCAGGCACGAGTGGGGGCTGCAGGGTGAGCTACCCACCGCTACCACCAAGCCTAGCAGAGTTCCCCACAGCCAACATGTAGTTAATACTTAATAAATAATTAATACTCGACATATACACGAAGGAAAGAATGAAGAGCTGAGACTGGAGGTGAAGCCAAATCAACTCCCCCAGAGCAGGAACACATCTGTCTGCATCTATCCTTCCTGAAGCAAAACCATGAGATTTCAAATTTTGGTAGCCCAGGGAACACAGACCAAATACAAACCTAATTTTTGCAAGAATTGTACTATGACTGAGAGTTTCTACCTCCAGACCATCACACTTGCCGCTTGTGCTGGCCCTGGACCTAGAACTATACCGCCTGCCATCTCCTGTCCATCCTCAGGTCTCAGAGCGGACGTCACTTTTCCAAGTACCCTCTGACTGCAGGTCCCCACCCAGGCCTGTGTTCTTGGCATCTACTGAGGCACACTGTGGGCTACCCAACACCACTGGACTGTCAGGGCTAGAGCACTGCATACCACGTATTTTCTGAATAAGGAACCACCCTGAACAGAGCGACACAGCTGTAACTATCGCTGAAAGGTCTCCACCCTTAAAAGATGGTCCTGGAGCTGGACAAAAGACGCAGGATGTTGCAAGGCAGGCCTGCGTTCACAGGTGGAGACCCCCCTGAAGACTGCCCATGACCCAAGGGTGGCTTGGACAGCCAAGACCCTGTCTGTCTCTCCCCTCCATCTTTCCTGCTCATAGAAGTAGTGAATCAACTTAAAAAAAGAAGAAAGAAAGAAAGAAAGAGTAGTCCTTTTAACAGAACTTTGCTGTTCTGGGGACCAGCAGTTGGTGTAATTGACCGCAGTTTGAGTCCCAGACCCAGTGGCTCACGACAGGTGAGTGTGCATGCGTGCCCAAGATCCCAAGAGAAGAATGGAGGAGAAGGGATTGCAGCATGGACCCAAGGGGTGATTTCTTGCTTTCTGTCTCTGTCTCTCTGGCGAGCGAGCACACATGCCCTATAGCAAAAACTTCTCAAAAAAAAAAAAAAAGAACTTTGCTTCCTCTGGTCATCTGTACCGTAAAGAAGCTCTAGACAAATGGGGGAAGTAAGCGTGCCTGGAGCTGTCCTGTGCAATACAAATACAGGAGCCACTGGCCACGGCTATGCCCACCTAACCCTGAATCACACTGGCCGCATTTCACGGACTCTGCAGCCACGGGTGGCTGCAGCCCAGGCTGGGAGGCAGAGGCAACCCACCTACTGGTGTCACAAACAAAAGGAACCCCCCAGACTCCCTCTTACTGTTGACAGGAACTCCATCTCCTTAAACTTGCAGAGTGAGAAGTTACCAGTGAGAGTAGAAACACTGAATTCTCTCAATGATTCAAATGATTCCCTCAGAGACTTTTCAAGACAAGTTCAACAGTGGGCAGGCTTGTCAGACAAAATCCAATTCCAACAGCAGCAGAGGAATTAATGTCTTTATGTTATTTTTCAATAAAGGTTATTTATAAAATATGTAAGTAAGATTTAATGTAAACACAGCCACAAATTAAGGGAAAACATTCTTTGTCCACCATGAGAGCAGTATTACCAGCACAAAACATAAATGACCATACCTAAATATCTAGGAGAATGGAAAAACAGTAAATCTCCATTGAAAGAATTTCCCATTACAGAGCATGTAGGAATAGGAGTTCTCACAATACAGCGTGTAGCTGAGTTTGCGCCTTTCAAGATCACTGGTAGTGGAACCAAAAAGGAAATTAAGTTCACTAGTATTTCTTTCAACTTATCAACTGACTACACATAGCAACAATGCCATTTTCTCCCCAACTCTATTTTCCAAAAAAGGGATTTTTCAAAATCATTTTTCTGTACGCACTCCTTTTTCTCTAAGTTCTAACCTAAATCAAACTCTTGTTCTGAAGCAGTAACTAAAAAAAAAAAGTTCCATTTAATTAAAGTTCAATTTTCAAATAAAGAACAGTTGAAGTGCAAACATTGAGTAAAGTGAATAAAACTATTACCTATTTTATAGGATTGTCAAAGCGTAACTTCTTTTAAACTTTATTTTTATTTATTTATTTATTTATTTATTTAAATTTGACCAGCGAGGGAGGGAGGGGGGGGAGAGAGAGAGAGAAAGAGAGAAAGCAGTCCACCAGGTCTGGGACATGAACCATGAGTTTAGCACCCTTAAGCACTAAGCCACCTGCCAGCCCCCTCAAAGCTTAACTTTTAATTCATGTTTTACAAACTGATACCAAACTGCACCAAACTGGTACTGGAAGGAATGGGCAGGGGCACCAGCTTTCCATGTACTCAGGGAGAAGCCTCCCCAGGTCTGGTTCTGGGTCAGGTCTCCCATTTACATCATCCTAATCCCCGGCAGGAGAGCCAGGCGGTGCCTAGTGCTTTCCCATACAATTAAACCGTACTACAGCGGCCTCAACCTGCTGTATGTCAGGTACCTTAGTGGCCCCTGGCCCCATACAGAGCCAATCTCAGTGAGCCAAATGCAATACTGTAGGGGGAGATCACACATCACACCCACCCCACCTGCAGCTCCAATGTGAAATCACTGGCCCAAGTCACAGAGCTGATGAGCAGGGAGTTGGGATCTAGCGTCCACCCTGAGCTGAAGCCAGGCTCCCTCAGCACCACGCTGCCGGCTCTAGTATAAAAAGCTCTGACATTTCCTTCAACTCTGAGTCACAGTTAGAAGGTTCTACTTTTAATCGGGTGACAAATACTCAAAATATTTTAATCCAAAGGAATTGGGTCAAGCTCCTATAGACCTTAATTGTCAAAGCAAACATTAATTATCTGATAGATTTCTATAGCTCCCGAATGTCACCATTCAGTTTGTAATCAATACCAAAACCCGCTCTATTTAAATGTTGTACAAGCCTTCTAGATAGGATATCATAAAGAACAGTAGCTTTATTTTTCTTGCTATTCCTGGTTATTCCTTCTACAACGTGATGCTGTAAAACACATCTTCATCCAGGTTCTGGCATACAACCCGTACAGTAGTCGTAGTTGGGACTCTACAAAGTAGCAAGTGTCACTTGTCCGTTAACAGGCTAGCAGCCCCCAGGCTTTGTCATCTGTGGGCTCATCACTGAAAAGACCAAGGCAGGACAGAGAGTTGGGACTTTCAGCCCCGCCCCTCAACCTCTGGGGAGGAGAAAGGGGACGAAGGCTAAGTTGACCACCAATAACTTGATCAATCATGCCTACGTATGAAGCTTCTATAAAAATCAGAGGATGGGGCTGGGAAAGCTGGACATAAGGAAGTTCCTGGAGGGCACACCCACAGAGGACTGGAAGCTCCGCACCTCTTCCTACATGCCTCCCGGCAAGCACCTCTTCATTTGTACACTTTGTAACAGCCTTTACAGTAAATCAGTAAATGTGTTTCCCTGAGCTCAGTGAGCCGCACTAAAAATTAATCAAACCTGAGGAGGGGTTTGTGGAAACCCCACTCTATAGCCAGTCTCTCGGCACAGATAAAACCACTTGGAACTGGGCCAGCAGATAGGACAATGGTTCAGGTGGCTGGATCCCACAAGGCTGACCACAAGGTCGAGTTCCACATACATGTAAGGCACATGTGGGCATGTGCTCAAAATCCCAAAAGGAGAATAAAGAAGGGATTACAGGACGGCTGTCCAGGATGGGGAAACTCCTCACTTCCTTCATCCCTCTCCTGCATGAGCCCTATAGCAAACAGAATTAAAAACCACCACCACCCTGAGGCTTGCCACTGGCATCTGAAGTTGGGGGTGCGGGCAGTCCTGGGAACTGAGCCCCTTAACCTCTGGCTTCAGACACTGCTTCTCCAAGGTAGACAGTGTCAATACTGCACTGAATTCAAGGACACTCAGCCAGAGTTCATGCAGAGTGACTGCTTGTTGATGAATGAAGAGAAACTCCTTCCCGTTTGGTCTCAGAAGTTTTGTGCTGACTGTTGAGTGAGAGAACAGAAAACACTTTTTCCCTATATTTTCTGAACAGTTAAAACATGTATAAATGGTTCGGTTTTGACAAGAAAAATCCAAGCCAGTTTCAGGGAGCAGGTGAAGAGTTTGAATTACAAAAAGAATTTGCTTTCTAGTAAAGGAATTATACAATCCCATTAAACAGTAAATTTCTTTGCCTATAGCATACAATTTAAATACAAGAGGTCAATTTATGTCTAACTCTAAGACATGCCTACTGCCCACAGTCAGGTATAGGGGTATGAGAAAACTGTCCAGATACGAGGTTTCAAACAGCAGCAGACATGACACCTAGAAATGGGAAAGGGAAGCCAGATTTAATCAAGTGGAATGATTTTAACCATTAGGTTTTACTATTCTTAGCAATGGTTAAACTAAACATTCTTGTGATTAATGTAATTGAAACACGGGGGAAAATGTCATCCGGGATGCTATCCATGTCTTTCTTAAGGATGTTTTCAAAGGAATTTGACTTTAGATACAGGGCTCAAAAAATAACCTAGCTTCCTAAATTTAGAACCAGAAGATATCCTAAAGGCAGTTTTTCAAAAGACAAGAACAGTCATCCTCTATACTGTCTACAACTTACCCAAAAAAAAGAAGCTGAGGGGACACTTTGCCAACTTCCGCACACCTTTGTGTGTGAAGTGCCCTCCTTCGTCAAGTCAACGCTCCAAGAGCACTGACCACTCCGGGAGCTCCCCAGGACCTGCGTGGGGCTCCACTGCAACACTCCTGGCCAGTCCCAAGTGCGCCGTGCAGCCCCACAGGTAGAGGTGCTGGGCTAGCACCTGCCTCAATGCTGACTGCAACGTGTGGGTCTTCCTGGAAGCCATGCTGAAGACAGACTTGGGAAAGGTGCCACCCCTGCCTCAGCTGGACCAGGAGTTACGGAGGGCACCCTCCAGACCCAATGAGCTCTGGACGCAGGACTATTCCCAGGAGGGGGTGTATCACAAAAAAAAGGCCGCAGGGTGGGCTGAGAGCATGCCAGGCACCTGTGCTGAACCAGAGGGCATGGCCAGGCATTTGAGAGTCTGCGAGAGAATGTCTTGGGACAACCAGAAGAGGACTGGGAACTGTGCCTTGGGGCTGTGATAACACCCCATAAGATAAGCTGCCATAGCCAGAGTGCTTTTCCCAACAATCCCAACTGCCTGGTGCCAGGATGGCTTGGCAGCAAAGGCTGGGGGGCAGCAGAGCACCAAGGGGCTGCTGAAACAGTCTGGCAGGTGTCAGCATCAGGCCCT
>NW_006159498.1:1086238-1087545 GCF_000334495.1 Tupaia belangeri chinensis | reverse complement strand
CCTGGCAGGTGTCAGCACCAGGCCCTAGGCAACCCCTACAGCCTGCCTCAGGTGCTGCCTCCCTGTCCAGTGTCTACACACAGGGGCACTTGGGACAGGGGCACCAACAACGCCCTCTTCATAGTGCCCTGACTCAGGTGCCTCTACATTTGACTGCATTCTGTACTCTCAAGTTTTGCTGCTAAGTCTTATCTTGTCCACACAGTTCTAAGCTACGCAGAGGCGTCTATCAGAATC
This sequence comes from Tupaia belangeri chinensis, assembly GCF_000334495.1. Lineage (NCBI taxonomy): Eukaryota > Metazoa > Chordata > Mammalia > Scandentia > Tupaiidae > Tupaia > Tupaia belangeri. Next base: position 1,087,308 of record NW_006159498.1, on the reverse strand, counting down.
CTTTGCGCACTGCTACTGCCTACCAGGCACCTCCTCAGGTTGAACTGTTGAACATACAGTCAAGAAACAGAATCACATACTCACTTGCTGCTTAAATGGTCCATGAAATATGCCTCAAAATTATCAAGAATTTTCAGAACATAAGATATCACTTAAATTTTTGTAACTTTTAAATTTCATGGCTGTCATGTTCCTGTTTTAGAAAGTACAACTGAAAATGGAGGCAAAATCCATAGTATTGATGACAGGACCCCCGGCTGCCCACCAGCTGGGGGCTACACTAAATAGGTGCGCTTCGTGGACCCCTGCAGGTATGTGCGCATGGCTGCTGTCCTTCCCAGAAGCCTCGGCAAACAGGTCTCAGTCCAATGAGACCAGCATCCCAGTCTTGTGACGGCAGGCTCACCTCACCCACTTCCCCTGGCAGCTACAGTGCCAGCTCCTGTTCACTGAGCTTCTACTCCACGCCAGGCACTAGCCACAATCTAGCCCACCCTCACAGACGCTTTGAGATGGGACTCTTTCTTATCTCCTTTTTACCAATGAGGAAACCGAGGCTCAGAGCGCTAGAACCGGCCCCCATAGTCTGACCCACGTGCTCCTAAGGCCAGTCGGCCTGGTCCCTGGACTGAGAGCACACAGCACACCCAGCACACAGGTACAGACCTCAAGAGTAGGGACTGTGGAACCAAATTAATGAGCCGGGACCTCAAGACTTGTGGCAAGCAGCTAAAAAGGAAAATTATCTGAGAAACAAGGGGAATTTGGAAGCACAGACTTTGCACAGGCCCTTGTCTATTCTGCCACGACCTCCCAGAGACAGCGGCTGTGGGCAGCCCAGCATGCTCCCCTGAAGGCACTCACCTTGGGTCCCCACCAGAAGGGGTGCTGAGGGCCATAGATGACAAAGTGAGGGGGCCAAGAGAGGCTGTGTAGGCCGCTGCAACCAGTGAAAAGAGAGCAAAAACAGAACCAAAAACACCTCTTTCTGAAGGTACCAGGCTTTCTGTTAAGCATAGCTGATTTTTTTTTTTTTTTTTTGGAGAATTTCACTGTAAAGACAGTGAGGT
>NW_006159498.1:1079625-1085923 GCF_000334495.1 Tupaia belangeri chinensis | reverse complement strand
CGGTCGACTACGTGGGAGTCCAGCGACATAGCCATTACGCTAACTGCTGGTTCCCAAGCATAGCTGATTTTAAACAAAGTACTTAACACGTTAGAGAGGAAAAAAAGTTGGAGGGAGAGGTTCTACTATGCTGTGATGTGGTCCGAGACGCATTTAGCTCATCCTGCAACTCTCTGGGGGTCACTTTTTGGTTAACGCCCTGGTCAGCACACAGTAGGCACTCAGAAAACTGGGGCTGCTGCTGTCTGCCAGCTCTTTTCCCTGGATCCTTCAGGGTCACTAACTGGCCTACAGACCAAATGGCCCCAGTGCCAGTTTCTATAACTGGAACGCCACCATGCCACTCATTTACGTATTGTCTATGGCTGCCTTCTGCCCAAAGTGGCATCACTGAGTGGGTGCAGCTAGAGATCACACAGCCCCTGAAGCCAGCTCCCCATCCTGGCCCTTTACAGAAAACTTGGGACCTATGTGCTACATGGCGAAGGGGCTCCAAGGTCAATTAGGTGTCAGAACAGTGCACACTACACCCCCTCAAAGAGCCGCAGTGCCCAACAGCACACTGAGGCTCTGGGAAGCCTGCAGGGAAATCTGTGCACTGCAACCCACCTCAGGTAAAGCAGCACCTCTTCACGTGCCCTTAGGTTTCTTGGAAAATACTTAACATGCTGGTTTGAGTAAGATAAAGAGGTGGTGTCCTCACTAACGGGAACCTAGAACTAACTTAATGAGCTTCCATAATCTTAAGAAGTCACAATAACATGTATTTCACCCTGACAAGGTAAGACAACTTTAGCAAAATCACTTTCTTTTTTTAAGAGGTTTTGTTGTAGAGAGACAAAGACAGAGACTGTGAGAAATCACACACACACACACACACACACACACACACACACCTGCCTAGAGGAAATGGCCATGCCACAATCCCTTCTCCCCCATTCTCCTCCTGGGATCTTAGGCAAGCACCCACATGCGCCCGGCATGAGTTTCAAGTCACCGGATCTGGCACTTGAACCACAATAGTTAATGTGGGAGTCCAGTAAAATAACCACTACACCATCTACTGGCCCCCCAAAATCACTTATAACTATTTTGTTTTCAAACACAGTAAGTAAAAATACAAAGTGGGCATTTAAGGAGCCCTGAGTGACACTCTGTCACACAATTACGGCGGCACAACACAGAAGCTGTGAAAGCACAGGCTAATGATATTGTAAGTATCAACTTCTAACTGTAAGATTAAGCCTCAGTTCCTTTATAAGTCATTTTCAATTATGTTTAAGAATTACAGGGACCAGCAGTTAGCGTAATGGCTGTGTCGCTGGACTCCCATGTAGTCGACCGTGGTTCGTGTCTCGGACCTGGTGGCTTAAACTCACGCCGGGCGCGTGTGCGTGCGTGCCCAAGATCCCGAGAGGAGGGTGGAGAAGGGATTGTGGAGTGGCCATCCCCCCTAGGGGGTGATTTCGCTTTCTGTCTATTTCTCTGTCTTTCTGGCGAGTGCATATGCCGTATAGCAAAAACCTCTCCAAAAAAAAGAAAAAACAAAAAAAAAAAAAAAAGAATGACAGAATTGGGGCCAGCAAGTGGCGAGGTGGGTAAGGGTGCTGGGCTCCCATGTGGCTGACAGCGGTTTGAGCTCCGGGCCTGGCAGCTTGAATTCTTGCTTTCTCTCTTTCTCTCACTCTATCCTTCACTGGTCAAATTAAAATAAATCAAGTTAAATAAAATAATTCTTTTAAAAAAAGAATTACTGGGACCAGCAGTTAATGTAATGACTATGTCGCTGGACTCTCATGTAGTTGACCACGGTTCAAGTCCTGGACCTGGTGGCTTAAACTCACGCCGGGCCATGTGTATGCATGCCCAAGATCCCGAGAGAAGAACGGAGGAGAAGGGATTTGCAGTGTGGCCATCCCCCCAGGGGGGTGATTTCTCGCTTTCTATATCTCTGTCTCTCTGGTGAGCACACGTGCCCTATAGCAAAAACCTCTCCAAAAAAAAAAAAAAAAAGAATTACTGAATCAAATTTGAAAGTTAAACAAAGAGCTATTCTCACCCTTTGGTTCACTGCTAAGATAACCTTGGCGTGATTCCACTGACCCACCGCTATACCTGAGGAGCGTGGCCACTGTTCTCATCCCTTTCAGTTAAAGTCCCTACTTTTATGACGAGTAAAAGCAAGGCAGAGTCATAAAACGTCTTAGCCCCATAAGACAGAAAACTTGTATTTCCTTTTTGGCCAGAACTTAGTGATGAGGTAAAATTACCTGTTTCTCAATTACCTCTCACGGTAAACAGGAACATGAATCCCCACAGTTTAGACCAAAGATAACCCTGAGCCAGAGAGTAAAGGGACAGCCTGAGCCCCTGTCCATGTCCTGCGGAAGAAGAAACACTGCCGGGCTGTCCCCAACAAACTTCCCCCATACGGACTTACTGCACTGGCTGGAGAGATGCTGGAGAAGCTCAACCAGTGTGACAGTAGCCTGGGTCCAGGTTCAAACAAATTCAATGGTTGCTGGCTTCGATTTACAACATATATAGAATATTTACTTTGATCGAGGTCTGGTTCCAGTTTTTACCCTTTATGTTACTTTGGACAAATATCAACCTCTCTCGTGTCTGGTTTCTCACTCAAAACATAGCTGTAACAGTGGCCAGCCCGTGGCCTAGTGATTAAAGGGAGCCGGCTCTCACACGGCCAACTGCTGTCTGGATCCTGACCCTGATAACTTGAAAGACACACCAGGCACGTGCACCTGTATGTGCACAAGCCCACACCCTGACAGATGAAGAAGTGGAGGAGGAACTGAAGTGTGGTCACGCCCCACTGCAGGGCGCTCTCTCCCTCCCTGCCTCTCTCTGGTGAATATACGCATCTTCTGGTAATTTAAATAAATAAGTAAATAAGGCAAGCAAGCAACAGCAGTATCTTCTCTTCCCAGGTGACAGGATGTCATGGGCCTCAGACTGGGATGATGCAGAGAAAAGCACTAATAAGTGAAGCACTACACATATGCAGAAGATCATTTGGTTGTAAAAGATATTTTGGTTGGTAACTATTCACCACAGGCTTTCTTTAAATAGGCTTCTGTTTCATGTAAAGGGATTACATTATAAAACCTCGAGGGGCTGGGGCCAGCAGGTGGCGTGGTGGTTAAGGCACTGGGCTGCCATGGCCTATTGTGATCTGAGTTCTGGACCTGGTGGCTTGCTTTCTCACTTTCCCTCTTTCTACCTCTCTCTGGTCAAATTAGAAAATAATAATAATAGTAAATAAAATTCTTAAAATTAAAAAAAAAAACAACCTCTCAGGGCCACTTTGCACAAGATGACACACATCTATGTTCACTTTTCATAAGGCAGTTCAAAAAAACTTTTTAACAAGTAATCTATTTGTTATGTGTAAATATTGCCATAATAAAGCTTCCCCCCAGAAAGTCTACCGCTTGCCTGGAAATTTTTTCTTTTGCACTGTTAAACCACAAATCCCTGTTACTGAAAGACACTAGCATAGTGTTTTAGGCTGCCCAGGGCATGGTGGGCATGAGCTCACACGGCCAATGGAGCGGGTCAAGTCCTGGGCTTGGCAACTTGAAAATCATGCCAGGCACGTGTGTGTGTGTGTGTGTGTGTGTGTGTGTGTGTGTGTGCACGTGCGCCCAAAATCCAGAGAGGAGAATGGAGATGGGGTTGTGGGATTGTGGCATGGCCATCCCTCCTGGGAGTGAGTGCTTATGTTCTTCCTCTACCCCCAGGTAAGTGTACATATCTTATAGCAAAACTAAAAAAAGGACACTAACATGTTGTTTTAATTTGGACTATTAAAAAAAGTTTCCAAAACATACAACTAGCTATGTACTGGCCACCCAAAGCCCGCACTTCATACAAGGGTGCCGAGTAAAGGGAGGCTACATCTGTGAACACGATTAAAGTGTCAGTGTGAAATGAGAAAGTGCTACTTCGTCCATATCCGATACCATCAAACTGCCACTCCAGAGCTGCTGCTCTAGTGGGGCAAGCCCGGTCCCGCTCTCTTCCTCTTACTGTCCTCCTCTGGGTACCTTTTCCCCTTCTGCATCACTTCTGTGTGCTCTCCCAGTCTTCAATAGTGGCAGTGGCACTGGTCACTCCGAGACGCTGCCTGACCTTACTGAGCTGTCTTCTGCATCCAGAGTCTCCCGCGGGCTGCAAGCATCCCGACAGGTAGTGCCCTGGCTGGCCAGCTTCCCCACAGCAAAGCCATTCTTCACTCCACCCAACGCTCCCCCAAGAGGCACCTAGAGTGCTCCTCATGGCTCCACAGGCCACTCTCCACAGACGTGCACTGTGTAGCAGTCCAAGTTGCCCATTTCTTAGGCTGCCAAGGCCACCACTCCTTGTCCCTGTCCTACCTCCCCTTCCAACACTCGGTCTGAACAGAGCTCTCTTCCGTTGGGTCTCACTACAGGGGGAGGGCACACGCCTTGCTCCACCTGGCCCAATTTTCTCCTTGATGTCTCAGAGTCCAGCCCAAGAAAGACTGAATGTTATTCTCAGATCTCTGTCCTATATAACCAAATACCTTCACTATTCTGAACACATTTCATGTCAACATTTTAGCCATTCTCTTTCTCCCCCTGCATCCTAGAGTGCTCTGCTCACCTCAAGACCCAGTGTCGGAGACTAGCGCTACTCCAGGCGGGGCTGTGCCTTGTTTAACAGGCTGGGTAACCATCCCTCCCTGGGTCCCTCAAACTATAGACCCTTTCACAATGATGGCGATGGTGACAAACGAGTAACTGAGGACTCAGATTAAGTGTGATGGTGAATCTTTCTTCATAGGAGTTTTTAAATCGAAACCATTAAAATCTGAATTTTTGTTCCACATTTGAAAAAGTACAACAGTGCCTTACCAAAGTTGAAATTAGAAAGAGGGAAAAAAAGTGATTAAAGCGTGGAAAATGCTTTCTGATAAGCTCTTTTGTGATTAGCAGCACCTCAGTAAATTATCTGACCATTCAATAAGAGAAACAACCTAGAAAAAGCCATCTTTGGACTCCATCTTGGAAAACTGCTGGATGCACACAGAGGGGCAAGCTTTGTGTTAACTCTTGTGCTACCCATTTGTCTCCTTTTTGAAACAAAATCTCCAATAACTTCATTCAACAACAGCAAAGCTGTAAAGCCATTCAAGTTACCAGACTCAGGGGACAAACTTCAAAGCTGAACTAGCTGGAAAGATCTACATTTAATGTGATGAAATACTTTTTTCTCAAACTTAATTCTCAAAATAAATGAAGTAAAGGGCAGCAAACAGACATTTAAACTATTGTTCCTGTATTTCTCACTTCAGTAAGCTGATTTTTGCAAAATGAACTTCAAACTAAACTTTCGGTCAGCTAAAAGAAACGTGTTAGTGACATATATACCTCGAGATTAATTTACTTTTCACAGTTTTAACAAATTTTAATTTAATTGAACACGAATCTCTTTATGACCGACTTTTTGTAAAAAAAAATCGTGTCTATCCTACATTAACTAATATTATATGCCACTTTCATAACTGGATTCCAGAAACTGTATTCAAACTGAAGCCACAAAACTCCTGTCCTTTTTAAACAGTCGAACTAGGTTTTGAACGTCCAGCGGTCAGCCCCACAAGCTGAACAGCTGTGTCTAGTGCAGATCCGAAGGCAGCAATGTGCTTCAATTTGGGCCCATTCATTAGAAACGGATTTCCAGCCGCAGCTACCAGGAGACAGCGGGAGAAACGCTAGCTGCGAGGGAGCTGTTCCCGGCGGCTCGCAAGTTTTCGCTGCGAGCTCTAAAAGAGGAAACACGACTAGTTCACAATGGTAACCATGAACCAGCCCCGAACTCGGAATTACTGAATGAACGAAACACTGAGCTAGCCCTGGGCACCGAACACGATTACCCAAGAAAGTTTCGGGGAAACTGTTTAATGAGGGGGAAAAGGATTGAGTATCCAGCTAATTATTTTTAGAAACTGAAATTCCTACACTCCTTAACATACTTGGGGTACGTTTACACTGTAAAAGCAACACGAGCTCCGACGGAGATTGCGGCCCGCAGGCGTTTTACGCCGGCCACGTAACTTTGCTGTTCGTGAGTGAAACGACCCACAGCGACTTGGCCACCGTATCGCAGAGCGGGGCTCTGAAGGCCGGGCTGTGACCTCGCGACTTTTCCGAAGCCCTCCTCGGCATTTCCCCAGGGCCGCGGGCCAGCAAACTTCTCGGCCCGCACTCCCGGGCTGGCGGCTGCGCGCGTCCTCCGGCTGCGGCGCGGGGAC
>NW_006159498.1:1048663-1078497 GCF_000334495.1 Tupaia belangeri chinensis | reverse complement strand
GGCCGCGCCTGCGGGCGCTGGGCTCCCGGCGGAGCCGCCACTTTTGTTCTGACCGCGACGATCGGCGAGGGCAGGGGCTCCGGGACCCAGCGTGCGCCGGGACCCGGCCCCGGGCCGCTGCCGCAGGCTCGGAGTCGGCGCCTACCCGACCCAGCCCTGCGGGTCCGCTGGGGCGACTCTGTCCCTTCCCGTCTCCTCCGGTTCCTGCCCGCAACCCTGCTCCGGGACCGCCAGGGAGACCCCAGTCCGGGCCGCGCCACTGCCCCTCGCCGCACGCCAGTGAGGTGCAGCGGCCTCTGTGGGTTACAGCCCGTCCTCGGTCCACGACGAGAGTGTGCAGATGGGGAAACTGAGGCAGGATTCGAACTCCTCGAGTAAAGCGAGGGGGACGCTGGGCTCCTGTGCGCGTTCCTGAGTCCTAGGCGACGGGCTCTAGGCCTGACCCTCTCACCTGCAAGGGTAGAGGGGTGAGCGCTGCCTGCTGGGGCCAAGAAGGCCCCTTACATCCGGGATGCTGAAGGGGATGTATCCCCCGCCCCCCAGCACTCCCGACCCGCACAACCACCTGGCACCTCGCAGATGCTCCCACAGACAGGTTTGGGGGCCTGAGGACACCGAGGCCGCTGTCGGTCCTCACCCAAAGACCACTGTCCCTGAGACACTTCTACAAAACCTAAGACCTCTTTTTAGTTTTTATTTGTCCTGCTCCATCTGGGAGTTCTTATCTTAAAGGTATCACCAGCACCCCCTTTCCTAAGCCAGAAACCCGTGAGTCCGCAGGGCTCTTCCCTCTCCACCCACCGGGCAACCCCCGCCTTCACTTGGGCAGGCAGCTCCTCCCTACATCCCACCGCCCCCCAGTTAGGGGTCTTGCATTGACCTGGGGCTGGCCTTGTGCTCTGCATAACTTCCTAAAAAGAAGAAAGAAAACTGTTTAAAACAAATAGCTGCTATACATCAAAAAGAAAACACTATGGGGACCAGCAGTTAGCATAATGGCTATGTCACTGGAATCCCACGTAGGCTGCTGTGGTTCGAGTCTCAGACCCGGTGGCTTAAACTCATGCCGGGCGCGTGTGCGTGCCCAAGATCCCGAGAGGAGAATGGAGGAGAAGGGATTGCGGCATGACCATCCGCCCTGGGGGGTGATTTCTCACTTTCTGTCTCTCTGTCTCTCTCTGTCTGGCGAGTGCATGCGCCCTATTAGCAAAAACCTCTTCAAAAAATAAAAAAGAAAAGAAAACACTATGCATGCCATATAGTCTGTCAGAACAGACGGACTGTTAAAGACATTTTATGTATATGTAAAGTAATGGTTTTGCGTATTAAAACTGAGAGGTCTTTACTTTTTCCTAATTCTCTACACTGTTCAAAGCTTGTACTGCCCCCCCTCTTGCCTCTGTCCCCCACCCAACCACTAGGAAGCGCTCACGGTCCAGGCCCTCTTACGCATCTGCACTTGCAGCACACATGACTGGCAAACTAACTTACCCACCAAGATGAGTTCAAATGCACCTGCTCCAAGAAACCCTCCTAGTTTCCTTTAGGGGTCCCACCTCGTTTCCTGGTACGACTCTGTGAGAAAACTCATGTATTATACTCACATATTCCTTGAGATTGTCCTGAGGGCATTGCCACTGTGCTTATTCAAGGAGTTAAAATAACCAGGCCGGGAAATCACAAACAAGTACTCAAGAAGTCAGTGGGGCCAGCCAGTGGTGTGGTTAAGGCAGCCGGATCCCCCCATGGTTGACTGCACAGTTCGATTCCCGGACCCATTGGCTCGAAACACTTGCCAGGCATAGGGTGTGTGTGTGTGTGTGCCTAAAATTAGAGAAGAATGGAGGATAGGGATTTCGGTGTGGCTCTCCCTCCGCGGTGCTTTCTCACTTCATCTCCATCTTTCTGTCTCTTCCAATAGCAAAAAAAAGAACAAGGTTGCAAAAGAGAGGCAGGCAGGGGGAACCAGCAGTTAGCGTAATGGCTATGTCGCTGGACTCCCATGTAGTCGACCGCGGTTCTTGTCCCGGACCCGGTGGCTTAAAACTCACGCCGGGCGCGTGTGCATGCGTGCCCAAGATCCCGAGAGGAGAATGGAGGAGGAGGGATTGTGGCGTGACCATCCCCCCTGGGGGGTGATTTCTCGCTTTCTGTCTCTATGTCTCTCTCTGTCTGTCTGGCGAGCACACGCGCCCTACAGTGAAAATCTCTCCAAAAAAAAAAGAGAGGCAGGCAGCCTCTCGTGTCGGAGTATGTCTGCATGGCAGTCACGTGGGGTCCGCCCGCTTCTTGAGAGCAAGGGCCACGTCATGGTTACGATTCGGCACCTTAGGAGGAGTAGGTCTGTAAAACGAGAGGAGTGAATGAGTGATGGACAGTGCCAGGTCCCCTGAGAAGTCTCCAGACCACTGAGGAGGGTAGACTCCAGCCCAGCCAGCTCGAGGTCACTCCCCCAGAGTGGACACGGTGTCAGGGCCTTCACCAGGGCTTGCCTGGGGGCTTGGGGACCCCACACAGCCCTGTGTCACCACACAGCAGTGCCCAGTGAGCTGGCGCCACCCCTCCCAGTGGGCAGCTGTGGTGCGGGCTTGCCCCCCACCTTACAGAGGGATCTCAGTCCTGTCCACTCCCAAGAAATGACACCGATAGGGAGGGCCCGCCCTGCCCAGCTCACAGCCGCTGCGCAACCCCCCGCCCCACCTCTCTGTGCCCAGCCCCTCCGTATTCCTTTTCCTGTCACTCTCGCTTGGATCATTTGACCAGTCTCCTCTCCTTTCTATTTCTCCTCCCTTCGGTCCTAGCCTCATCTGCAAACCCGCGCTCAGACGCTGACGGGGTGTAGCAGGGGGAAGTGTGGTTCCTGCCTGCAAGCGCTTCGCTGGGGACCATGGGCAGGTCCTGAGTGCCTTAGGCGTGCCAGGCTGCTCTGCCAGCGCCACCACGTGCATGGCACTTCCCACAGTCCTGAAGGAATGGCCATCCTTGTTGCCCAGACAAGGACAAGCCACCCAGTCACTGAGGAGCTTCACCAGGGCCCATCCCTAACGCTGCCTGCCCTTCCACAAGTTCACCCTCTCGTCTGAGACCACATTAAAAGACCCAGAGATCCCCATTTACAGAACCCTGGGGGGCCGAAAGAAAGAGGCGTGGAGGAGCAAGCATCATTGGCAAGCAGTGGGAACAGGTCAGGAAGATTTCAGAGGAGATTTTCTTTGAGCCCATCAACAGACAAATGAGTGAACGTCGAGTCTATTCACCCAATGGAATATTATTTGGTCAAACCAAAACCTCAAAACCATAAACCTCAAAATCAGTAAGTATGGGGGAAGCGGATGGCATAGCGGTTATACCATTGGGTTCCCACATGGCTGACTATGATTCGAGTCCTGGACCCGATGGCTTAAAACTCATGCAGGGCGAATATGCATGCACGCCCAAAATCCAGGAGGAAAATGAAAAAGGGATTGAGGCATGGCCATCCTCCGGGGGGAGGGGGGGTGATTTCTCATTTTTCCTCACCATCTCTGTCTCTGTCTCTCTTTCTCTCTCTTCCCAACGAGCACATGCACCCAATGGCAAAAACCTCTAAAAAGAACCCACATTAAGTAAAAGAAACCTGGTGAAAATTCACATACTGTGCGATTCCATTTCTGTAAAATGGTCAGAGACGGCAAGTCACGAGGGCAGATTAGCGCTCGTAGGGTTCGGGTTGAGACAGACCGCGGAGGGTGGTTAAAGGAGGGGGGCTTTCTTTTTATGAGGGAGTCCTAAAACGGGGTGTGATTACGGTTGGACAACCCTGCTAATACAGTTAACACTACAAACCATTTGCTACTGGTCGAGTGTCCCCAAATTGTCATGTGTTGGAATATGGCTGTAGTGTGACTGTACTAAGAGGAAACCTAATGATTTCATATGTTAAAAGATGAGGCCTGAGCCAGAGGCGGCGTGGTTAAGGCGGATGGATCTCACATAGCCAACTGCGTAGTTGGAGTCCCGGACCTGGCGGCTTGGAAATCACACTGGGCATGTGTGCCTAAAATCCGGAGAGGAGAATGGAGGAGAGGGGATTGCAGTGTGGTTATCCCCCCAGGGGAAAGTCTCTCTGTCTCTGTCTCTCTCTGGCAAGCGCACACGCCCTATAGCAAAACTTAAGAGAGACAGGTGGACCTTTGGGGAAGAGATTCACATTAAGGTCATTAGAGCGAGGCCCTACTGAGTTCTGCTGGGCTTAGAAAGAGGGGAGTGAGCCCTCCAGACACAGAGATGGACAGAGATGCATGCTCCTGTCCTCTCTCTCTCTCTTTTATTTATTTATTTTTTAGAGAATTTTACTATAGGGCATGTGCACTTGCCAGAGAGACAGAAGGCAAGAAACCACCTCTCAGGGAGGACGGCCACACCACAATCCCTTCAATCCCTTCGTCCCTCTCCCCTTCATTCTCCTCTCTGATTTTGGGCACGCGAGCACACGCACCCAGCGTGAGTTCTGAGTGCTGCTGTTCGTACAGCGTGATGCCTGCATGGCCTCGGGACCCCACCGAGAGGAAAACCCACCAGGCGTTGGCCCTAGACCTTGGATTGTGAATGGAATAAACTTCTATTCTTCCACTAAACCAGACTCAGGTGGTTTCTGTTATAAGCAACAGAACAGACTAGAACACTACTGACTGCACTTTAAATGAGTGAATCCCATAGTATGTGAACTACATCTCAATAAAGCTGTTTTCTAAAATAATCAGTTTGGAGCTAGCTCCACAGTGCAGCGGTACAGCGCTGCTTTAGGGAAGCCAGATCCTACGTGAAAAGCAGCCCTAATCCCCAGCCTGTGCTCATGTGTCCACGGTCTGGAAGGCCGGAGGATGAGGAAGGGGCTTGTGGCGTGGCCAGACCCCGTGAGGGTGCTCCTCTCTCTCCCTCTCATGCACACAGGCACTTCATCATGGAAAAAGTTAAGTCCAAGTCAATTTGGGATGGAGAGAAATCCGAGGCATGGCAGAGGCAGCCGGAAGCAAGGCAGGGGTCCTGCTGGAGAGTCATGAGGAGACTGCTGGGCAGAGCCCGGAGGAAGGGCCCAGGGAGTGGGCTCGGACATCGCTGGGTTTCCCAACTCCGCGATGGGGAGCGAAGGGCAGGAATAAATGGAGACAGATTCACAGCTGAACTGGAAAGAGCAGAAACGGAGGAAGCGAGACTGTCCTCCGAGTTGCAGTTGCCAAGCAGCTGCCCTGTCCTAGCCCAAGTCACTTCAGGCCCAGGAAGGCCACAAGCGCCCCGCATCAGCGGTCTCGGGTGCTCCAATTCCAGGGAAGGGCACTGGTTTCCATCAGCTGTATAAGCCGGACACCTGGGCGTAGGATCAGCTACGTAATTTGGGGGCCCAGTGCAAAATGAAAATATGGAGACCAGCAGGTGGCGTGGTAGTTAGGGCAGCTGGATCTCACCTGGTTGGCTGCACGGTTTAGGTCCTGGACCAGCTTGAATATCATGCCAGCACATGTGTGTGCATGCCCAAAATCCCGGGGGGAGAATGGAGAAGAAGGGATTACAGCTCGGACACCTCCCGGGGGGTGACTTCTCTCTTCCCCTCTAGCTCAATCTCTCTCTGTCTCTCTCCAGCAAGTGCATGCACCCTATAGCAAAAAAAAAAAAAAAAAAAAAAAAAAAAAAGTGCAGGCACCCTAAAGAAAAAAAAAAAAAAAAAAAAAAAAAAAAAAATTAAAGAAAATATGCAGTCCCTTGTTCAAAAAGCATTCATCTTTTCACGTCGGGAGCGAACCTAGCTGCAGTGCTGGAGGCCACATGGCTGACCACCGGTCCCGATCCTTGACCTGACCAGGCTGACATGAGCACACCTGGCATGCACACAGGGCTGGGGAAAGGGACTGCGGCAGGATGAGCTCCTGTCTGAGGGCCTTTCCTTCTCTCTCGCTCCCTCTAGAGCACACAAGCACACGACCACAAGTAACAAAGTAAACGCTACTGTATGAAGCCTTTCAGCCTTTCAAGATGGCAGCAGCAGGACACTCAGCCGAGCACCAGGACCTTCGGAGTTCAGGACTGCACAACTGCAGGAGGCATGCCCATGAAGCCAGCCAACTCAGGCATTGCCATCCCTTGGGGCTACTTTCTCCCTCACTCACTACATGCCATCAAATTCTGCCCTTCCTCCCTTCCTGAAGGAAATGGCATTGTAAGATCTGGCTCCGGGGGCTGGCAGGTGGCGTGGTGGTTAAGGGTGATAGACTCCCACAGGGTGAACCGTGTGGTTCAAGTCCCAGACCTGGCGCTTTGCTTTCTCACTTTCCCTCTTTCTCTCTCTCACTGTCCCTCTCTGGTCAAATTTAAATAAAGTTAAGTAAAATAATTCTTAAAAAAAAAATTAAAAAGATCTGGCTCCAAAGCCACCAGTGGAAAAGAGGAGGTTGGGGTGAGGTGGAAATCCATAGTTAATTCTATCAAGGGATGAGGAACTTAGAAACTTTTTTGAGAAATGAGACTTTGTGCAATTTGTTCTTGATTGTTCTCTCAAGCTTAAATGGATTAAGAGACAGCGTCACACCTGGACCGTGTCCTAAACGCTGCAGGACGGCAGTGTGGGGAAATACTGCAGGTGAGAGGAGGGTGCGGGTCGAAACAGCACAACCCCAGGGTGAGGGGTTCATGGACAGCTGGGGCTCCGACGGGGGCAGGGGGCTCAGGGGCCGCAGGATCCCAGTCACCCTGGTAGAGAGAGGGCAGGATGTGGCCCAGGGACCTACCTGCTTTGGGGAGGATCCAGGCAGAACTGGCGTCAAATCCCAAATCTATTGCTTTTTTCAATCTTTTTTCCCTTAGCTGCCTCAGACAAATGCCTTCTGACCTGCAAAGACAGTCAGGGGGGTGCTGGGATAGACAGGTCGGGGTCGGTCGTAGGTGGAGGCTGTATGGGGGCCGGCCTCCACAGGCTTGCCTCCAGGATTTGGGTTCCTCCAGTGGGAGCTCCAGTGGGAAGGCCCCCTTCCCCTCCTCCTCCCCCCTCCTCGCTCCCCTCTCTTGTGGGAGCCTGCGGCTGCTCTTACGCACCCCAGGGAGGGGCGCTTTCTCTCTCTGGTGAGCACACACGGCCTATGGCAATTTAAAAAAATGGCGTGTCTGAACATGACGGCAAAAAGACTTACAATACATTTGAAAAAGGAAAAGAAATACCACGGCAGCCCTCCCTGCTCCCAGCCTTCCTCACCGAAGGCCACCGTTTTCCCAAGTTGGTGCGACAGGACATCTCTGCTGGGCCACACGGAACTGCCCGCCCTCCACTGTGATCCCCGCCATGACAGCTTCCTCTGGTTCATCCAGTCGGCATGTAGATCCAACCATTAATAAGGTCTGTTTAGAACATTTAGCTATTTTACACAAATGGCACGTTGTATGATTATTTTTGGAAATTGTTTCTTTGCCCTCAACACTGCTTTTACAAATTGTGGCAAATACACATACAAAAGGAACCGTTTGCGCCCCTTCAAGTTCCCTCTGCGAGTGCAGTGACCTCGTTCCTTACAGACACCACTCGCCTTTACTGAGGCCACCGACCTGGCCCTTCGATCTATCAGGCCAACTCCTCTCTTAAATCAAGATTCTCTGTCTTCTGTTCAGCTGGCCTCTGGCCTTTTCCCTCCTGGGCTGCACCCACATTACGATGTGTCAAATGTTTCCAGTGTAGGGCCTCCCTGAGCTCGAGTCTTCAAAAGAGCATTTCTTCAGTCCCACTTTCTTTCTTTCTTTTTTTTTAAGAATGATTTTATTTAACTTTATTTATTTATTTTAATTTTATCAGAGAGGAACAGAGAGTGAGAGCGAGAAAGTGAAAAAGCAAACCACCAGGTCTGGGACTTGAACCATGGTCAGCCATGTCCAGTGCCCTTAACCAACATGTCACCTGCCGGCCCCTTCAGTCCCACTTTCTTCAGAATTGTGTTGACTTCCTGGCCTGGTTAGCCTTCCATATGCATTTTAGGGTTAGTTTGTCAAGGGCCATGAAAAAAAAAAAAGGCATTTTTATTGGAATTGCATTGAATTTGTAGATTAACTTGAGCACAATCAGCATTTAAACAAAAACAGTGAGTGTCCCTACCAATCAGAGGGCAAAACAGAGGACAAAAACACACGGCACACGACGCCATGAGGTAGGACAGGCGAAATCCCAACTGTGGGCAACTGGCCAGGAACACTGGCTTTCTTTAACAAGCACATCTCAGAGGGAAAAATGCAAAGCAGACGAAGGGAGAATCGGCAGACTGAGAAGCAACAGAGCAGCCCATTTCCTTGTGATGTATGGATCTTGATTCAAACAAGTGTAATGAGACAAATGGAAACTGAAACACTGCTATGCGGTGATACAAGAAGTTACTGTTAATTTTAAAGGTGTAACAGTGATATTGTGATTAGATATATTGAAATAGTCCTCATATTTTAGAGGCACAGGCTGAGATACTTATAGCCTATACATATCATACTATGGATATATACAAACTTATGCCTGCGGTAACAGACGAAATCAGATTGGCCAGGAATTGATAGTTAGTGAAGCT
Organism: Tupaia belangeri chinensis; assembly: GCF_000334495.1. Classification (NCBI taxonomy): domain Eukaryota; kingdom Metazoa; phylum Chordata; class Mammalia; order Scandentia; family Tupaiidae; genus Tupaia; species Tupaia belangeri. Next base: position 1,069,930 of record NW_006159498.1, on the reverse strand, counting down.
TAGTGACAGGCATGTGAGGGTTCATGATATGATTCTGTATATTTTTGTGTATTTTGAAATTGTTCATGATAAAGTGTTTAAAACATTGAAATACTGGGACTGGCAGGTGGCATGGTGGTTAAGGAGCTAGTCTCCCACGTGGTCTACTACAGTTCAAGTCCTGGACTTGGTGGTTTGCTTTCTCACTCCCCCCACCTCATCTCTCTGGTCAAATTGAAGAAGAATAATAACAAATTAATGTTTTAAAAATTGAAATCCTGAGTCTTTCCATTCAGAAACATAATATAGCTGTGTATTTAAATTTTCTTCTAGGACCAGCAGATGGCGTAATGGTTACATCATGGGTCTCCCACGTAGTGGACCACAGTTTGAGTCCTGGACTCAGCAGCTTAAAACTCACACTGGGTGCAAGGGCATGTGTACCCAAAATCCTGAGAGGAGAACAGAGGAAAAGAACTGCAGCATGGCCATCCCCATGGGGGTGATCTCTAGCTTTCTTGTCTCTCTGTCTCTCTGGCGAGCACATGTGCTCTATAGCAAAACTCTCTCAAAACAATTTTTTTTAAATTAAAAGAAAATTTCTTCTGTTTTGTGACAAAGTTTTCTTTCTTTTCTTTTGGAGAGGTTTTTGCTATAGGGTGCATGCACTCGCCAGAGTTTTCTAATTTCTCCCATAAAGTCCTGTACCTCTTGGGTTGATCCAACAAATTTGCTAAACTCTCTTATTAGTTCTAATTGTAACAACAGTTTTTCTTTGGATCCTCTTGGGTTTTCTATGTAGACCATTGAGTCATGTCTAAAAAAGGAAAAAAAAAAAAAAAAAAAAGGAATGATATTTCTCCAGTCCAATACTTATAATGTGCATTTCTTTGTCTTATGCACAGAGAGCCCAAACTTCCAGGTTAATGCCGAATTCGTGCAGTATCTCATTAACGGCCGAAGAATGTCTCCCTGTAGGTTTACCCACTCTCCACAAGTGTCTGTTGAGAACCTACAGTGTGCCAGGCATGGCTCTAGGCACTGGTGATTCGAGAATGAGCAAAATGAAGGTCTCTGTGCTCACAGACCTTGCAAACTAGTGTGCAGAGGGAAATGGTATGCATGCGGGTGGGTAAATGAGAGTGACATGTGCTATGCAGGAAAGAAACACGGGGACAGCAAGTGGTATGGTGGTTAAGGCACTGGACTCCCACATAGCTGACCACAGTTCAAGTCCCAGACTTGGTGGCTTTCTTTCTCACTTCCTCTCTCTCTGTCTCTGATCAAACTGGAAAATAATAATGATAAAAGTAATAAATAAAGTTAAATAATTCTTAAAAAAAAAAAAAAGAAAAGAAACACAGTAGGTTAAGGAGGATCCAGAGTGTTGGTACAGGGACACGTGCATTTTTTCTTCTTTTTTTTTAGTTTTGCTGCAGGTTATGTGTGCTCACCAAAGGGACACAGCTGATGTGTGTGTGTGGGGGGGTAATAAAGCACCCCCAAGGAGGATGACCATGCCACAATCCCTTCTCTTCCGTTCTCCTCTTGGGATTTTGGGCATGCACACACACAGGCCTGTTGTGTTTTTCAAGCGGCCAGATCTGGGACTCGAACCATGCATTTGACCATGTGGGAATAAGGAGCCTTAACCTCCAGACAACCTGGCTGGCCCACACAGGTGCGATTGTAAATAAGGTGACAAAGTCAGGCCTCCCTGAATAGATGATATTGGAACAGAGACTTGAAGGAGCAAAGGAGAAACCATGTGATTACCAGGGAAGCGCTCTCCAGCCCCGGGGCACACTTAGCCTAGGCCCCACTGCATGGATGCTCCTGGCTGGCTGAAGGCCAGAGGAGGCGAGCACAGTGCACTGTCAGTTCATGCAGAAGGCAGAGGGTGCAGAGGACAGGAGCCAACGATGGGGAGCCGATGGTGGGGATGCTGGCTCTATTCTTGGAACTCTTCCTATTTCTTCCGTCCATTTTGAAAGCGGCTGACTTCGGCAATACCGTGGCCTTCTGGGGACTTTCAGTTCACCAATACACCCCTTTTTATCATTCCCGACCCCGGGGTTCGTCTTTTCCCTTCCTATCCAGCTTAAATGCCCCAGAAGCCATCACACACCCTGCCACGCACACACGCTCCGCTCCCTTCTGGCTCTCAGGACTGTGTGGGTTAATTCACCTCTGGTGACTCTCCAAGTCTCTGGATGTGAACTGGAACCTTCCCTGGGGGTTGGCCTCACAGACCTCACTTGTCACTGCTGCGCCACTCTCTGGCGCCTCTGTCTGAGTTTGGTGCTGGAATGTTACAGAACATCGGCCTCTCCTACCTATACTCATGCCTTCGGTAGTCTTAATTGGTTTCTAATTTTAAATGTCATCTAAATGCCTATGATATCCAAATACCAATTTGGAATCTCAATCTCCATCCAAGACCTCTCTCTTTCTCTCTTGAACTCCTGAAAGAGGTCAAATAGAGATTTTTTTTTTTTGGGGGGGAGAGGTTTTTGTATAGGGCACGTGTGCTCAGAAAGACAGAGAGAAAGAAAGCGAGAAATCACCCCCCAGGGAGGATGGCCATGCTGCAGTCCCTTCTCCTCCACTCTCCTCTTGGGATCTTAGGCACACACGCACACACTCCTGGTGTGAGTTTAAGCCACCAGGTCCGGGACTCAAACCGCGGTTGATTGACTACATGGGAGTCCAGCGACAGCCATTACGCAAACTGCTGGTCCCAATAATATTTTTTAATAAGTGTGAGAGTGATTGTGAACAATGGTGCGCCTTTGCGTAGTTTTGAGCAGGAGAGTTGCGTGGTCTGATTTACATTGCCAAAAAAATCATTGTAAACTCCGTGTTGACTGTAGACCACGATGGGATGAGGCAGGCAGGAGAACAGGCAGGTCAGTGTTGAAACAGTCTGGGTGGGAAGCAGTGCCCGGACCAGAGAGTGATGACGAGCACTTGGTTCTGGGTGTAGTTCAGAGGCAAAGACTAGGGGATTTTTTTTTTTTGAGAGATTTTCACTGTAGGACGCGTGCGCTCACCAGACAGACAGAGAGAGACATAGAGACAGAAAGCGAGAAATCATCCCCCAGGGGGGATGGCCACGCTGCAATCCCTTCTCCTCCGTTCTCCTCTCGGGATCTTGGGCATGCACGCACACGCACCCGGCGTGACTTTTAAGCCACCGGGTCCGGGACGCGAACCGCAGTCGACTACGTGGGAGTCTAGCGACATAGCCATTACACTAACTGCTGGTTCCCAAGATTTTTTAAGAGCTATTTTTGCTGCATGCATTCACCTGAGAGATAGTAAGTGAGAATTCACCTCCCGGGGCGCTGGCCATGCCACAATCCCTTCTCCTCCATTCTCCTCTCTGGATTTTGGGCACATGTGCACATGCGCCTGGTGTGAGTTTTAAGCGGCCAGGTCCTGAACTCAAATCACAGTCAATTATATGGGATTCCGGCGAAGTAACCATTACCCCATTACACCATCTGCTGATCCCAGAGCCTACGATGCTTTAAAAAAATTAGTTGGATGTTGGTGAGAAAAACAGGAGTCAAGAATGACTCCAAGTTTTCAGCTTGAGCAACTGGAAGAACTGAACTGCCGTCACCAAGAATGAGAAAACTGTGAGGGACAGAGGTCATGAATGGCTCACAGGAAGTCAGTTTGGGAATATGTCCATTTTTATGATCTCTATTTGACCTTGGGACCAGCAGTTGGTGAAATAGCTATGTCGTTGGACTCCCATGTAGTCGACTGCGGTTCGAGTCCCGGCCCGGTGGCTTAAACTCAGGCCGGGCGCGTGTGCGTGCGTGCCCAAGATCCTGTACTCCTACCGGGTATCAGGAGAGGATAAGCAGCCACAGAACATGGTGAAAGGCAGTTGGGAGTGTGGGGTCGTTTTTCAGTAAGATTGTCGGAGAGGGCCTCACTGAGAAAGCACTACTGGAGCAGAGGCGGAAAGGAGGTGAGAGCAAGCTCCGAGGGCTCCGGGCAGAGGGAAGAGACAGAATGAAGGGCAGTGGCACACATGCCCTCTTCGGCAAGGAGGCAAGAGGCTGGAAAGGTTGCTGGGAGCGCGACGGGGAGGGCAGGGCAGAGACGTGACAGCAAGCCTTGAAGGACGTCGTGAGGGCCCCGACTTTTACTGCAGATGATGTGGGAGCCGCTAGAGGCTCCAAAACAGAAGAGAGATGCCATTAAGTAGATGATTAAAGTGTCTCTAACTGCAAATCATGTGTCTAATGAGGGAGTTTTCTCCAGGATCTATAAAGAACTATCATGACTCTGGGCCAGCTGGCGGCATGGTAGCTGGGCGCTGGATCCCACATGGCTAACTATGCAGTTCGAATCCCACATCCAGTGGCTTGGAGAACATGCCAGGTGCACGTGCCCGTGTGCCTGAAATCCTGAGAGGAGAATGGGACAGGATCGCAACGTGGCCATCCCCTGGGGGGCACTTTTTTTCGCTCTCTGTCTCTCTCCAGCAAGCCTATGCACCTTATGGCAAACAAGTAAACAAAAAGAACTGTCATGACTCCATGTTTGTCTAAAATTTTTTAAGAGAGAGATTTTTGCTAGAGGACATGTGGGCTTGCTGAAGACACAGAGCTAGAGAGAGAGAAAGTGAGAGAGCACCTTCCAAGGGATGGCCACGCTGTAATCCCTTCTCCTCCATTCTCCTCTCGGGATTTGGGGCATGCGCGCGCACACACACACACACACACACACACACACACATGGTGTGTGACCTGGCACTCAAACTCTGGTCGGCCATGTGGGAGTCTAGTGCCACAACCATGGTGCCACTTGTCAGCCCTCGTGTTTGTCTTTTCTTCAATTTGCCAGAGGGGCTGCTGGGAGGCAGAGGGGGAGGCAGCATTCCCCATGTGGGGGATGGCCATGCCACAACCCTTCCTCTTCACTGTAACTTTCAGGATTTAGGGGTGCAGTACATACACTCAGTATGTTTTTCAAGCCATTGTGTTCAGGACTTGAAGCGCACAGCTGGCCTCGTGAGATCCAGCTGCCTTGACCACCACGCCACCGTTGGCCCCCTATTTGCTTCTTAGCACACCTATTGTTTTTTTTTTTTTTTTTTTTTTTTTTTTGCTGGAGGGGTTTGCCTGTCATGAGACAAGGAAAGGGAGAAAGCACCCCTGGGCAGGGCTTGGCCACCACCATTCCCTCTCCACCATGGTCGGCATGTTTCTCAAGCCACTGAGGCTGGGACTAGAACCCCTGGTCGACCATGTGGCATCTGGGTCCCCCAGTCAACCCATTGTGGGCTGGCCCAATTTTAAAATGGACAAAGAGGGGATCAGCAGATGGCATAATGGTTCCACCACTGGACTCCCACATGGCTGACTGCAGTTTGAGTCCTGGACCCTGTGGCTTGAAACTCACGCTGGGTGCATGTGCGTGCATGCCCAAAGTCCCGAGAAGAGATTGCAGCGTGGCCATCTTCCCTGGGGGGTGATTTCTCAGTAGTGGACCACAGTTTGAGTCCTGGACCCTGTGGCTTGAAACTCACGCTGGGTGCATGTGCGTGCATGCCCAAAGTCCCGAGAAGAGATTGCAGCGTGGCCATCTTCCCTGGGGGGTGATTTCTCAGTAGTGGACCACAGTTTGAGTCCTGGACCCTGTGGCTTGAAACTCACGCTGGGTGCATGTGCGTGCATGCCCAAAGTCCCGAGAAGAGATTGCAGCGTGGCCATCTTCCCTGGGGGGTGATTTCTCAGTAGTGGACCACAGTTTGAGTCCTGGACCCTGTGGCTTGAAACTCACGCTGGGTGCATGTGCGTGCATGCCCAAAGTCCCGAGAAGAGATTGCAGCGTGGCCATCTTCCCTGGGGGGTGATTTCTCAGTAGTGGACCACAGTTTGAGTCCTGGACCCTGTGGCTTGAAACTCACGCTGGGTGCATGTGCGTGCATGCCCAAAGTCCCGAGAAGAGATTGCAGCGTGGCCATCTTCCCTGGGGGGTGATTTCTCAGTAGTGGACCACAGTTTGAGTCCTGGACCCTGTGGCTTGAAACTCACGCTGGGTGCATGTGCGTGCATGCCCAAAGTCCCGAGAAGAGATTGCAGCGTGGCCATCTTCCCTGGGGGGTGATTTCTCAGTAGTGGACCACAGTTTGAGTCCTGGACCCTGTGGCTTGAAACTCACGCTGGGTGCATGTGCGTGCATGCCCAAAGTCCCGAGAAGAGATTGCAGCGTGGCCATCTTCCCTGGGGGGTGATTTCTCAGTAGTGGACCACAGTTTGAGTCCTGGACCCTGTGGCTTGAAACTCACGCTGGGTGCATGTGCGTGCATGCCCAAAGTCCCGAGAAGAGATTGCAGCGTGGCCATCTTCCCTGGGGGGTGATTTCTCAGTAGTGGACCACAGTTTGAGTCCTGGACCCTGTGGCTTGAAACTCACGCTGGGTGCATGTGCGTGCATGCCCAAAGTCCCGAGAAGAGATTGCAGCGTGGCCATCTTCCCTGGGGGGTGATTTCTCAGTAGTGGACCACAGTTTGAGTCCTGGACCCTGTGGCTTGAAACTCACGCTGGGTGCATGTGCGTGCATGCCCAAAGTCCCGAGAAGAGATTGCAGCGTGGCCATCTTCCCTGGGGGGTGATTTCTCACTTTTTGTCTCTCTGCTGTCTCTCCAGTGAGCACATGCACTCTATAGCAAAAATCTCTCTAAAACATAAATAAATAAAAACAAATAAAATGGACCAAGAGTCTACATAGACGTTTTTCCAAAGAGCTTACACAAGAGGCCAGCGAGCACACAAAGGACTGTCATCGCCCATCAGGTAGCTGCAGCCGCACACGACGAGGCCCCCTGCGGACGCACTAGGACGGGTCAGCTCTGGTGGAAGACCTACAGGCAGTGGTGAGCAGGATGGCCCTCAGACATGGGGGCAGAGCGGAGAGCAGGGCAGCCCCCGGAAGCAGCCTGGGCTGTACAGGTTGACCCTCCAGCTGTCAGCATCTCCATTCCTAGGTATATACCCGAGAGAAATGGTGTCTGTCTATGCAAAACCTGCACGTGGATATTCATAGCAGCATTGTTTGTAATAGCTAAAAAGTGGGGGAAATATCTAGCAACTGATGAATAGATCAACAAAATATCCAGTGCGACGTTCCTCAGCCGTAGTAAGGAACGACACAATGACACATGCCACTGCCACACGGTCGGCCTTGGAAACATCACACCACGCGGGTGACGAGGCCACACGCGCAAGAGTGCCTGTGGTTCTATTCACGGGAGCTGTCCTGAACGGCAGACCTGCGGGGACAGGAGGTCATACTGACCCAGTGCCAGGGTGGGGTGGGGGAACTGAGGAGTCGCTCAGGTGTGTGGGATTCTTTCTTTCTTTCCTTTTTTTTTTTTTTTTTTTTTAATTTTCCATAGCACATATACACTCGCTGAGAGAAACAGGGAGGGAGAGAAAGAGAGAAAGTGAGAAAGAATGCCCCAGTGGGGATGACCACATCACAATCCCTTGGGATTTTGGACAGGAGCTGAGACTTGAACCTCTGTTGGCCATGTGGGATCCAGCCGCTTTAACCACCATGCCACATGGCCGGCCCCAGGACTTCTCACTTAGTAATGAAAATGTTCTGAGACAGATTGTGGCCATGGCTGCACAGCTCTGTGAGCACAATGGAGACCACTGGCTTGTACATTTTACATGGGTGAGTTATATCTAAGTGAGTCGCACCCCACTACATCTGTTGGGGGGCCCTGTTGGATGCTGCACTAAAAAGAGACATGGGGGTGCAGAGTTGGAAGCAAGAGTTCTAGGAAGGATGCTAATAGGTTTCTTTATTTTTTTTCTTTTGGAGAGGTTTTTGCTATGTGGCGCGTGCATCGCCAGAAAGAGACAGAGAAACAGAAAGCAAGAAATCCCCCCCCAAGGTGAATGGCCACGCCACAATCCCTTCTCCTCCATTCCCCTCTCGGGATCTTGGGCACGCACGCACATGCGCCCAGCGTGAGTTTAAGCCACCAGATCTGGGACTCGAACCGTGGTTGACTACATGGCAGTTCAGCAACACAGCCATTATGCCACCTGCTGGTCCCTATAATCATTTCTTAAGTATGCAGTAGAACTTACCCATAAAACAAATTTTACATGTGTGCCTTTGCATGGTTGTTATATTTGATTTTCCTCCTATTGCTAGAATGTTAACTACCGAAATATTTTTATGGTTATAAGTTAATACATGTTTTAAGTCATTTCTTCAAAATTGCCTATTTTATCTGTTTTAAAAGTTATTGCTATGACGTGGGCTAGCTCTGGTCAAGGGAGCTGGATCCCAGATGGCCAACTCTCGGTTTGAACCCTGGCCCTGGTGGCGTGAAAACGCATGCCAGACACATGTGCATGTCCCAGATCCCAGCAGCACGGCCACGCCCCACCAGAGGCTGCCTCCTCCTTCCTGACCAGTCTCCGCCTCGCTGGTGAGTGCGGGCACCCTCTGGCAAAATTATATTTTTAAAATTATCAGTCTGAAATGATTTATAGAATTCTCTTATCTTTAAAACATTGGCTATCCCTGTACCTGTATTGTTTATTTGGGCTTTGTCAATTTTTTGTGCCTATTAATCTCACCAGAGTTTTGTCTATTTCAACTTTTTATAAAACCAACTTTCATTTTTGTTGGTCTACTTAACTGATTCTTTGTTTTATATTTTATTAATCTTATTCATATTCATATCTCTATTCATGAAAATGATCTGAACACCTTAATCAAAAGGAAGAAATTGTCATATTAGATGAAAAAAATAAGATACAACTCTATCCTATCTATAAGAAATTTTAATATCTTTTTTTTTTGAGAGATTTTTGCTATAAGGCACGTGCGCTCGCCAGACAGACAGAGACAGACAGAGAGACAGAAAGCAGGAAATCACCCCCGGGGGGATGGCCACGCCGCAATTGCTTCTACTCCATTCTCCTCTCGGGATCTTGAGCACGCACGCACACGCACCCGGCTTGAGTTTAAGCCACCAGGTCCAGGACTCGAACCACGGTCGACTACATGGGAGTCCAGCAACATAGCCATTACGCTAACTGCTGGTCCCAAGAAATTTTAATTTCTAATTGCACATTAACTATAAAGGCACTTTTAAAAAGTAATTATTTATTTAATTGCATTTATCATTATTCTGTTTAATTTGACCAGAGAGAGACACAGAAAGAGAGAGGGAAAATGAAAAAGTAAGCCCCAGGTCCAGAACTTGAACTGCAGTCCACCATGTGGGAATCCAATGCCTTAACCACCACACCACCTGCCAACCCTATAAAGATACCTTAAAAAGTTAGAGGATGGAACTTTTCTGGCGGCAGCCATTAGGGAGTTATATGTTGGTGTTTAAAACATGATGTGTGGTATAACAGGTGTAAAATAAATTCTTTAAAGCAGGGAAAAAGAAAAGTTAAAGGATGGGGGGGGGCCAGAATGAAGTATAGTGTTTAAAGTGCTGAACTCTCATATGGTCAACCACTGTTCAAGTCCTAGACCTAATGATGGGAAAATCTTGATGGACAAGTGTGTGTGTGCACCCAAAATCTCGAGACTAGACCAGAGGACAAGGAATTGTGTCATTTAATTTAATTTAATTTAATCACCCAAAAAGGAGATTTCTCACTTTTCTTCTCTCTGTCTCTCTCTGGCAAGAGAGAGACACACGCCCTATGACAAGATACCCACTCCTGGGTATCTACTCAAAGAACAGGAGAGTACTCATTTGGAAAAACGCTTGCACAACTATTTTCATTGCAGCATTATTCACGATTGCGAAGACATGGAACCAATCCAAATGTCCACAGACAGATGAATGGATTGAAAAATTGTGGCACATATACTCCATGGAATACTATTCAGCCATAAAAAAACAACAAGGCCCTGGAATTTGATAGAAAGTGGACAAATATGGAAGATTTGTTGCTCTTTCAGGCTATGAAAGAGACATTGTATGTCTCCACTTAACATATACCAACTGTCTGCACTCTATGGTAGAGACCGAAAGACTGGAGAACATTAAAGTTTTAAAAATTGTAATGGACACTAGAGACAAAGTGGAAAGAGAGTGTAAGAGGGGAAGAGTGTAGGAAATTTTGGAGGAAAATAGAGAGGTAAGACACTTGTGGGACACAGATAAGATTTATTATCTTGTCGAGGATGTGTATGGTGGTCTCAACTGGGTTGGAATGAGGTGTAGATCACGCTGGGTAAAGTATCTTCACAATCTAAATGATGTACAGCGATTTAATGTATGAATAATAATAAAAAAAATTAAAGGATGGAAAAATCATGCAAATACCAATCAAGAAAAAATTAGAGTAACTATATTAATCAAACAAAGTAGGTTTTATTTTTATTTATTTATTATTTTAAAAATTTTCTATAGGGTATGTGCTATAAAAAGAGAGAGAGTGAGAAAGCACCCTCTGGGGGGATGGTTACACCTCAGTCCCTTCCTTCTCTATTCTCCTTTCAGGATTTTGGGCACACATGCCCAGTGTGTTTGTCAAGCCGCTGGGCCTGGGACTTGAACCACATGGTCGGCCATGTGGGATCCAGTCCATAACCACCACATTACTAGCTGGCCCCAAAGTAAGTTTTAGAACCACGAATATTCTCAAGGATAAGAGGAACATTTTATACTGATAAAAAGGTAAATTGACTAAAACCACATAATAATATTAAAAGTACATGCACCTTAGTATACCTTCAAAAATTAAGAAGCAAAAACTGATAGAACTGAAAGAATGAACAGAAAAATCCTGTTAGAGTTGGAGACCTGAAACCTCCTTTCTCAGTAACTGATAGCACAAGCAGACAGAGACTCAACACAGACATAGAAGTCCGGAGCAACACGGTCTGCCAGTTTGACTTAATCGACGTTGATAGAATATTCACCGTAACGACTGTGGAATACACGTTGTTTAAGACAGCCGTGAAATACTCACCAAGATAGGCCATATTCTGGGCCATAAAACAAGTTTCAATAAATGTAAGAGGACTGAGTATAAAATCGGACTTTTCATCATAATAGAAACTGGAACTATACAGAAAGATATCTGCAAAATACCCATATGCTTTGAAATTAAATGACATAATTCTATTATTTGTTTCTTTCAAAAAAAAAAAAGGATATTGGTAAGTATTTTGCACTGAATGAAAATAAAACCACATCTCAACATGTGTGAGTCGTATCTAAAGCAGTGCATATGAGGAAATTTTAGCTTTAAGAGAATATATTTTATTTTTATTCATTTATTTTTAGAGTTTTTAAAAATAATTATTTATTTGGGACCAGCAGTTGGCATAATGGCTATGTCGCTGGACTCCCACGTAGTCAACTGTGGTTCGAGTCCCAGACCTGGTGACTTAAATTCACGCCGGGCGCATGTGTGTGCATGCCCAAGATCCTGAGAGGAGAATGGAGGAGAAGGGATTGCGGTGTGGCCATCCCCCCAGGGGGTGATTTCTCACTTTCTATCTCTCTGTCTCTCTCTGTCTTTCTGGCAAGCACATGCACCCTATAGCAAAAACCTATCAAAAAAAAAAGAATTATTTATTTAATTTTATTTATTATTATTATTATTGTTATTATTTAATTTACCATACGGCACCGTGTGGTCACCAGAGAGAAAGAAAGAGAGGGAGAGGGAGAGAAAGTGAGAAAGGAAGCCACCAGGTCTTGAACCATTTCCAACCATGGGGGAGTCCAGCACCTTAAGTACCATGCCACTTGCTGGGCCATAGAGGCTTGTGTGTGTTTTGTTTGTTTGTTTGTTTTTGCCATAGGGCATGTGCATGTACTACACAGAGACAGACAAATAGAAAGCAAGACATCACCCCCCTGAGGGGATGACCATGCTGCAATCCCTTCTCCTCCATTCTATTCTAGGGATTTTGGATACACAACCACACACGCCTGGTGTGTTTCAAGCCACCAGGTCCAGGACCCAAACCGTGGTTGGGCATATGGGAGTCAAGTGACATAACCACTAAATCATTTGCTGGCCCCCAAGTGTGTATTTTAAAAAAGGAAAAATGGTCTCAAATTAATGATCTAAGTTTACATATTTAGAAAATAGAAATAAAAGAGCACATTCATATAAAAATAACAAAATAAGCAGAAGGAAGAAAAGAAATAGAGTGGAAATAAACGAAAGGAAAAAAAAGAAAGAAAATCAATTATACAAAAAGCTGATTCTTTAAAAAAAGTCAATAAAATTGATAAAATTCTGTGGAAAAAAGATAAAAAATTCCAACATCATGAATTTAAAAGGAGTGCTACACATATCCTCCTGGGAGAGGTAATAAAAGAATGTTATAAACAACTTTAGACCAACCTATCCAAACATTTATATAAAATGAACAGATTCTTTTTCTTTTGGAGAGGTTTTTTTCGCTATAGGGCACGTGTGCTCTCCAGACAGAGAGAGACATAGAGACAGAAAGGGAGAAATCACCCCCCAGGAGGGATGGTCACACCACAATCCCTTCTCCTCCATTCTCCTCTCGGGATCTTGGGCCCACACGCACACGTGCCTGGTGTGAGTTTTAAGCCACCGGGTCTGGGACGCGAACCGCGGTCAACTACGTGGGAGTCCACCGACATAGCCATTACGCTAACTGTTGGTTCCCAGATTCTTTTTTTTTTTTGGAGAGGTTTTTTGCTATAGGGTGCGTGTACTCGCCAGACAGACAGAGAGAGACAGAGAGACAGAAAGCGAGAAATCACCCCCCAACGGGGATGGCCATGCTGCAATCCCTTCTCCTCCATTCTCCTCTCGGGATCTTGGGCACGCACGCACACGCGCCCAGCGTGAGTTTTAAGCCACTGGGTCCAGGACGCGAACCGCAGTCGACTACGTGGGAGTCCAGGGACATAGCCATTATGCTAACTGCTGGTCTCTAAAATGAACAAGTTCTTTAAAAATAGATTTACTGGGGACCAGCAGGTGGCATGGTGGATAAGGCACTGGACACTCCTGCATGGTAAGCCACGGTTCAAGTCCAGGACCTAGCGGCTTGCTTTCTCACTTTCTCTCTCTCGTTCTCTTTCTGTGTGTGTGTGTGTGTGTGTGTGTGTGTCTGTCTGTCTGTCTGTGTATCTTTCTGTAAATCTGTCTCTGGCAAAATTAAAATGAATGAATAAATGAATAAATAAAATTAAGTAAAGTTTATAAAAAATATAGATTTACTGGGGCTGGCAGGCAGTGCGGTGGTTAAAGGTGCTGAATTCCCACATGGCTGACTGGTTTGAGTCCTGGACCTGGTGGCTTGCTTTCTCACTTTTTCTCGCTCGCTCTCTCACTCTGTTCCTCTCTGGTCAAATTGAAATAAACAAATGAATAAATAAATAAATAAAGTTAAATAAAATAATTCTTAAAATACATAAATACAAAATAAAAATAGATTTACCTTCCATGTCTATCAATGGCATTACTTTTGTAGTTAAAAACCTTCCAGCAAGGGCCATTTCAAGCCCAGGTGGCCTCACTTATGAAATTAATCAAATGCTTAAGGAAAAACAATAAAACTAAGTCTACACAAGGTTTTCCAGAAAACAGAAGAGGAGGGAGTACCTAGCATTTCATTTTATGAGGCGTACATTACTTTCCACCAAAATCAGACAAAGGCATTACCAAAAACCTACGAACCGACATGGCTGACGAATACCCCAGGGCAGGTTTCTTGGTCAGTCAGTGTAATCAACCATATAAGCTGAAGGTGGTAAAAATGGCTCCCTAAAAAGGGATCCACAGCAAATCTTGGGAATCTTATTTGGAAAAAGAGCTTGTGCAGATGTGACCAAGTGAAGGGTGCTGAGATGGAAGGTTACAGGGGGAGATTTCAGCTGAGGACTCAACAGTGACCAGAAACTGGAAGAAGCAGGAGGGAGAGTGGCCCTGCCTGCCGACACCTTGATTTCAGGCTGCTGGCCTCCAGACCTGGAAGAGAATCAATTCTCTCGTTTGAAGACACTAAGTTTGTGGAAATTCATTACAGCAATCTCAGGAAACTAATACATGGACTAAACCTAAGAAAGATTATGCTCGAAGACCAGCAGTTGGTATAATGGCTACATTGCTGGACTCCCATGTAGTCAGCCGTAGTGGTTTGAGTCCCGGACTCAGAAGCTTAAACTCATGCTGGGCGCGTGTACGTGCGTGCCCAAGATCCTGAGAGGAGAATGGAGGAGAAGGGATTGCGGCGTGGCCATCTCCCCTGGGGGGTGATTTCTTGCTTTCTGTCTCTCTGTCTCTTGCTGTCTCTCTGGTGAGCACATGTGCCCTATAGCAAAAACCTCTCAAAAAAAAAACAAAAAACAAACAAGAAACAAAGAAAAGGCCAATAAACAAAGAACCACTCTCAACAAATAGAATAGCGGGGTTTTCTGTGACCTCATGGCATCTGTAGAGAACGTACAAGGGGTGGGAGATCGAACCCCCCCCCAAACTCAGGAACCAGTAAAGATATGGCCCACCCATTTTAGTTACCATGCAAATTGAGGTCTTTTCCAGTGCAACAGACAGCAGGAAATAAAATGCGTCAAATGGCAAAAGAAGCAGAGTGACTATTCAGAGGCAACACGGACACCCTCGTCTCAGAATACAATCCAAAGGAATCTCGGAGGGACTACTAGGGTAAATACAGGGGGACTTCAGAAAGTTCATGGAGAAATGGAATTAAAGTGTGAACTTATTTTGATGCAAAAAAAGTGAAATTCTTCTGTACTATGCATTTTCCATTAACTTTTAAAAAAGTATTTAATTTTTATTTATCATTATTATTTTTTTAAATTTGCTACAGAGCATGTCTGCTAGCCAGAGAAAGTGAAAGCAAACCACCAAGTCTGGAACTAGAACTGCTGTTGACCATGTGGGAGTCCAGAGTCATAACCACTACACCATCTGCTGGCTCTTCTTTTTCTTTTGAAAGAATTATTTAAGTATAATAATAATTACTATTATTCCATTTTTGACCAGACAGAGACAGAGAGGGAGAGTGAGAAAACCAGCCGCTAGGTCGAGGACTCAAACTGCAGTCAGCCATGTGGGGGTCCAGTGCCTTAAATGCCACACCACATGCTGGCCCCTCTCTGTTAACTTTCTGAAGACCTTTCGTATGTGAGTTTATCAAGATTACAGAATATAAGGTTGATATATAAAAATCGATAGTGGGCCAGATCATGCCTCTGCCAGGCAATCCCATGTGAAAGGTTCCTGGTTCTAGTCCAGAGGTTTCGCGTAGTAAACTGAGCACAGACTTGACCCTGATCCAGGCGGGTGAAGGCTGGAGACGAGCTGTGGCAACAAGATTCTGTTGGGGGTGCTGTCTCTCTCACTCAAGGAAGAAATACGTAAACTAAAAAAGGGGGAGGGGAGAAAAAACATTTCTAATATATTAGTATCAAAAAGTTAGAAATTGATACTAATGAACCATAACATTTAAAATAGCATCAAAATGTGAAAAATTTATTTAGGAAGTGCAAGACCTGTGCCCTATAAACAACAAAAGGCATTTCTGAAAAATTAAGGACAACCTAAATAAGAGAGAGAAATACCACGTCTGAGAACTGGAAGACAGGCCAGCCAGTGGGACAGTGGTTAGAGCAGCTGCATCCCACATGGCCAGCTGTGTGGTTTGAGTCCTGGACCTAGTGGCCCGGAAAACATGCGGGGCATGTGTGCATGCATGCCCCAAATCCCAAGAAGGAGGTAGAAGACAAGGGATTATGGTATGTCATTTCCCCGAGGGGTAATTTCTCACTCCCCCCTCTCTCTTTCTCTCTCTCTGGTGAGAGTACATGCCCTATAACAAAATAAAAATAAAAATAAAAAGATTTGGAAGATTCAATATTGCTGACATGTCAGTTTTCCCAAATCAATCTATGGATTCAATGCAATCCCAATCAAAATCTCAGCAGGCTTTTTAAAAACGAAACTCACAAGCTGATTAAAAAATGTGTATGGATGGGGCCAGCAGGTGGCATGGTGGTTAAGGGCACTGGACTCCTACATGGCTGACTGCAGTTCAAGTCCTGGACCTGGTGGCTTGCTTTCTCACTTTCTCTGTCTGTCTCTCTCATCCTGTCCCTCTCTGGGCAAATTTAATAAATAAATAAAGTTTTTAAAAAATGTATGGGACCTAGAGGTGCCCAAAGATGACTCCGACTGGACAGCACTGCCAGTCAGAGGGCCAGTGAGGAGAATGTTGCTAGACAGCCCCAGTTATAGCCCGTGCCAACAGTGAGAGGGACTGCAGAAGGACGAGGAGTGCTGAGAGAGATTAAAGAGATAAAGATGAAGAGATCCGGAGGTCAAACACCGAGGTGCGGGCGTCAAGAATGGCTTAGATTTCTGATCTGAGCAAGTGGTGGGCGGGGCACTCACTGAGTGGACACAGGAAAACCAGCTGTGAGGGGCATGAGGACACTCTGTAGAGAGTGCAGACCATCGCAAGTTTAAGGGACCTCTGTCTTTTTATTTTCTTTTAGGTTTTTGCCATAGGGCACATGTGCTCACCAGAGAGAGAGAAAGACAGAGCAAGGGAAAGTGAGAAATCACCCCCTCCACCACCACCCCGGGAGGATGACCACGCTGCAGTCCCCTCTACCGCATTGTCCTTTTGGGTTTTAGGCACGCACACCTGCACCAGGCATGATTTTCAAACCACTGGGTCTGAGACTCGAATTGCGGTCAGCCATGTGAGAATCTAGTGCCTTAACCAGCATGCCACCTGCTAGTCCCAGTTTGGAGAACCTTTGACATAAACAGAACGGCATGTCCAGAAGGTAGCTGAACACTAAGAATGATCTTGGGACTGGAGGTGTACGTCCAGGAGTTATCAACGAATAGATGGTCCCTGAAGACAGGTGTAAACGGACTATCCCGGGCGGGGCGCAGAGTGAGAATAGCGGGTTCAAGCTCCAAGGTTGGCTCTGAAGGTTCTAAGCAAGTGGAGATGAGTCGGATGGGGATAAGAAGACAGCAGTTTGGTAGTTACTGCCTTACCCTTGTCACCGCTACGGTGATTTAGACTAAGGCAGAGGAAGTGAAGGTCGAGGGATCTGGATTAACTTCAGATTTTATGTGTGTGTATATATATTTTAAAATTTACCAGAGGGCATATGTGTTCACTAGAGAGAAATGGGAAAGCATCCTCCAGGGAAAAGGTCACATCGCAATCCCTTCTCCTCCATTTCTCTCCCCTTTTAGGACTTCGGGCATGCACGCACATGCATCCAGCATATTTTTCAAGCCACCGGGTCTGAGGCTTGAATGGCATCGTCAGCCATGTGGGATCCAGCTGCCTTACACATCAGGCCATGAACTGGCCCAGCTCCAGTTACATTTCGGACTCCTGTTCAGGGATGGTGAATAACTCCTCTTTGATCACTCCTTCTGCAGGTTGCTATGACTTATTCTGGATAAAACATAAGAGCAACAATTACCTAAGCCCTGGAGAAAATCCAAAAGCAGTACTGGAGAGGCATCAACACCTGAGAGGAGGAACTTCATTAGCTGTGTCCCACGTTTATGGCTTCTGGCCTGGGGAGGCTGTTGTAACTGCCCCTCCAGATGGCTGATGCTCCAGTAGAAAGCTCAGACTTTTATTGGTTTGAAGAACCAGAGGACAATTTGTGATAACTATAGCTGCTGGAAGTCAGGAGGGAAAACCTGGAAAGAGGAGAAATAGAGATGGAGTACTCCAAATTCTGTGTATAAACTCTGCCTAAATCTCTGGCTGACTCATAAACAACCCATGCAGATGGCAGACTCAAAGCTGAGGCTAAAAGAACCAAACAGGGATTTCGGCTGCTACTTACTCTAGGGAAGACAGAATTTGCAAATTGAATACAGCCAAGTTGAGTGCTTCCTTAAAAACAAAACAAAACAAATAAGCAAGAAACACTCTTTGGAGAAAGATAACAAGATTTAGAGTCCAAATTGTGAATACATGATCCACAATGTTGAGGACACAATTCAATATTACTAGATGTACAAAGGCATAGGAAAATGGGACCCATTCTCAAGAGAAAAGACAGTCAATGGAGACTGACCCCAAGATAAGCAAGATGTTGGAGTTACTAAGCAAGAATCTTAAAGATGTGATTATACCTTCATTAGTTGGCTAGGGCTGCCATGACGAAATAGTACAGATTGGATGGCTTAAAAAAAAAAAAATTGTCTTCTCACAGTTCTGGAGGCTAGAAGTCCAAGATCAAGATGCCAGCGAGGTCAGTTTCTCCTGAGATCTTTCTCCCAGGTTTGCAGAGGACCTTCTTAGTTTACCCTCATATGGCCTTTCCTCTGTGCACGCACATCCCTGCTGTCTCTTTCTCTTCTTGTGAGGACACCAATGAGATTGGATGAGGGCCTACCTATATGCCTTCATTTAACCTTAATCACTTATTTAAAGACTCTGTCTCCAAATACAGTTATGTTAAGGGTGAGGGCTTCCATACATGTCTTTTGGAGAACATAGTTCAATCTAAAGCATAAATATTCTCAAAGACACTATATATGTATGTATATAAAGTGATATATATGAGATTTTCTATCTCAAGACAGAAGGAAAAAAACAACCAAAAGAGTGAAGTGGAAATTCTAAAACTGGAAAATATAATATCTTTAATAAAATGTTTATTGGATAGGCTTAATGCAGATTAGACACTATAGAAGAAAAGATCAATACATTTGAAGACAGGATAATAACACTATTAAAATTGAAGTTGAGGGGACCAGCAGTTAGCACAATGGCTACGCTGGACTCCCATGTAGTTGACAGCAGTTTGGGTCCTGGAACCAGTGGCTTAAACTCATGCTGGATGTGTATGTGTATGTGTGTGCCCAAGATTCTGAGAGGAGAAAGGAGGAGAAGGAATCACCCCTGGGGGGTGATTCCTTGCTTTTTGTGTCTCTGTCTCTGTCTTTCTGGCGAATGCATGCACCCTATAGCAAAATCCTCTCCAAAGGAAAATAAAAAAGAAGTTCAGAGAGGAAAAAAAAGTATGGGGAAGAAACTAAGCCACAATGATTTATGATAAAATAGTATGAGGGGTCTTCCAAAAGCTCATGGAAAATATGTATAATGAACAAAAATATGCATGCATTTCATTTTTCTTGTACCAGAATAAATTCATACTTTAATTCTATTTTCCATTATTTTTTTTTAGAGAATTGTTTTTTAAAATTTTTGCTATAGGGTACATGCCATTGCTGGAGAGACAAAGAGAGACAGAAAGCAAGAAATCACCCCCAAAGTGGGATAGCCACACCACAATCCCTTCTCCTCCAGTCTCCTGTTGGGATCTTGGGCATGCACGCACATGTGCCGTGTGTGAGTTTTAAGCTGCTGGGTCTAGGACTTGAACCACAGTTGACTACATAGGAGTCCAGTGACATAACCATTATGCCATCTGCTGGTCCCTCCATGATCTTTTAAAAGTTTTCTCACATTAAATGTAATAGTGGAGTCTCCAAAGAGAAGAGAAGGAGCGAATGGGACAGAAAAAAATGTTTGAAGACACACACAATGGAATTTCTGTAAATTTGGGGATTCAAGAAGCTCAGAATACCCATGCAGGCTAAACAAAAAGAAAACGATACTCAAGTACTTCTTAGTCAAAGGAGGGCACCAAGGACCTGGATAATGCCACTTTTCCTCGGAAACAATGGGGGCCAGAGGGCAATAAAATAACTTTAAGGTTTTAACAGCATCTCAAAATTCTGTATCTGGTGAAAATACAGCTTAATGCTTAAGGTGAGATAAAGACATTTTCAGAAAAATTGAAAATAACCTGTCCCCAGCAAATCTCTTATGTAGAAATGCTAAAGGACGCTTTGAAGAGAGGACATACCACATGGGAACTACGTCTTTGGGAAGAAATGAACACCACCAAAATAGTAAATATGTGTGGAAATAGAAAGGACTTTTTTCCCCCTTTCATTGTCAGGGAGCATGTGTGCTTGCCAGAAAGAGCAAGAGGGAGAAAGTACCCCCCAGTAGGGTGTGTTCTCGCCACAATCCTTCCTCCGTTTCTCCATTTGGGGCATGCGTGGATGCACAGCAACGTGTCTTGCTTTGCTTTGAAGAATTATTTTTTATTTTATTTATTTATTTATTTGAATTTTGCTAGAGGGTACATGTGTTCAGGAGAGAAAGAGGGGGATAGTGAGAAAGCAAGCTGCCCATCTGGGACTTGAACTGCAGTGGGCCCTGTGGGAGTCCAGCACCTTCACCACCATGCCATCTGCTGACCGTAGCAGCATGTTTTCCAAGCTACCAGGATTGGGGTTTGAACCACATCAGCCACAGCTCTCTATACACAGGGTTTAATTGCTGAGCTATGAGACTGGGCCCTAAAAGACTCTGCTCCCTTGTAATTTCGTTAAATTGTTGGAAGCAATGGCTTGGAAGGTTTAGGGTGGATGCAGATGTAATGCACAAGACAACTACAGCAGAAAGCACAGTTACAAGGTTTCTTCACTCCAGGAGCAATAATATAACATTAACTCTAAGCAGCCTGGAAAAAATCAGGGCTTTACATTGTAATCCCGATAGCAACGGCTAAATAAATATTGCACAGAAATACAGCTAGAAAGGTGTCATTAGTCCACAGGACGACGGGAAAAGAGGCACAGAAATGCAGAGCGCAGACAGAAATCAAGGGCAGGCAGGAAGCAGACCGAGCCCGCCACAGATGAGCGCATTTTCTGCTCACAACCACTCTAATTCAAAGACAAGATTGTCAGGATGGATTTTGTTTGTTTGTTTGTTTCCATAAAAAGCAAGACCTGCATAGATGCTGTCTATGAAAGATGAACTTTAAATGTAAAGACACAGGCTGAAAGTAAGCAGAAAATGTATCCTACCAGCGGTAAACACGGGGCCGCTGTCTCACAGTCTCTCTCTGTCTTTCTTTTTTTTATTTTTGGAGAGGTTTTTGCTGTAGGGCGCGTGCGCTCGCCAGGCAGAGAGAGATAGAGAGACAGAAAGCAGGAAATTGCCCCCCAGGGGGATGGCCAAGCTGCAATCCCTTCTCCTCCTTTCTCCTCTC
Organism: Tupaia belangeri chinensis; assembly: GCF_000334495.1. NCBI lineage: Eukaryota > Metazoa > Chordata > Mammalia > Scandentia > Tupaiidae > Tupaia > Tupaia belangeri. The sequence goes on along the minus strand of NW_006159498.1, from coordinate 1,048,848 downwards.
TCTGTCTTTCTGGCATGTGCCCTATAGCAAAAATCTTTAAAAAAAAAAAGCTATTATTATTATTATTTTAAAATTTCTTGGGACTAGAAGTTGGCGTAATGGCTATGTCATAGCTGGACTCCCATGTAGTTGACTGCAGTTCGAGTTCTGGACCCGGTGACTTAGACTCATGCCAGGCACGTGTG
>NW_006159498.1:1037324-1048576 GCF_000334495.1 Tupaia belangeri chinensis | reverse complement strand
TCTGTCTTTGTCTTTCTGGTGAGCGCACATGCCCTATAGCAAAAACCTCTCAAAAAAAAATTCTTATAGAGCATGTGCATTCACTAGAGAGAGAGACACACACACACACAGAAAGAGAGAGAGAGAGAGAAGGAAAGTGAGAAAAAAAGCCACCATTACTGGGACTCAAGCCACAGTCAGCCTTGTAGTAATCCAACGACCTAACGACCACGCCACCTGCTGTCCCCAACGGAATCTTTCTTTTAATTAAAGAGGTATAAGATCAAAAAAATTTTTAGAAGAAAAATAGGAGAATTTGAGAGCTCATGCTTGCTTAGAGTTCTTTTTTTTTTTTTTTTTTGAGAGGTTTTTGCTATAGGGCGTGTGCGCTCACCAGAAAGACAGAGACAGAGAGACAGAAAGCGAGAAATCACCCCCCAGGGGGGATGGTCAGGCCACAATCCCTTCTCCTCCATTCTCCTCTCGGGATCTTGGGCACGCACGCACACGCGCCCGGCGTGAGTTTAAGCCACTGGGTCCGGGACTCGAACCATGGTCGACTACGTGGGAGTCCAGCGACATAGCCATTACGCTAACTGCTGGTCCCCACTTAGAGTTCTTATAAATGACAACAAAAACACAATACCTAAAAGAAAAAAGTTATTAAATCAAACCACATCAAAATGCAAATAATCTCTTTCCAAAGACAGCATTAAGAAGATCATACTGGGTCTGGCCCATCCAGTAGCATCCCGAACTGCGGACCTGGAAGCCACAGGCCAGCACAGTTTGGGTCCCCAGCTGAAAGCACCCAGGTCGTGTACACAGGCCCAGCATCCCAGAGGGCTGGAGGCAGGTGAAGGTGAAGATCGCTGAACGGTGATCTTGGTGTGGCCAGTGCCTGAGGCTGGCGCTCCTCTTTCCCACTCTCTCTTTCCTGTGTGTGCACACTTGCTCAATCATAAATGTAAAAAAGAGAGGAAGAAAGAAAATGAAAATGCAAGCAACACATTGGGAGAAAACAAAACACATATCTGTTAAAGGATGAGATCCAGAATATACAAAGAATTATTTTTTAAATTATTTTACTTAGCTTTATCTATTTATTTTAATTTGACCAGAGAGGAACAGAGTGAAAGAGAGGGAGAGAGGAAAAGTGCAAAAGTGAGCCACCAGGTCCGGGACTTGAACCGCAGTCAGCCATGTGGGAGTCCGATGCCCTTAACCACCACGCCACCTGCTGGCTCCAAGAATATACAAAGAATTATTATAGCAGGACAAGAAAACAAACAATCTAACAAACACAGAGGATGGCAATTTGATTAGACCTTTCACCAAATAAAATATCCAGAATAGCAGATGAGTTCATAAAAACATGCTCAAAATTATTAATATTGCACCCACAAGAATAGCTACTTAAGGAAAGTTGGTAAGTGAAGAACAATAAATGTTGGTGCAGATGGAGAGGAGCATGACCACTTGTGCAGTGCTGCCGGGGATGTAGAATGGTGCCGCCACCTCGGAGAAACAGTCCGGCAGTCCCTCAGCAAGGGTAACACAGAGGCCGGCAGGCAGTGGTTAAGGCGCTGGACTCCAACCTGGCTGCCGTGATTGGAGTTCCTGACCTGGTGGCTCACTTTCTCACTTTCCCTCCCCTCTTTCTGTCTCTCTCTGGTGAGTGTGTGTGCTCTGAGCAAATTTAAAAAAGAAAAGAGAGAAAGAGAGTGAGAGAGAGAGAGAGAAATAAAATAAAATAAATAATTATTTTACTAAAAAAAACTGTTTCATATAAGGGGTCCTCCCGGGCCTGGTGGTTAAGGTGCCGGACCCCACATGGCTGAACATGCAGCTCCGTCTCCACCTCGGGAGCCCGAGGCATGGCCGGGAGCATGTGTGTGGGTGCTCCAAACCCTGGAAGGGGCAGAGGAGGGCTGAGTGGCCACGCCCCGCAGCGCTTTCCCTCCTTCTGCCTCTCTTTCAGGCATACGCGCATGCCCTCTGGCAAAATAAAATTTTAAAAAGTTTAACACATTATTAGACAGGACACCAGACTTACAAAAAACAAAATAATAATAGAAAAGATAAATTGGACTTCATCAAAACTGAAAACTTTTTTTTTTTTTTTGAGAGGTTTTTGCTATAGGGCTCATGCTCTCGTCAGAAAGACAGAGAGACAGAAAGCAAGAAATCACCCCCCAAGGGGATGGCCATGCCACAATCCCTTCTCCTCCATTCTCCTCTCGGGATCTTGGGCACGCACGCACACGCGCCCGGCGTGAGTTTAAGCCACTGGGTCTGGGACTTGAACCACGGTTGACTACACGGGAGTTCAGTGACATAGCCATTACGCCAACTGCTGGTCACAAAACTGAAAACTTTTAAAAAAATAATTATTTACTTAACTTTATTTACTTAATTTGACAAGAGATGGACAGAGAGAGAAAGAGAGAGAGAAAGTGAGAAAGCAAGTCGCCAGGTCCAGGACTCGAACTGCAGTCGGCCATGTGGGAGTCCAGTATCCTTAACCAGCAGGTCACCTGCCGGCCCCTAAAATGGAAAACTTTAATCCCTCAAAGACACTACGAACAGAATCAAAGGTAATCTGCATAGTGAGGGAAATGCTGGCAGGGAATGTACCTGGTGAGTGATTAACATCTAGAATATATAAAGAAATGCTGCAACTCAAACACAGCAGAGCAAACTGCCCGATTAAGACACCAGCGAAGAACTTGAATAGATATTTATCCAAAGAGGATGGACAAACAGCCAATGAGCACATGGGAAGATACTCGGTATCACTAAGCACGAGGGAAATGCCACTCATCAAACAAACAGGATGCAGCAGCTCCCGGTGGGCAGCTGGACACCGGCACCTGGCTGTGGGGATGGAAAACAGCTCACTTCTGTGGAAAACACTGCCGTGAGCCCTCAAAAACGGAACCCACAATTACCTCATGACCCAGCGGTTCCACTCTGGGGATGGACCTGAAAGAATCGAAAACAATGGCTCACAGAGATGTTTTGTATCCTCACGCTCATGGCAGCCTTATTCACGACATTCAAAATACGGAAGGGACCCGAATGTCTATCTATGGATAAATGAGTAAACAAAACATGCCCTACGTATACAGTGGAATATTATTCAGCCTTGAAAAGGAAGGGAATTCTGACAGATGCCGCAGTGTCCATACAGGCACTGAGTGAGATGAGCCAGATGCAGAAGGCCAAGGACTGTGGCTCCGTGTGTACAGATGCCTCATAAACAGGGTAGCTGAATTCAGGGACAACACAACGGTGGCCATCAGGGCCGGGAGGGGGGTGGTGAGCTGCTGTTTGCAGGGGAGAATTTCGGTTGGGAGGGCGCAGTGCCCTGCAGAGGAATGGCAGTGACGAATGCAGAGCACGGCGGGTGGACTTAACGCCTCTTAGTGCACACTTGACAATGGCCATGGTGGTCAGTTTCACGCCATGTATGTTTTCTCAAAACAAAGACGTTCAGCATATTCTTAGACATGACACCTAAAGCACAAGCCACAAGAGAACATTAGATAAGCTGAGTTTCCTCCAAACTGAAAAGTTTTAGGAATGAGTATGACCAGGCCCCATTGGGGTGGTTTTCTGTCTTTGTCTCTGTCTCTGTCTCTGTCTCTCTCTCTCAAGCCCATGAACCTGCCTTCTGGCATTAAACACACAGGCACATACATGCACGTGCACACACGCACGCACACACACACAAGAACAAAAAGAATAAAAACAATTTTAAATTTTATATACTTCCGTACAGCAGGTGGTGTGGTGGCTAAGGTGCTGGACTCCCACGTGGTCCACGGTGGTTTGAGTCCTGGACCCAGTGGCTTGTGCGTGCCTCAAATTCCAGGAGCAGAGTAGAGATTGTGGAGTGGACATCCTCTCTAGGCGGGGGTGCTTTCTCACCTTCCTCCTCACTGTCTCTTTCCAATGAGCACACGCGTCTTATGCAAAAACCTTTAAAAAAATTGTTTTTGGTATACTTCGAGGGCACTGTCAAGAAAGTGAAAAGAATAGGAAAAAATATTTACAAATGATATATATGCAAGAGTATATAAAGTCCTCTTATTGCTCTATAATTACAGGTCAAATAACTCAGTTTAAAAACCGAGTGAAGGACGTTAGCAGACATTTCTCTAAGAGGGTATATAAACAGGCAACAACGCCTGATACTGGCATTAGGAATCGTCAGAGAAATGGCAATCGACACAGGAGAAGCCACCGCCCCTCTACTGAGGGACTGCGATGGGAAAGGAAGGCAGGAGCGGCGTTGGCATGGACCAAGGACCGGAAAGCGTCGCCTCCTGCCTGCCGGAGCGAGTGTGAAACGCAGCCTCCGTGGGGAAGCGCGGCCGCTTCTCGGAAAGTAACGCAAGGCTCCAGAGGCCCCAGCGTTCTGCCCTCGACACACACCTGCGAGCAACGAGAACCTGAGTCCGTGCAAACGTGTACACGGATGTTCTTAGTGATACTTCTCATAACGGCCCAAAGGCAGACATATCCCCAGTGCCCACTAACCAATGAGTGGATGGAGAGCAGGGTCTAGCCATGAAATGTGTATGGAGGGCCGGCAGGTGGCGCGGTGGTCGAGACGCTGGACTCGCGCACGGCCACCCGCGGTTTGAGTTCTGGACCCGGTGGCTTGTTTTCTTACTTTTCCTCTCTCTCTGGTCAAATTAAAAATGAATAATAATAAATAAAGTTAAACACATAATTCTTCAAAAAATGCGCCTGGAGAGCCAATGGATTCCTTTTAACCCATAAAAGAAAAATGAAAGCGAAGGCACAGGCGGCGACGTGGGTGATCCCTGAATCTACAACACTGGGGGAAAGCCCAGGCAGAAAGACCACATGCTGCTGGATTCCGTTTATGCGTCGTGCCCAGCGCAGGCAAAGCCACCGGGCGAAGGCAGCCTCGTGGTCTCCAGAGGCTGAGGGCGAGGCTGGGGTAAGGGATATGGAGGGGACGGCGAGAAGGGTACACAGTTTCCTTCCCAAATGGCGAAAATGTTTGACGATTGTGGTGATGGCTGCACAACTCCGTGTATTCGTAAAACCGTGGGGATGCAAAAAAAGTGAACATCAATTTACCGTATGACACAGAGATTCCTCAGAAATTAGTATATTCCCAGGAGAAATGAAAACATGTATCTGCACACCAATACGCGTGTAAATGTCCTTAGCATCACTATTCCTATTCTTTGTTTTATATTTTTTTTAGTTTGGTAGTAAGGCATGTGCACTTGCTGGAGAAAGAGACAAAGAGAGATGAAGTGGGAAAGCACCTCCCGGGGGTTGGCTACAACGTAATCGTTTTCCTTCACTCTCCTCAAGATTTGGGGCACACACCCACACGTGTTTTTCAAGCCACCGGATCCAGGACTTGAACTGTGCAGCCAGCCATGTGGGATCCAGAGCCCTAACTTACACACCACCTGGCTATTCTAGCATCACTATTCTTTTTTTGGGGGGGGGTGGTGGGAGAGGATTTGGCTCTAGGGTGCATGTGCTCGCCAGAAAGACAGAGAGAGAGACAGAGAGACAGAAAGCGAGAAATCACTCCCCAGGGGGGATGGCCACGCCACAATCCCTTCTCCTCCATTCTCCTCTCGGGATCTTGGGCACGCACGCACACACGCCCAGCGTGAGTTTTAAGCCACCGGGTCCAGGACCTGAACCGCAGTCCACTACATGAGAGTCTAGCGACATAGCCATTACGCCATCTGCTGGTCCCCAGCATCACTATCCTTAACACCATCAAATTGGAAAAGACTTAAGGTCCGTCAATTGGACAGAATGTGGTGTATGTCTGTAATGCAACACTGCTCACCAGTAGGAGGAAATGAGTTTGACATGTGCTCTGATACAGGCAGAACTCAAAACATTATGATAAGTTAAAAAGCCAGGTACTGGGTAGGGTGATAGAGCAGGTATCCGGACTGGGGAACGCAAAGGACCTTTGAGGGCAAAGGAAGGGTACTGGATTGAAGGAAAGTTTATAAACTGATGTGAAGACCCCTCTCTACTCAGATCCCATTACTGGGGCTGTCAGGTTTACGGCCTACACGCAGGAGATGGGAAAAGCGTCTCAAGAATGTGAACAGCCCACGCCAGGAGAGCTAAAGATGCTCCAACTGGAGAGCAGGCAAGTCCCAGCCAGACCACGATGGACGCAGCAAGGCGCACTCCCAGCGCTCCCACTCTGCTCGTCAGCCGCTCCCAGTCAGATAGGAGCAGGCGGTCAAGGATGACCAGACATCTGAGAAGAACATCCTGTGGTTGCACTTCCCCCACCCTAAAAAAAGAGAAAGAAAAGCGAGCAAACGAGCAATTGAAGAAGAGTAATACAGAGGGAATACAGACCATGCAGAGAGAAGATAAAATATGTCAAATCAAAAGAGGTATTCCATTTTATTTATTTTAGAGAGATTTTTGCTATAGGGCATATAAGCTCCCAGGGAGACAGAAAATGAGAAGTTACCCCTCAGGAGGGATGGCCATACTGTGATCTTATCCTCTATTCTCCTCTCACGGTCTTGGGTACTCACACACACATGCCCAGCATGAGTTTGAAGCCACCTTGTCCGGGACTTGAACCGTGGTCAACTACTTGGGAATCCAGCAATATAACCATTATGCCATTTGCTGGTTCCAAAGTATTCCATTTTTAAAAAGAACATTCGAAGAGCATGAAAGAAATTTTAGAAAGTAAAAATATGATAGTAGAAATGAATAATTTCAAATGGAAAGTTTGGAGAAGAAAATAGAAATAACAGAAAGGCTAAGAAAATTAGAGGACTCAAATAGGTTTAATATACAACAAATCAGAGCTCCAATAGAAAATCAGCTACGAAATAAGGCATTTCCCCAGAATAAACAGTCATGGGTTTACAGCTCAGAGGATGCTCACCGGGACCCAGTAGCAAGCCTGCCCTAAGACTTGCAGAGTCTGGAGCAGTGATGTGAGTGGAAGCCAATATGCCACACGTGTACATTTTTCAGTTATAAATGAAGGTAACAAACTATCAAATAATGTGTGTTCTATCCTTTACCTGATAAATACACCTTCGTAACAACTTGGAAGGCCCGGTTCTGCTATAGAGTGCTCAGCTCCTTGGAGTTCTGCCCCAGAACATAGAGGTGTGAGGAGAGCTAGCCCCTGGCCCTGGTGACATCCCTTATCCACTCCCTTTCTCTTCCAGCTCTGGACCCACCTCACATCATGAGGGGCCTCATGTGCGTGCATGTGGACACTTCATCCCATACACCCAAGCTCCACTCCATAGTCCTCCCACAAAGTCCTCCCACAAATAATGATTCCTTGGCCACTCCATACACCGGACACCAAACAGCAGTGAAGAGGTCTGTCCTCAGGATTTAGGGAAGATGCTGCATGGGTCTTAGAGGCAGACTTCGGGTTAGTTGGGCAGAGAATTCCAGAGTTCCAGGGAGGCACCATGGCTGTTGTGAGGGGGTGGGCCCCAAGTTGCCCAGTAGACTCCTGTCCTATGGGACGAGACATGGCTTGAGGATGGCCAGAGGTGCAACTCTTTAAAGTGTAGGGCCTGGATGGGACCAGCGATTGGTGTAATGGCTATGTCGTTGGACTCCCATGTAGTTAACAGTGGTTCGAGTCCCGGGATCCAGTGGCTTAAACTCATGTTGGGTGCGTGTGCTTGTGTGCCCAAGATCCCGAGAGGAGAATAGAGGAGAAGAGATTGAGGCATGGCCATCCCTGCTCAGGGGTGATTTCTCGCTTTCTGTCTCTGTGTCTCTCTGCACCCTATACCAAAAACCTCTCGGAAAAAAAAAAAAAAGTGTAGGGCCTCGAGCAGGGAACATTTTTGCCCATGCCTCTAGGTGGCTTTTCTCAGTTTGATGACAGAAAGGCCTACATACAGCAAGGCACATTGCTGTGAAATTTCAGAACATTGGGGCCAATAAAAGATTCAAAAAACCTTCAGAAGAGAAAGAGAGGGAGAGAGAAAAAGCGAGAGGGACAGAGTAGGTTTCATATAAAGACACAATTACTAGAATGACAATGGACTTTTCAACAGCAACATTAGAGCTAGAAGACAGAGAAGGAATGCTTTCAAAATTTTAAGGGAAAATAATTTTGAACCTGGACTTTTATATCCAGCTGAACTTTCAATTCAGGGTGAATATAGAAGAAAGGCAATTCCAGACATGCCGATGTGCTCCCCATGCACCTTTCTGTCCTAGGAAGCTACTGGTGGGTGTGTTACGTTCAGACTAGGGAGTGAGCCAGGAGGAAGACAGAACACCCCATGAAACAGGAGGCCTAACCCAAGAGAGAGTGAGGGGCCCCCAGAATGGGTGTTTTTGTTGTCTACTGCTACACAACTACTACCACGTACTGAGCAGCTTAAAATGCCATCCATTTATCTCCATAGCCATGGGTCAGACATTGGGGAGGAGGGTCTGGCTGGGTCCTCTCTAAGGTTCTTTCAAGGCTGAAATCAAGGTTTTGGGTGAGCTCTTTGCCAGCTCGTCAAGAACCCTGTTTGACAATGACTCAGGTTATTCCTTGTGGCTGTAGGACTGAGGTGTCATTGTTCTGCTGATTGCTGATAGCTTCTAGGGACCACTCTCAGGCCCTTGCCCCATAGCCCCCTTCTTATCAGTAATGGAGAATGTCCTTCCTGTCAAAATCTCTCACTCTTAGAATCTCTCCCACTAGGGAACCAGCAGTTAGCGTAATGGCTATGTCACTGGACTCCCACGTAGTTGACCGCAGTTCGTGTCCCAAACCTGGTGGCTTAGAACTCACGCCGGGCGCATGTGCGTGCGTGCCCAAGATCCCGAGAGGAGAATGGAGGAGAAGGGATTGCGGCGTGACCATCCCCCCTAGGGGGTGATTTCTCGCTTCCTGTCTCTCTGTCTGTCTCTGTCTGTCTGGCGAGCGCACGCGCCCTATAGCGAAAACCTCTCAAAAAAAAAAAAAAGAATTTCTTCCACTTCCTCTTCTACCACCAGTCAGAGAAAAACCTCTGTTCCTGGGAAGATCTACGATTATGTTAGGCACACCTGGGGAACCTTCCGTCTCAAGGCCAGCTGATCAGTGACCTTAATTATATCCGCAGCACCCCTATTGGTTGTAATGTGAAGTAAGCACACCAGTGACAGTTCATCGTAGTTGCAGGTTCTACTCACATGCGAGGGGAGTTTATACTAAGGCAGGTCACAGAATTCCATTGCCACGAGGAGGGTGAAAAGGGACCCTGGTGACAGTCGTGCTGCAGGTCTTGCAGGCAGCTGGTCCAACTGGAGTAGCCAGAGGATTCTGGGGAGATTTATACAAGATGAAACTGACTTTGAAAATAAATAAATGGAATTAGGGGCTCAAGTTTTTAAATATTTATTCATGTCACTTTGTTGAATTTGGCATTTTGCCTGAATATGCCCATCTTGAATTCCTCTCCATCGTTAATAGGCCTGGCAACAACAGGGTCAGTAAATATCTCCTGGTTTACCACACGCAAGCATCACAAACCTTTAGTTTTTGAGAAAATGACAATTTAAAAGCATAAAAAATAAAACTTAAAGGTATCTAAATATATATACTTATGTTCACAAAAGGCTACCTTTTCTTTTCTTTTCTTTCTTTTTTTTTTTTTTGGAGAGGTTTTTTGCTATAGGGCGCGTGCGCTCGCCAGACAGACAGAAAGAGACAGAGAGACAGAAAGCGAGAAATCACCCCCCAGGGGGGATGGCCACACCACAATCCCTTCTCCTCCATTCTCCTCTTGGGATCTTGGGCATGCACGCACACACGCCCGGTGTGAGTTTTAAGCCACCGGGTCCGGGACGCAAACCGCGGTCCAGCGACATAGCCATTACGCTAACTGCTGGTTCCCAAGGCTACCTTTTCTAAAAGCTGTATGCACACAATTTATTAAAGCACTTAATATTTTTCTGTCTAATCAATGTGTTTCATCAGGCCAGCGGGTGGCACAGTGGTTAAGGTGCTAGACTCCCACACGACTGACCAGTTCCAGTCCTGGACCCAGAGGCTTGAAATTCACGCTGGGGTGCCTATGTGCGTGCGTGCCAAAATCCCAAGAGGAGAATGAAGAGAAGGGATTGTGATGTGGCCATCCCCCTGGGGGGTGATTTCTCACTTTCCCACTTTGTCTCTCTTGTCTCTCCGGTGAGTGCATGCACCCTATAGCAAAAATCTCTCTCTAAACAAATTTTTAAAAAAATATTGAGATTTAAAAATTGAGCACATTGAGAAGAAAAGTAAAACTAGACTATTAACTGCCCAGAAAATAAAATATGGTTCAGGAAAGAAATCGTTTCCTGTGTGTCGCTCATGGGTCTGGGTAGTGCCGACGCAGTTGTGGTAATGTGAACCCGATGCTGAACCAACAAACATGTTTTGGAGGACATGGGCAGAGCAAGTGTGTCTGATGAGAGTGTGGGTCGGGGGAGTGGAAACGAGCAAAACATTTGTCTTCCATGAGAAAAAACATTTCTTTTTCTTTTTTTTGAGAGGTTTTCGCTATAGGGCGCGTGCGCTCGCCAGACAGACAGAGAGAGACAGACAGAGAGATAGAAAGTGAGAAATCACCCCCCAGGGGGGATGGTCACGCTGCAATCCCTTCTCCTCCATTCTCCTCTCGGGATCTTGGGCACGCACGCACACGCGCCTGGCGTGAGTTTTAAGCCACCGGGTCTGGGATGTGAACCGCGGTCGACTACGTGGGAGTCCAGCGACATAGCCATTACACTAACTGCTGGTTCCGAGAGAAAACATTTCTAATTTAGAAAGCAGGAACAGGGACCCAGCACATCATTAAGAGATGGAGACGTAAATACATTAAAAAAAAAAAAAAAATCAGCCCAAGAGTTCAATGCGAGGTATGTGGACAGGCAACAAGTCTTACAGGGCTCCTTGTTTCTCTGTGATAGTGTGTGAACGCACGAGGCAGACGCACCCTCTGCAGGTCCCACTCATAGTCCCGTCCCTCCGTTCCTCCGGCCTGCCGGGTTGCTGGGCACACGCCTGCACCTGCTGTGTCTTCAGGCCTACTGAGCTGCGAACTCCAACTCCGCTGTGCAGTGTGCCACTGACTATGCCACGAGGCTGGCTCTTCTTTTTTAAGTTTATTCATTTATTTCTTCCATGAAAGAAAGACATCTGGGAGGGGGGCGCCCCCAGCAGCGTCTTCACACACAAGCTTCCCCAGCCTCCGCTAGCCTAGGTCACGGCACGTGTGCAC
>NW_006159498.1:1001682-1036812 GCF_000334495.1 Tupaia belangeri chinensis | reverse complement strand
GCACACACGCCCGGTGTGAGTTTTAAGCCACCGGGTCCGGGACGCAAACCGCGGTCCAGCGACATAGCCATTACGCTAACTGCTGGTTCCCAAGGCTACCTTTTCTAAAAGCTGTATGCACACAATTTATTAAAGCACTTAATATTTTTCTGTCTAATCAATGTGTTTCATCAGGCCAGCGGGTGGCACAGTGGTTAAGGTGCTAGACTCCCACACGACTGACCAGTTCCAGTCCTGGACCCAGAGGCTTGAAATTCACGCTGGGGTGCCTATGTGCGTGCGTGCCAAAATCCCAAGAGGAGAATGAAGAGAAGGGATTGTGATGTGGCCATCCCCCTGGGGGGTGATTTCTCACTTTCCCACTTTGTCTCTCTTGTCTCTCCGGTGAGTGCATGCACCCTATAGCAAAAATCTCTCTCTAAACAAATTTTTAAAAAAATATTGAGATTTAAAAATTGAGCACATTGAGAAGAAAAGTAAAACTAGACTATTAACTGCCCAGAAAATAAAATATGGTTCAGGAAAGAAATCGTTTCCTGTGTGTCGCTCATGGGTCTGGGTAGTGCCGACGCAGTTGTGGTAATGTGAACCCGATGCTGAACCAACAAACATGTTTTGGAGGACATGGGCAGAGCAAGTGTGTCTGATGAGAGTGTGGGTCGGGGGAGTGGAAACGAGCAAAACATTTGTCTTCCATGAGAAAAAACATTTCTTTTTCTTTTTTTTGAGAGGTTTTCGCTATAGGGCGCGTGCGCTCGCCAGACAGACAGAGAGAGACAGACAGAGAGATAGAAAGTGAGAAATCACCCCCCAGGGGGGATGGTCACGCTGCAATCCCTTCTCCTCCATTCTCCTCTCGGGATCTTGGGCACGCACGCACACGCGCCTGGCGTGAGTTTTAAGCCACCGGGTCTGGGATGTGAACCGCGGTCGACTACGTGGGAGTCCAGCGACATAGCCATTACACTAACTGCTGGTTCCGAGAGAAAACATTTCTAATTTAGAAAGCAGGAACAGGGACCCAGCACATCATTAAGAGATGGAGACGTAAATACATTAAAAAAAAAAAAAAAAATCAGCCCAAGGGTTCAATGCGAGGTATGTGGACAGGCAACAAGTCTTACAGGGCTCCTTGTTTCTCTGTGATAGTGTGTGAACGCACGAGGCAGACGCACCCTCTGCAGGTCCCACTCATAGTCCCGTCCCTCCGTTCCTCCGGCCTGCCGGGTTGCTGGGCACACGCCTGCACCTGCTGTGTCTTCAGGCCTACTGAGCTGCGAACTCCAACTCCGCTGTGCAGTGTGCCACTGACTATGCCACGAGGCTGGCTCTTCTTTTTTAAGTTTATTCATTTATTTCTTCCATGAAAGAAAGACATCTGGGAGGGGGGCGCCCCCAGCAGCGTCTTCACACACAAGCTTCCCCAGCCTCAGCTAGCCTAGGTCACGGCACGTGTGCACCTGGTGTGCTCGGGAAGCCTCATGGCACGAACCCACGACCTGTCCCTGGGCCCAGTCCTGTTACCGCTGCGCCACTGTCTGCCCTTTTTTGACTTGTTATGGGCTTTGATAAAAACACAAATTTAAGGAGGGGAAGGTTCAGGAAACTGACACACCTAGGCTTGTGAACTTCGCCTTCTCAAAAATTTAAAAATACCCTGCGATCCAGCAATTCCTCTTCCGGGTATATACTCAAAGGAATTGAAAGCAGGGCCTCAAAGAGATCATCTTCCCCGATATTCAGAGCACGATTTGCAAAGCAAAAAGTAGAAGCAACCGGTGGCCACAGAGTGGACGCACAAAGATGGCGTGGTGGACAGGACTATTAGCCTTGGGGAGGAAGGCATCCTGACACCTGCTACAACACGCTGTCCACGCGCTCATCACGGCAAGTGAAATAGGCCAGACACAGGACACAGACTGTGACTCCACCTAGCAGGCTGCCGGGGGGCGCGAAGTCGCAGAGACGGGACGTACAACAGAACGGCGGTTTCTAGGGCTGGAGCAGGCGGCGCCCAGGGAGTCAGTGTTTGAGGGGACAACGCTGAAAAGAGCTCTGGAGAGGGACGGTGGCAATGGGTGCACAGCAGCAACGCCCCACTGAACCGCACGCGCGAAAATGGCTAAGGCAGTGAATTCTGTTACGTGTGTTTTACCTTAATAAGGCAAAAAGTAGCTTAAAAAATGAGAAAAATCCAATGGCCACAGGAACCAATGTTGATCAAGGATTAAAAGCCACAGCCGAGGTCACCAGCTTTCAGGAAGGTGACCAGAGATGGGCACGCACATCAGTAACGCTCAGAAGGGCTGCAGGAGGCACCCGGACAGCCTCAGGTGCCTCACGGCCAGCAGGGCCTGCCGGGCTGGGGCAGGATGCCAGCGTGGAGCGAGCTAAGGTCCGCCACTGTGGAGACCCTCGGATCTCCTGGGGCCAGCGGCAGAAGCGGGGAAACAGTGCTTTTTCTCATGTGCAGGGGCTTCCTGCAGAGGCCCCTCTGGAATCCCTGCAGCTCTAACCTGGTGAGACGCAGGCCCCTGCCTTCCCAGCCCTACAGGGGGTGCCCTCAAACAAGGTGATCAGGAGCCTGGTGCTGAGGCCGGACAGGACATGAGGTGGACGCTGGCTGGACAGGACATGAGGGCGCTGGGACTGGGCAGGTAGCCCCCTGCCCTGCTGTGGGAAGCTCTGCCTGATGGTCCCAGGGCTGTGGGGATGCCTGAGCAACGTACCCCACCCAGAACTGCCTTCAGGACAGATGGACGTGGTGCCCCACTGCAGGGAATGTTCTGGGACCTGCCCTTGACTGAGGTGGGGTGTCTCCTCCAAGGCCATGTCCCCTTTCTGGGCTCTTTCTCCAACGGGTAGGCTGGTAGGCGCAGGGCCAGGGGCGCAACCCCTCACCACCACCCCTCCAAGTCTGAAGGGCCAGTGAGGATGCTTGAAGCCCCCCTACGCTCTCCTCCACCCCGGAGCCTGCAGCTAGGGAGCTCTGACTTCGACAGGGAGCTGGGGATGTTCGACGGACCACCAGGACCCGCTGGCCTCGAACGACAGGGCTGCATGCTCTCGTAGCTCTGGGGACCTGAGGCCCAAAAGCAGGTGTGGACAGGCCCACAGGGTAGGGCTGGGGGAGGCTCCTTACTCCCCCAGGGTGGCTACCAGGGCCCGGGCCGCCAAGAGCTCGCCCAGCGCAGTGGGAACAAGGAATAAATGCTTCCCTCCCTGGGCGCCGGCTGCTCATGCCCCGGGATGCTGGAGCAGAGGGACATGACAAGGGGAGCAGGGTGGGCCGCAGGGTGCCCAGGTGGGACAGGAGTCCATGGATGTGTCCTGAAGCTCGACTCACTGCGTGGTTACAGCTTCTCCTCACCTGGGGCACATGGTGTTAATGACTCACTCAAGGCAGCCCCAGCTGGGCCCGTGGAGTCCTGTCCGCCGCGCCTCTGAACAGGGATGAAAGCACGCTTGGTCCGCATGACTCACACGAGAAGCCCTTAAACGCGGCGTGTGTGGTTTTGTGCGTCCACGTCCACCCGCACGGTGAGTGACTGCCTGATAGGTCCATCCTCGGGGTGGGTATTAGATCCCCGGTGCGCAGGGAATGCTGGTCTGCAGGGTTCGCCCATTAAGTGGTATGACAAGCTGCACATCCCGAAGGCAAGCTGCTCGGTTGTTTATTGTGGGGTCAGGACCAGGGGGAGAGGGAGCTGCGTGGTGCTGTCTTGGTCAGCCGGAGAGTTGGGGTACGGGGGTCGGTCTCCTCGGCAGGTTGCAGGACAGCTGGGACCCAGGGCTTGCACCTCCTCGTTCCACTCTCCTGCTACCGGGGCTTCAGTCCTCGGTTCCTCTTCTGCTTCTCGCTCCCTTCTCCAGCTGTCCCTGCATGCACCTGGCCATGAGTGAGGCTGCTTTCCCCCTTTGCTACTTTTTTCTTTAAAAAAGAGGTTTTTGCCTCAGGACACGTGCACTTGCCAGGAAGAGAGAGAGACAGTGAGAGGGAAAGTGAAAAATCACCTCCTGGGAGGATGGCCACGCTGCAGTCCCTTCTCCTCCATTCTTCTCTCGAGATCTTGGGCATGGACGCACACGTGCCAGGCTTGATTTCAAGCCACCAGGTCTGGGACCTGAACTGCAGTTGCCTATGTGGGAGTCCAGAGACGTAACTGCTATGCCGTCTGCTGGCCCCATCCCTTTGCTACTCTTGACATTCCAAAACAGTCCATGTGTAAACCAGGACACCTGAGGGGACTTCATAAAGTTCAGGGGAAACGGAATTTAAGCCAAGTTTAGGGCCAGGCAGTGGCACAGTGGTAACACATCTACAACTCCCTGGTAAGGGCCCTGGGTTCAGGCCCAGGTCTCTGTGAGCTCCCTGTGTTGGCATGTATGTGCCCACGATCCAGGCCAGCTGGGACTGGGGTGGGTCACCGTGAGGATCCTGTTGGGGTGCTTCTCTTCCTAACAGAAAAAGTAAATACCCTTGTTTTTTTTTTTTTTGCTATAGGGCACGTGCACTCGCCAGACAGACAGAGAGAGACAGAGAGACAGAAACCGAGAAATCACCCCCCAGGGGGGATGGCCACGCCGCAATCCCTTCTCCTCCATTCTCCTCTCGGGATCTTGGGCATGCACGCACACGCGCCCGGCGTGAGTTTAAGCCACCGGGTCCGGGACTTGAACCACGGTCGACTATGTGGGAGTCCAGCGACACAGCCATTACACTAACTTCTGGTCCCCCCTCCTTTTTTTTTTTTTTTGACGGAGAGATTTTTGCTATAGGGTGCATGTGCTCGCCAGAGAGACAGAGACAGAAAGTGAGAAATCACCTCCCCAGGGGGGATGGCCATACCACAGTCCCTTTTCCTCCATTCTCCTCTCAGGACTTTGGGCACCCACACACGTGCACCTGGAATGTTTGAAGCTGACAGGTCTAGGACTTGAACCATGGTCGACTATGTGGGAGTCCAGCAATGTAACCATCACACGATCTGATGGTCCAACTTTTTTTTTTTTCTCTGAGAGGTTTTTGCTATAGGACGCATGCACTCATCAGAAAAACAGAGATAGAGAGACAGAAAGTGAGAAATCACCCCCCAGGGGGGATGGCCACTCTGCAATCCTTTCTCCTCCATTCTCCTCTCGGGGTTTTGGGTACACACGCACACTTGCCTGGTGTGAGTTTTAAGCCACCGGATCCAGGACTCGAACTGCAGTTGACTACATGGGAGTCCAGTGATGTAACCATTACGTCACCTGGTGGTCCAACTTTTTTTTAAAGGAGAGTGTTATGATTTTTTAAAAATACAAATTCTGTCTTAATACAAACAAGTCTGAGACTCATGCAGTGTTTGCTATCACACCATTTCTGTACACTTTGGAAGACCCTTTCATATATGCTGTCCCCTAGACGGCAGCGACAGTGCACTTTACGTCTGAGACAGCCACAGGTGCCATGGGGGGCAGGCACAGCCCTCACGCAGTGCTTCTCTGTGCCAAGGACCAAGTTCAGGGTTTTCCTTCATTTATTTATATATTTATTTATTTTATTATTGTCCAGGGTGTGCACTTGCCATAGAGCAAGCGCGAGAGCGAGCCCTCCCGGAGGGACACTCAAGCCACAATCCCTTTTCTCCATTTCTCCTTCCTGCCCAGGACTTTGGACGCACTCAACTTGTTTCAAGATGCCAGGTCTGGGATTCGAACTGCTGTTGGCCATGTGGGCTCTGGCTTCTTGTGCACAACAAACCACTGCACTACAGGCCGGCCCTCCACAGTTGGGTCGTTTAATCCTCATGACGGCCCTGGGGAGTGGCTACTATTACCATTCCTCCCATTTCACAAACAGGCCGCCGGACGCTCAGAACAAGCAAAGCCGGACACGGTCCCGCCTGACCTCGCCAAAGCCTTTGGCCCCAGACTACAGAGACAGCTGCTCAGAAGGTGGATCCCACAGCGTGGGGAGCCTGCCCTTAATTGCACACTGGAACTGATCGAACGAGTTCTATCACATACCAGCTCCGCAGGCCCCTGGCTCTTTGAAGGCTCCACAAGCACCTCCTGGTGACGGACTTACGGAAGAGGCATCTGTTCTCACCTCCTCTGGCCCCCTCTGCTGAGAGCTCCAGGCCTTGAGCAACCTGACCTAGGCAGCTTGATGCGGGTGACACTGGGACTCACATCTGTGCCCTGAGCTTGACTGCTGCACTGAGTACAGACTCCCTCTGCTGCTCTGTCCCCGTTCGCTGAGAAAGAAAGTCACAGTTTGAGGCCTGGATTTGGGCCCCATCTGGACTCAGGCTTTTCGGAAGTGTACAGTGAGCTGCTGAGCCCGGCCCACCAGAAGCTAGTTGCAGAGGCCCAGGGACTTCTGGGAAATAATTCACCCAAGGAAGGAACAGGCCCCCTGAGCTGACCCAGTAATAGTGGGCTTTGTTGAATGGCCCAGCACCTGGGAGACTCAGGGGGCATGCCCAGAGAGCTGGAGGAAAATGGGGGCAGTGCCATAAATAAAAAGCAATAAAAGGGGAACCAGCAGTTAGCGTAATGGCTATGTCGCTGGACTCCCACGTAGTCGACCGCGGTTCGTGTCCCGGACCCGGTGGCTTAAAACTCATGCCAGGCGCGTGTGCGTGCGTGCCCAAGATCCCGGGAGGAGAATGGAGGAGAAGGGATTGCGGTGTGACCATCCCCCCTGGGGGGTGATTTCTCGCTTTCTGTCTCTATGTCTCTCTCTGTCTGTCTGGCAAGCGCACGCGCCCTATAGTGAAAAAAAAACCCTCTCCAAAAAAAAAAAAAAAGCAATAAAAGGAAACCAATGCTGGGAACCAGGAGTTAGCATAATGGCTATGTCACTGGACTCCCATGTAGTCTACCGCGGTTCGCGTCCCGGACCTGGTGGCTTAAAACTCACGCCGGGCATGTGTGCATGTGTGCCCAAGATCCCGGGAGGAGAATAGAGGAGAAGGGATTGCGGCGTGACCATCCCCTCCGGGGGGTGATTTCTTGCTTTCTGTCTCTATGTCTCTGTCTGTCTGGCAAGCGCATGCGCCCTATAGCGAAAACCTCTCCAAAATAAATAAATAAATAAATAAATAAAAATTGAAAAAAAAAAAAAAAGGAAACCAATGCCACTGATCACGCTATAATACAGGGCACAGGTTCTGCTTTGGCCATGAGAGTGGCCGCCATGCCCAGAGAAAGCACGTGAGGCCTTGTAACACGGTAGACACCAATTTGCTTGTGACACAGAGACGCCACATTTGGTGACATCTTCTCAGTGGCTGTGACAAGTGTGCGAGCTGGCCAGGCTGTGACCCTCTCCCTCCCATGGAGGAGACAGGACTTGGGCACCAGAGACCTAGATTCTAATCCCATTTCGGCTTCTCCTATAGTACGACGGGAGAGTTAATTAAAGACTCTTAACCTGGGATGGGAATGGTGTTGCCACCGTGGTTTAAAATATGTCCACAAACTCTTTGAAAGCCCTCCCTTTAAAAGGTGGATCCTAATTCCTCTCCCCTCAAGTGTGGATGGAATTAGTGACTCGTGTCTAATAAGCATGTCCAACCTTGGCAACTGACTCTGAGGCATCTGGCTTCCTACTTGTTCCCTCTGGTGCTCTTGGCAGACTTGCTCTGGGGAGTCCAGCTGCTGCTGTCATGAAGAGGTCTGTGGTGAGGAACTGAAGCCTCCACAACAGCCACCTGTGACCTTGGAGGTGGCTCTTCCTGCCCCAGTCAAGCCTTCAGATGGTGCAACCCCAGCTGAGTCAGAGCTGCCTAATTAAGTTTCTTCTAAATTCCTGACCCAAGGAAACTATGTGATAATAAATGTTTATTGCCTTAAGCTAATATGTTTTTAAATTTCTTTAAAGATTATTTATTTCTTTTATGACAATAAGAGAGAGAGAGAAGTATCCTCAAACAGGATCTCAGGCCACTATCCCTTCCCTCACCCCCCAGCCCTTGCAGCCAGCCAGGATCATGAGCGTTGTGAGTCTGATACACGCAGGTCACCTGGGGAACTGAACCTGTCATCTTCCGTATGGATCCAGCAACACTTGAACGGTAAGTTACTGCTGCACTACCAAGCTGTCCCAGAAGCTAATGTTTTTGCAAGGATGATCTGTTATACAACAATAGAAAACTGATACACCCATTCTCAAGAAATGTGTTGGGATTTACTGGGCTAACATACACAAAGGGCTGGATGCTAGATGGACACTAGGTCTGAGCCTCTTCTTTCCAGGCTGAGGTCTCAGCAGCCCCTTCCTCATGGGGGCTAAGGTTTGGATTATGGGTTATGACCTCTCGGGTGCCAACTTCCAGTCAGATTCCTGATTTCTTCCATCCTCCCAGTATGCCTCGCCTGCCAGAATCCTTGCCACTGTCTTTACAGAAAGGATCAAGGAAATTGCTCAGCATTCAGTTTAGTTAATAGCCTGTGGCAGTATTGAGCATCATCCTTCCTGCACACACTCACCTTCCACACAGCAGCACAACCGAGGTGTCCAGAATATGAATCGGTTCATGCCCTCCTCCCCCCATTTTTTTCTATGTTAGAGTACGTGTGTGCACATAGAAGAGAGAAAGAGAGCACCCCTACTGGTACCTGGTCATACTATCATCTCTTTTCCTCCAATTCTCCATCCTGTCAGGCTCCTGGGCACATTACCCTACCGTGAAGCTGATAGGGTCAGAACTCGAAGCCTGCTGTGCTACGGGCCTGACCCCATGCCAGTTCTTGCTTAAAACCCTCCAGTGGTTTTCCTTTACCTTTAGAGTAAAACTCCCAAACCTGCTACCAGGGCCATAGGACTTATGTGACATTCCCTCCTCCCCTACTGCACAACCATTTATCTGATCTTCTTTTTGCCCCCAGAAATATGTCAGATCTCCATGCCTTGTTTTTCTGACATGCAAAATTCTTCTACCAGATCTTCATAAGGCTACCTCATTCCCATCATTCAGATCTCAGTTCAGTGCCACCTCCTTAGAGCCTGATCCCAGGTCCTCTGGAGTAATTACCTTGTTTGATCCTTTTTATAACCAGCTAAAATACCCTGTCTGTGTGTTTACTGTCTGTAGCCCATATTAACATGGCACACAACAGACAATGAATGTTTGTGGACTGAAAACCTTTTCGGATGTCACTGAAATTCCCTTTCAAAAGCCTCAGAAGTAGCTTTCTTCGTGAAGAATCATCTGGAAAATCCTTCTATAAAGGAAGTTAATCACCTCAATCTTTCTTACGGTGGATCATACCTACATTGTAATTATTTTAATCCAGAAAAATTCTTGTTAGGGATTTGGAAAAACAAGTTTTCTGATGGAGATAAATCTTTCTTTGATTTAGTTCCAGGTAATATACATGGACTAGAACACCTGATTTTTTTCCTCAGATGGTTTTTCAGCTGCCAGGCCAGCTGTCCTTATGGAGAAAGTGAGGTCCCAGGGACTGCACAGCCATCTGCTACAAACCTTCTCCCCAGAACTTCTGTGTATTTGAGGCCAGCCACACCAGTAGGGGACACTTGGAGATTTTTCTTTTCTTTTCTTTTTTGAGACATTTTTGCTATAGAGTACATGCACTCATTGGAGAGACAGAGAAAAGGCGAGGAATCACCCCCCCCCCCCGGGAAGATGACCATCCCTTCTCATCCATCCTCCTCTTGGGATCTTGGGCATGCACGAACACACACATGCACCCAGTGTGAATTTTAAGTTGCTGGGTCCAGTACTTGAATCATGGTCGACTAGGTAGGGGTCTAGTAACATAACCATTATGCCATCTGATGGTCCCCTGGAGGAGATTTTTACCCAAAGGAGCAGATGGGATCTGAACTATAAGTGAGACTCTGAGCATGTCCTTTTACATGCTGGATACAGAGAGGGGATGGAACAGCAGAGAACATCTGGGATCTTGGAATTCAGATTTTAATGCCTAGACCCGAGTATCAGTGCTCACCAACTGAATATCAGCCTGGCTCTTAGAAGTCACTCAGACCTTGCCTCAGCCTCCTGCCTGGCCACCTGCCCGGCCATCCACCACCTGGCCTTCTCCATGTCTAGCCACCAGTCTTCAATCAATCCCTTAAAGACACTATGCTCCCTCAGGGGCTTTGGCACCCAGTGTTTTTTCTCCACAGAAGCTCCCAACCCTGGACACACACCTCTGTGTTCTTCCCTGGTCAGCTCATCTGTCCCTCAGGGAAGCTTTCCCAGGCCCTCAGGCTGGCCCTCACTACACTCTAGGGCCCGACTTTGCTGGCACATACCTTAGTTCATAATTCCTCAGTGATGCATTTCCCAGTAAACCAAGTCTGGAGGGCAGAGACCAGAACTATGTGTGCTCACGATTCCCGCAACGTCTCAGTAAACAGTTGCTGAGTGGATGAACAAACGAATATGTGGGTCCTATGATCCTCTTAGTTGGCTATACCTTCCAGTAGAGGGGGCCCCACTCTCATGACCTAGAAAAACATGGGCTCTGTTAGGATGCCAAAACCTCAAACCATAGTAGCAAAGAGAGCCCACTTGGGCCGGCTGTGAGGAACAGGAGGTTTTGTTCAGTTTATGAGGGAGCCAGGCTGCAAGCCCAGCATGGTTGTGCCTGCTGACACAGCAGGAAGTTGCCCAGGATGCACTTGGTCACTGGTGAGGCCACTCCAGCAAGACCTCTTCTTGGCTTGCCTTCTAAGCACCTGGCTCCCAGCACGCAGGTGAGATCTACGTCTCTGAAATGTCGCCATTGCCACTGTCCAAACAAACAACCTGCTGTTTGGTTTGTCTCTCCGTTCTGTTTGACTATTCAACCGAGTTATTTTCCCCTATCGAAGTATTTCCCTCTTTCCTGTATGGCTGGAAAAGTGGTAAAACAAACAAACAAACAGTGATAAAATGGATTTAATTAAAGATCATGGGGCGTGCTTGCTTCGGCAGCACATATACTAAAATTGGAACGATACAGAGAAGATTAGCATGGCCCCTGCGCATGGATGACACACAAATTCATGAAGTGTTCCATAAAAAATAGATCATGGGGCGAGGGACCTGGGTGACGTAGTGGTTAAGGTGGCTGGGTCCCACATGGCCACCTGTATGGTTAGAGTCCCAGACCTGTGGCTTGAAAACCACGCTGGGGTCACCAGGTGGTGTGGTGGTTATGGTCCTTGATTGCCACATGGCCGACCACGGTCCAAGTCCTGGGCCCAGTGGCTTGAAACTCATGCCAGACATGTGTGCGTGCATGCCCAAAATCCTGAGAGGAGAATGGAGGAGACGGGATTGCTGCTTGGCCTTCTCCCTGAGGGCTGATTTTTCACTTTCCCTCCTTCTGTCTCTCTCCAGCAAATGCATGTGCCCTATGGCAAAGATCTTAAATCCTGAGAGGAGAATGGAGAAGGGACTACAGTGTGGACATCCTCCTTGGGGAGTGTTTTCTCATTTTCTCTCTTTCTCTCCAAGGAGCTTATGTGCTCTATAGCCAAAACAAAAACAAAAACAAAAACAAACAGAAAAAAACAAAAAGAAAAGCAAAGTTAAATAAAAGCTTACAATATTTTATCCTTTCCTCATTATTATACTAAGGGCGGAGGGAGAGGGAGATCCTCCCTTATTCAACTTCTCCATTGCCTGAACTGGGAAGAACTCTCCTGCCATGGGAGGTGAGTCTCAGCCTTGGCAAAGGCTGGGGCAGGCACCCAGTGTGACCTCCCCTGAGCTTCATCGAATGGCCCGCACTCACCGGGCCGCGACGGGGCCTGCTGCTGCACTGCCCTGGGCAGAGAGACGTGCTCTTGGCCCATCAGGTCCAGGAGCTACCTATCATCAGAGAGGGAGTCAGCCTGCTGGCCGGACCCTGCATTAACGCCCGGGTTAGCCACGCCAGTGCCCAGACCTAGAAGGAGCAGGGAGTAAATCCTCACCAACAGGGGAAACGTGTTCCCGAACTGGAGGGGCCGAGCCTGAGGAGCTGGCAGAAAAGTCCTACGAAGGGCAAAAATGGTCTTTGCTAGTCTTGCTTGACCTTTTTATTTTTTTTAAAAGAATTATTTTATTTAACTTTATTCATTCCTTTATTTATTTCAATTTGACCAGAGAGGAACAGAGTAAGAGAGAGAAAGAGAGGGAAAGTGAGAAAGCAAGCTGCCAGGTCTGGGACTCCAAACATGGTCAGCCATGTGGGAGTCCAGTGCCCTTGACCACCATGCTACCTGCCGGCCTCTTATGTCTTGGGCACTCCTAGGCGTATACCCTCCAGAAATCAAAACTTGCATCCACACAAAAATGTGTACGTGAGCATTCATAGCAGCATTATTCATAACAGCTCAAAGTGGAAAACAACCCAAATACCCATCAATGAGGGACTGAATAAACAAAATGTGGCATATCCATACGACGGGATACAATTCAACCATAAGGGAAGGGATATTGATTCATGCTGCGACGTGAGTGAACTTTGGAAACGTTACGCTCGGGGAAGAAGACAGTCAGAGGACCACACAGTGCATGGTTATATTCATGGGAAATGTGCAAACTTGGAAAATCTATAGAGGTAGAAAGAAGGAGGCCAGCAGGTGGCGTGCTGGTTAAGGGCCCTGGACTCCCACATGACTGACTGCGGTTCGAGTCCCAGACCTGGAGGCTTGCTTTCTCTCTCTGTCTGTCTTTTTCTGGTTAAATTAAAGTAAATAGATGATTAATAGATGGATAGATACATAAATAAAGTTAAATAAAATAATTCTTTTTAAAAAAGAAAGTAGATTAGTGGTTGTCTAGAAAGGGATTGGGGAATGGAGTGTTAGAGAAGGGATAGTTAAGGGGTATGGTGTTTCTTTTTTGTGATGATAAAAAATGGCCTAAAATAGACTATGATGACAGTTGCACAACTCCATGAATATACAAGAAAAATTTAGTTATACACTTAAATTGATGAGTTAGATGCTTTGGGAATTATACCTCAGTTAAACTGTTTTAAAAAGTTATTTCGGTGGGTCAGGGAGTCTCTTCTCAGCCCATGTGTTAAGGTCTGTCATCTGTGAAATGACTGCCCTGGAGTGGACGGGGCTAAGAGTAAAGGATTTCTTGTTATAACAAGTGCATAAGATAAGAGATGCAAATTCTACTTCGAGACACCCTAGAAAGTGAGGACTAAGGGGCCAGCAGGTGGCAAGGAGGTTAAAGTGCTGGTCTCACGTGGCCAGCTGAGCAGTTTGAATGCCAGACCCAGCAGCTTGAAAATCACACCAGGTATGTGTGTGTGCTCAAAATCCCAAGAGGAGACTGGAGGAGAAAGAACTGGGGTGTAGCCATCCCCTGGGGAGAGGGGGGTTGCTTTCTCACCTCCTCTCTCTCTTTCTCTCTCTCTCTCTCTCTGGTGAATGCTATAACAAAAAAAGAAGGAAAGAAACGGAAGCCTAGGAAAGATGTCCTGAACATCCAGAGCTAAAAGGAATTGGGAGCCAGCAGGTGTCATGGTGGTTAAGACACTGGGTTCCCACATGGCTGACTG
This sequence comes from Tupaia belangeri chinensis, assembly GCF_000334495.1. Lineage (NCBI taxonomy): Eukaryota > Metazoa > Chordata > Mammalia > Scandentia > Tupaiidae > Tupaia > Tupaia belangeri. The sequence goes on along the minus strand of NW_006159498.1, from coordinate 1,023,300 downwards.
TGGTTCAAGTCTCAGACCCTGCAGCTTGAAAATCGTGGTGGGTGTATGACCATACATGCTCAAAATCCAGAGAGGAAAATGGAAGAGAAGGGATTGCAGTGTGGCCATCTACCCCCTTCCCGAGGGTGATTTCTCACATTTCCACTCTCTGTCTCTCTCTGGTGGAGTGTATGTATCTTATGGCCAAAACCCTAAAAAAAAAAAAAAAAAAAAAAGGAATTGATATATAACGAATGAAGCAATCTGCAATAACCTAAGAGATGGTTTAAAAACAAACTGCAATAGAAAATAAATTGAATCAGTAATTAATATTCTCAAGGCTAGCAGGTGGCATGGCAGTTAAGGGTGCTGGACTCCCACATGGCTCACTGCAGTTCGAGTCCTGGACCTGGCAGCTTGCTTTCTCACTTTCTATCTCTCTTTCTTTCACTCTCTCTCACACTCTGTCCCTCTCTGGTCAAACCAAAATAAATAAATAAATAAAAAAAATACTTTTTAAAAAGTTAAATAAAATAATTCTTAAAAAATATTAATAATTGCTTGAAATATAAAGCACCAGGTCTAAATGGATTACTAGTGAATTATACTAAGCCTTTAAGAAAGGAATCATATGGGAACCATCAGTTAGCGAAATGGCTATGCCGCTGGACTCCCACGTAATCGACCGCGGTTCGCGTCCCGGACCCGGTGACTTAAAACTCATGCCGGGCGCGTGTGCGTGCGTGCCCAAGATCCCGAGAGGAGAATGGAGGAGAAGGAATTGCTGCGTGACCATCCCCCCTGGGGGGTGATTTCTCGCTTCCTGTCTCTCTGTCTCTGTATGGCGAGCATACGTGCCCTATAGTGAAAAACTCTCAAAAAAAAAAAAAAAAAAAGAAAGAAAGGAATCATATGAGTTCATTACAATGTTATTCAGAAGATAAAAACAGAGGGAATACTTCCTAACTCATTCTAGGAGACCAGTGTTACCTAAAATCCCGAATAGACAAAGTACAAGAAAATAAAACTATAGACCAATATCTCTTAAGAACATAGATGCAAAATTCCTTAACAAAATATTAGCAAATCATATCCAACTATGTATAAACAGAATTATATGCCACTATCAAGTAAAATCTATCCCAGGTATGCAAATCAGATTCGACGTTTGAAAATTAAGAAATATAATTCACCACATCAACAGACTAGAGAAGAAAAATCACGTGACAATTTCAATAGATGAAGAAAAAGCACTGGAGAAAATCCAAAACCAACTTACAATAAAAACTTTCAGCAAACTAGAAATAAAGGGGAACTTCCTCAACTAGATAAAGAATATCTACAAAAATCAAAAACAAAACTGGTGACATATAGTGATTGAATGTATGAAATAAAATAAAAAATAAAATAAAATGAAAAAAACATAGCTAACATACTTAATGGTGAGAAAGGAAAAGCTTCCCCACTAAGAACAGGAACGAGGCAAGACTATCCCTTTTTCCCACTCTGAATTGGAGTTCCTTTTTAATACAATAAGACAAGAAAAAGAAATAAAGGATTCACAAAAGAGGTGAGTAGGGACATCCATCATGGATTCTTTCCAGCGAGAGCGCCCACAGAAGTTGGACGAGCGACAGCACCTCGACAAAGAAGTGGGGTAAGACTGATGGAGTGCAGTAGAAGGAGGGTGGCAAGATTCTAGGGCTCTAAGTCTCTTGTGGAAGACATAAAAAGGAGGTCAATTTTCTAAACTTGGAAAGGAATTGGAGCCAGTTAGGACCTCCAACCATGGGGCAGGTGAGTGTGATGCCCCTCTGAACTTCCAAGTCCCTTCCTCCACTTCAGACGCCAGCACTCCCCAACTGCAAAATGACACCTAGATCAACACAGACATTGGGCTCATCTTGGGGAGCTCCCTGGATCTACCTCCTCAGAGAGGACACTCCGTTTCCTCCAACAAGCCCCAGGCACATGGCCTCATCTTGGGAGCTGAATCCAGACATTCCTTCATGACTGACCAGCAGGCCTACACTTGTACTTCCCCCTTCCCACTTAGGACTTGAGGAGTTGCTCACTGCCCCCTCTGTTGCCTTCTGCAGAGCAGCTTCTCTGGACCTCCCTGAACTGTGAGTATGAACAGAGAAGTGGGGAGGGATGGCTAATGAAGAGAGGGTATTGATGACCCCCACTTCTCAGGTCAGTCTCATGGCCAGCATGCTCAGCTTTTACATTGCCCTCCCGCCACATGAGAAGGTGTATACAGTCACCTCCCACTACAATGACAACTGTCACTCTGCCTGCCTGCAGTGAACTGCCTGTGGAGGGATGCTGCAGCATGGGGAGAGTCAGGCATACGAGAGGACAGTTTCTTCCATCTCCAGGAAGTGTACACAGTGAACTGAAGAGCTCTCCACCTACTGAGTCAAAACTGCTCAATCATCCCGCCTGTGTGCAACACAAGACAGAGGCTATTACTTGTAGCTGTGATCTCCACTTAGCTACATACCCTGGGAGAGGGTCACACTCCTTACTCACATAGTGTCTGAGAACCTAGGCATTCGTCCCACAAGACAGCAGTTGTCACTGGATCAAGAAAACCCACCCCATCTACAAGTAGGACACCGGCACCCAAGGCTAATCTCACCTAGAATCTGAAAGCACAAGCTTGGAGGCCCCCAAAGTCCTCAGCTGGTATCTCCAGAAACATACTAAGTCTTCTATTCCAAGTCAACCAGAACCAAAGCCAATATTATCTACCCAACTAACACTAAAGGACACACAGTAGGAAACATAGATAAATAAACAACAACAAATACTGCCACTTTAAACATTTACACCGCAGGTTAGGAAGAACTGAGTATTCCACCAGATGTCTAAATATCAGTGCAGGCACACAAAAAAAAACATGAAAAAAAAAAACACAAAAAACAAGAAAATATCTTTCTCTTGAAGGAACACAGTAACTTTTCATTCACCATGCTGGAAATGCAGGAAATCACAGAAATGCCAAGAATGATTTTCAGAATATTGATCATTACAAAACTAAATGAGCTGGGACCAGCAGTTAGCGTAATGGCTATGTCATTGAACTCCCACATAGTTGACCGTGGTTTGAGTCCCGGACCCGGTGGTTTAAACTCACGCCGGGCACGTGTGTGTGTTTGCCCAAGATCCCAAGAGAAGAATGGAGGAGAAGGGACTGTGGCGTGGCCATTCCCCCTAGGGGGTGATTTCTTGCTTTCTGTCTCTCTGTCTCTTGCTGTCTCTGTGGTGAGTGCACGTACCCTGTAGCAAAAACCTCTAAAAAAAAAAGAAAGAAAAGAAAAAAGAGTTCAAAAACTAAGAAAATGGCCAACTTAATGGTAGGGACAAGTTTGGACCTGAATATTATATCCCAGAATTTAATCAGGAAGATCAAACCAAAACAGAAGATTAAGTACATGAGTCTGAACTGATGAAATAGAATTTTATGACTTTTGACTAAAACATTGATGATTTTCTTCTAGGCTTTGTTTTCCAGTTTTAAGAATTTTTGTCCCATCTTGAGCTGCCAGTAGGTTCATGTACCTATTTGAACAGAATCCTAACCTGAATCCTGGCTTTAAGTGTTAAGCAACGTTCCTTAGCATTTCTCTGATTTATTAAAGCTAAAACTGCTTTTCTTAAAATTAAAACATATATTTAAAAAAACTAAATAAAGTTTAATAATAATTTTTTAAGTTAAAAAAAAAAAAAAAGAGGGACCAGCAGTTAGTGTAATGGCTATGTTGCTGAACTCCCATGTAGTTGACTGTGGTTCGAGTCTTGGACCAGGTGGCTTAAACTCATGCCGGGCGCATGTGCATGCGTGCCCAAGATCCCAAGAAGAGAATGGAAGAGAAGAGATTGTGGCATGGCCACACCCCCAGGGGGGTGATTTCTTGCTTTCTGTCTCTCTGTCTCTCTCCATCTTTCTGGCAAGCATATAAGCCGTATAGCAAACAAACAAACAAACAAAACAAACAAAACCTCTCCAAAAAAAAAAGAAAAGATAATATATGGGAAATTTGGGCCATAACTAAGCAACTGAATATCTATAATGAGTATCCCAGAAGATGAAGAGACAAAAAGGTATAAAAAGTCTACTTTATGAAATATTAGCCAAAAACTTTCCAAATTTAAAATAAGATACCAATCCAGGAAATTCAAAGGGCACTAAATAGATTCAGCATAAGGAGATTCTCTCCAAGGCATATTATAGTCAAAATGTCAAAAGTCAAAGATAAATATCCTAAAAATTACTAGAGATAAGTGCCAAGTAACTTATAAGGGATACCCCATCAGACTAACCTCTGACCCTTCAGCAGAAACCTTGTAGGCCAAGAGTGAATGGGATAACATACTCTGAAAGAAAATAATTTTCAGCCAAGAATGCCATACCCAGCAAAACTATCCTTCAAATAGCAAGATGAAATAAAATCAAGCAAAAGCTAATGGAATTTACCAATATGAGACCATGTATTGAAGAAATATGTAAGAAAGTACTAAAGTTGGACATGAAAGGAAGAAAAATATCACAACAGAAACATGTAAAAGTATAAAACTCACCAATAACAAACTATACAAAGAAGAAAGAGAAATGATTCAATCCTTACTACTATGCAAAGACTTCTAAATAGAAAGATAAATAGTAATGAAAGAAAAAAAATGAAATAATGAAAACACAAAACAACTAGGAAGCAACCAAGTGGCAGGTATAAATTTATACACATCAATAACATCACTGAATAGAAATGGAATAAACTACCCAATCAAAATATATAGACAGGCTGAGTGGAATTTAAAAACAGGAGCCCTTTATATGATGGTTACAAAATCACACCTAATCAGTAAAGACATACAGATTGAGAGCAAAAGATTGGATAAAGTTATCCCATGCAAATGGAAACAAAACAATTAGAGTACTATCCTGATATCAGACAAAATAGAATTTCAAGCTAAAAATTTGTAAAAAGAGACAAAGAAGGTCATTATATAGTATTAAAGGGATCTGCTCACCAAAAAGATGTATACAAATATTTGCACATCCAAGATTGGAGCACCTAAATACATACAACAAAGGCTACTAGGCTAAAGAGAGAGATAAACTCTAACACATTAATTATTATTATTTTTTTTTCTGGTGGATATTGGAATTCTTTTTTCCTTTTTTTTCTTTTATTTATTTTTATATTTTTCCACAAACATTTACTTTACATATCAAAAAATTTTTGCTCATACTCCATAGTTCTTGACAGCTAATAAACAACTTCCAAAATTTCAAAACACTGAATTTTAAAGATAATTTTCAAAATATTCCTTATAATTTTGTATAATTTTGTTTGTGACTCTGAAACAACAGAGACAGTATGGTTTTAAATATTTTTGAGAAAATAATTTACATGTGAACTACTCAAATTGCTGAAAAGCAAATGCCCCGCACACAAGTCACCCAAAAACCTTCTCAAATCAGCACTACCTACCAAGCATTCTGTGCTATACCTCTGCTAGAAAAGATCAGTCTCTTTTTCTTCCTTCAACATCTTTCTCAAGATAATCCTCTAGTGTGGTTGCTCTTTTGCAATCTGTATTGATTACAATGCTGGGCAGGAAAAGTCCAGGTTAATTTATGTTATAAATTCTTTCATATATCTTCTGTAATCCTCTCTGCCAGGCAGAGCTGTTCACGGTGCCAGGCCATCTTTCTAAGAGCTTCTGTTGGCTTACTTGAGATCCACCTTAGTTCCACAGCTTCCTGATTAATCTTCAGGTATGACATTCCAGTCAAAGCCCTGTCCAACAATGAGTATTTCCAATTTCTGATTCAAGGCAACAAGCATTACTGAACTTATGCAAATAACCCTTCTGCCACAAAATAAGAATACTCCCAAATATTTTCCAATTCCAGAGGGGTCAGGAAGGAAGAAAAGTTTGTTTCCATTTAATGAAACAAACAAGAAAAATATTTTAACAAATTGCTGAGCCTATCAATAACACAGAGGAAAGTAAAATGGTTAAATTGGGAAAACAGCATAGTAAAAAAAAAAAAGTAATGCTTTACTCAAAGTCATAAAATTCTATTCCACCAGTTTGGTCTTATGTTAAAACTCTCTTCTGTTGAATATGCGGTGTTACTGTGGTCCAATCTTTCCGTTTAAATCCTGGAAGGTAACATTCAACGTTATTGTTGATATCTCTTTTCTTTTTTTTGAAGAGGATTTTGCTATAGGGCACGTGCGCTCGCCAGACAGACAGAGAGAAACAGAGACAGAAAGCCAGAACTCAGCCCCCAGAGTGGATGGCCACACCACAATCCCTTCTCCTCCACTCTCCTCTCGGGATCTTGGGCACACACGCACACCCGCCCAGAGTGAGTTTAAGCCACCGGGTCCGGGACGCGAATCGCGGTCGACTACATGGGAGTCCAGCGACATAGCCATTACACTAACTGCTGATCCCTATTGATATTTCTTGTCCCTAGCATTAAATTGGTCATTTTCTTGGATGCCTTTTATTCTCTTATTTGTTTATGTGTCTTCAGTATTCCTGGTAGAGCACTCCTTTCAGAACTTCTTGAAAAGTGGGTCTGCTATTGGCAAATTCTTTCAGGTCTTGTTTATCTGAGAATGTTTCTTATCTTTTCTTTCCATATGAAAGACAATCTTGCTGAGTATAGTATTCTTGGTTGAAACTGTTTTTCACTTAACACATGGAATATATTTTCCCATTCTTTCCTTGCTCATACTGTTTCTGATGAGAAGTTAGCCTGATTGGATAACCTATACAAGTAAACTGATGTTTCCAATTTTTGCATCTTGTCTTTGTCTATAGATTTGGCTGGACTCGCTATGATGTGTCTTGGAGATCTTCTTGGGTTGATTCTATTAGGGGTCCTTTGTATTTCTTGGGTCTGGATATTTAATGCCTCTCTAGATTTGGAAAGTTTTCTTCCAAGATTTCATGGAATAGACTATCAATGTCCTTATTAGTTTCCTCACCTTCTGGAATATTGATTATCCTGATATTTGGATGCTTAATGCTGTCTAGTATTTGCCATATGGTATTCTCATTTTGGGGGGTTATTTTCTCAGGTTTTCTTGTTGTTGTTGTTGTTGTTTTCTAGATCAGAGATTTTACCTTCAACATCTGAGATTCAATTTTCTGCATGGACTAATCTGCTTCTAATACTTTTAAGGGAGGTTTTGATTTCCTGAATGACAGCCTTCATCTCTAATAGCTTCATTTGATTCTTTTTTATGGGGTGTATTTCTTCTTTCAGGTCATGGAAGAACTTCAACACCTCCTGGAACTCATTGTCTCTTTTCTCCTGCATCTTCTTGAGGTTACTGTCTATCAACTCTTGCATCTCATTTAGTTTTGTCACTACGAATATGCTGAATTCTCTATCAGACATTCGAATTCTGCTGTACTGTCTGTGGATGATGAGGGATTATTCTTTTACCTTAGGGGAGAGATATTTTCTTGGTTTCTCATGTTTCTTGTGCCTCTGTGGTGGTTTCTGGTCGTTCTGTGACAAAATCTCTCCTCTACTTGCTTGAGTATTTCAGGAGTCTAGAAGATGAAATTTAGAGCATAGCTTCCCTCACAGTAATGGAATTTTAATCGGAAAGAAGGAAGTCAAATTATCCCTGCACCCAACACAATATTACATATAGAAAAACCTAAATACGTTTAGTACTGATAAATGAATTTAGTAAAGTTGCAGGATACGAAATAGGGACCAGCAGATGCAGTAATAGTTACGTCACTGGACTCCACATGGTCGACCACAGTTCAAGTCCTGGATCAAGTGATTTGAAACTCATGCTAGCATATGTGCATGCATGCCCAAAATCCCAAAAGGAGAAGGGAGCACAGCATGGTCATCCCCACTAGGGGGTGACTTCTCGCTTTTTGTCTCTCTTTTTCTCTGATGAGCACTAAAATCTCTTTCTTCTGTGACATCCCACCTGTGCTGAAGCTGGCCTGTGTGGACACCGTGGTAGACGAGCTTGTCACGCTGGCCAACACTGATGTGGTGGCTGCAGGCTGCCTGACGCTAATCGTCACGTCCTAACACATTCATTATTGGGAATTTCAACACCCACTGCCACAATGGATAGATCATGTAGAGGAAAAAAATAAGCAAAGAGACACTGGAGCTAAATGATACCATGAACCAAATTGACTCTGACAGATATTATGAAACATTTTACCCAACAAATACAGAAAACGTACATTTTTCAGCTGCACGTGAAACATCCTCTAAGCCTTAAAAATAGGGCACAAAACAAGTCTCTACAAACTTAGAATGATAGAAATCAATCTAGCATCTTCTCTGACAATAACAGGATTAAACTTGAAATCAACAACCAAAAAAGAACTTGTGAAAATACACAAATACATGGAAACTAAACAATATGTTCCTGAATGACTTTGAAGCTGCTGAAGAAATTAAGAATGAAATTTTAAATTTTCCTAAAAAAAATTAAAATTTTCATGAAACAAATGGTAACAAAAATATGACACTTTACAATCTTTGTGATACATCAAAAGCAGTACCTAAGGGACCAGCAGTTAGCGTAATGGCTATGTCGCTGGACTCCCATGTAGTCGACTGCAGTTCGAGTCCCGGACCTGGTGGCTTAAACTCACGCCGGGCACATGTGCATGCATGCCCAAGATCCCAAGAGGAGAATGGAGGAGAAAGGATTGCGGTGTGGCCATCCCCTCTGGGGGGTGATTTCTCACTTTCTATCTCTGTCTCTCTCTGTCTGTCTGGCGAGCACACACACCCTATGGCAAAAACCTCTCCAAAAAAAAAAAAAAAAAAGCAGTACTAAGAGGCAAGTTTATAGTAATTAGTGCTCACCAGAAAAAATTAGAAAGATGGCAAAGAAACAACCTAATGATGCATCTTTTTAAAAAAGAATTATTTTATTGAACTCTACTTGTTTTAATATTATTTATCTCATTTTTAAAAAACATTCAATCACTGTACATCATTTTTCACTATAAACCATTTTTGTGTCCCACAAATGTCATGCCTATTCGTTCTCATGCTATCCTACTCTGTACTCTCCCCTTGTCCCCTGCCCCATTCCACACTGTCTTCAGTGTCCATAACTATTTCCACTGCTTTTATGCCCTCCAATATTTCAGTCTCTACCATAAAGTGCAGAAGGTTGTATATATTAAGTGGATACATACAATATCTTTCTTTCATTGCCTGGCTTGCTTCACTTGGCAATAAATCTTCCATATTCAACCACTTTCTATCAAATGCCAGCATCTTGTTGCTTTTTTATAACTGAATACTATTCCATAGAGTATATGTGACACACTTTTTCAATCCATTCATCTATTTGTGGACATTTGGGTTGGTTTCATGTCTTAGTGATCACAAATAATGCTGCAATAAACATTGATATGCAAGCGCTTTTCCAACTGAGCATTCTCCTGTCCTTTGGGTAGATACCTTGAAATGGGATTGCTGGATCAAATAGTAGTTCTATTTGTAGATCTTTGAGGAACCTCCAAATTGTTTTCCATAGTGGCTGGACCAATTTACATTCCCACCAACAGTGTAGGAGAGTTCCCCTTTCACCACATCCCTGCCAACACGTATCACTTTTTGTATTATTATTATTTTTTTGGGGGGGAGAGGTTTTTGCTATAGGGTGTGTGTGCTCACCAGAGAGACAGAGAGACAGCAAGAAATCACTCCCCAGGGGGGATGACCATGCCACAATCCCTTCTCCTCCATTCTCCTCTTGGGATCTTGGGCACACACGCATATCTGCTTGGTGTGAGGTTAAGCCACCAGGTTTGGGACTTGAACCATGGTCGACTACATGGGAGTCCAGCGACATAGCCATTATACCAACTGCTGGTCCCCACTTTTTGTATTTTTATTTTTCACCATTCTGACAGGGGTTAGGTGGTATCTCATTGTGGTTTTAATCTGCATCTCCCTTATGATGAAGGATGTTGAGCACTTCCTCATACGGTTTTTTGCTGTTCGTATGTCTTCCTTAGAGAGATTTTTGTTCAGCTCATTTTCCCATCTTTTAATTGGGTTAATCATTTCTTTTAGGGGGTAAACTGCTTGAGTTCCCTGTGTATCCTGGTTATCAGTCCCTTATCTGAGGCATATTTGACAAAAATATTCTCCCATTCTGAGGGTTGTTGATTCACACTAATTACTGTGTCCTTTCCTGTGAAGAAACTTCTTAATCTTATATAGTCCCACTTGCTTATTTTAGGGATTATTGCTCAAGCTTTGGGAGTCTTTGTCTACCCCAAAGTCTCTCAGAGTTTCTCCAGTGTTTTCCATCAGTGGTTTTATAGTTTGAGGTCTTAGGTTCAGATCTTTGATCCATTTTGAGTTGATTTTTGTTAATGGTGAAAGATGGGGATTCAGTTTCATCTTTCTGCAGGTGGATACCCAGTTTTTCCAGCACCATTTGCTAAAAGGGTTTACCTTTTCCCAATGGATTGACTGGTATCCTTTGTCAAAAATCCGTTAGCTGTAAGCTTTGGGGTTTATTTCTGGGACTTCTATTCTATCCCATTGGTCCACCTGTCTGTTTTAGTGTCAATACCATGCTGTTTTGATTATCGCAGCTTTATAGTCTATTTTGGGGTCAGGGAGTGGTATGCTGCCCACTCCACTCTTCTTGTGCAGGATTGCTTTGGCTGTACAAGGTCTTTTATGATTCCAGATAAATTCTGATTGTCTTTTTCAGATATGTGAAGAATGTCTCTGATATTTTGATTGGAATTGTGTTAAATGTGTAGATTACTTTGGGTAGAACTGCCATTTTGATTATATTAATTCTTCCAATCCAGGAACATGGGATATCGTTCCACTTTTTTGTGTCATTTTCGATGTCTTTTTAAAAATTTTCGTAGTTTTCTTTGTAAAGGCCTCTGACTTCCTTAGTTAGGTTTATCCCTAGGTATCTTATACATTTTGTGGTGATGGTAAAAGGGATTCCTTTCTTCAATCTACCTCATTCAACATGTTGTTCACATACAGAAATGTTGTAGATTTTTTGATGTTGATTTTGTATCCTGCCACTTTACTGTGTTCATTTATGACCTTGAGAAGTTATTTCATGAAAACTTTGGGTCTTCTAAGTATACCATCATGTCATCTGCAAATAAAGATATTTTCAACTCTCTTTGCCTATTTGAATGCCTTTTATATTATTCTCTTTTCTGATAGCATTGACTAAAACTTCCAGCACTACATTAAAATTTAACTATATTTATTTATCTATTTATTTTAATTTGGCCAGAGAGGGATAGAGAAAGAGAGAAAGTGAGAAAGCGAGAACGCAAGCTGCCAGGTCTGGGACTCGAACCATGGCCAGCCATGTTGGAGTCCAGCACCCTTAACTACCACACCACCTGCCGGTACCCTAATAATGCATCTTAAGGAACTAGAAAAGCAAGTGAACCCCTAAATCTGTACTAACACCCAGTAAGAACCGTACAAGAGGGCCAGCCCATGGCATGGTCGTTAGATGACTAGATCCTACATGGTTGGCTATGCCATTCGAGTCCCAGGCTGGTGCTTGAAAAACATGTAGGGCGCATGCACGTGTGCCCCAAAACGCAAAAGGAGGGAGAAGTGAAGGAGAAGGATTGCAGCATGACCATTCCCCATGGGGAAGCGCTTTCTCACGACCTCTCTCTGGCAAGTGCACATGGTCTCTGGCAAAGTTTAAAACAAACGAAACGAGCAAAGACATGGAGACACTTGAGATGCATGTTCCTAAGGGAGAGAAGCTCATCTGAGCAAGCTGCATTTTATAGCAACTCAACTATCTGACACAATGGGCACAAGGGCAATACAGGATCAGTGGTTGTGGTGAGTTAACCAGGAGGGAGGGATGCCAGATGGACCACAGTGAAAACGCTCTGTAAGGTCTGTAACGGTGGACACGCGTCATTCTACGTCTGTTCAAACCCACAGAACGTACCGCGCCGAGAGGGGGCCCTTAGGGAACTTCAGACTTTGGGTGGTAACGATAACGTGCCCACGTGCGCTTGCTGACTGTAAAGGACCCACTCTCTACAAGATGCTGACAGCGGAGGGGCTGTGCTCTGTGAGGGCAGGGAGCGTGGAAGAACTCTCTGGACTCTGTCCAGTTCTGCTGAGAACTTAAGGCAAACACAGGAACAACAAAAAGTGGGGGTGGGGGAAAGGAGAAGAATGTAAAACAAATGGTTAGTTCAGCTTTTATGTAAGGCTCCGTCCAGTGGACTGCCTCTTCCATGGAGCCCTCTCAGGCTGCTGTGGCCTCGTGCACTGGTACTACACTCGGTATCACCGAGCGTCCTAGCCTCCAGTGCACGGATAAGCTGAACACCAGGGTTTTGTAGAAGACTACGAGCCGCGTTAGGACAGAGCACTCTTGGGCATTTATCTTGAATATTCTATCTCGAACTACCAACGCAGTACAGAGGGCACAGTGAACAGCTGCCCCTGAGAAACAGAGGTGGGTCCTCCCGCTTCAGACGACGGCCGTCTAGGTAATTAGTTCCAATCTGCCCAGTGAAAACACTGGAGGGCAGACAAACAAACAGCGAAGTGCTAGCAAGGCAGCGAGAGGGACCAGGCCCACATCCAGGCGGGCCGGAGTCTAGCAGGGTACGTCCAGTCTAGCTCCTGGGTCCCAGGGCTATCCGTGCTCTGCAGAGAGCTGAGGCCCAGCGCACGGCTCTCGCTCTGTGGGGCAGGGAGCAGCCAGGGTCTAAGGCCTGCCCGCAGTCCGAGCCCAGGCCAGTCGCTCCCTGTTTGGGCTCTGATTTCAAAGAGCAGCCCCTTGGGGGAAAGGCGGCCTGGAAGGCAGCCACTGTGTGCCTGTAGCCCAGCTGCAAGACATCCGGGAGCCCCAAAGTACTCATCCCTAAAATCAGATGAATGAGGTCCCAAGCGGCTAACATCCTAGGCACCCGACACCACACCCCCCCCAAAAGAAAAAGGCACAATCCTCTCTGGAAAAAGAGAGCAGCATCCCAGATCTATTTTCCCACAAATAACTTTTTTTTTTAGAAAGAGAGATTTTTGCTATAGGGTATGCATGATTGCTAGAGAGACAGAGAGATGGAAAGTAAGAAATCACCCTCCTCGCACCCCAGGTGGGATGGCCATGCCGCAATCCCCTCTCTTCCATTCTCCTCCTGGGATCTTAGGCACACACGCACACACAAGCCCAGCACGAGTTTGAGGCCACTGGGTCCAGGATTCGAACCATGGTCACCCATGTGGGAGTCCAACAATGTAAGTGCTCCACCATCTGCTGGTTCCCCCATAAACAACTTCAAATCCATTGACCACCACAGAGATAACAAGGTTCACAAGGCAACTTGACAGCGAGAACCAACAGGAACAGCCCACAGGGCTCCAAGGTGTTAGTCAGACACAGACCGCACCAACAGCTCTGCTTCAGGAAGATTAAAAACAAGCTTGAAGGGAACCAGCAGTTAGCGTAAAAGCTATGTCACTGGACTCCCACGTAGTCGACCACGGTTCACGTCCCGGACCCGGTGGCTTAAAACTCATGCCGGCATGTGTGCGTGCGTGCCCAAGATCCCAAGAGGACAATGGAGGAGAAGGGATTGCGGCGTGACCATCCCCCCTGGGGGGTGATTTCTCACTTTCTGTCTCTCTGTCTCTGTCTGTCTGGCGAGCGCACATGCCCTATAGCGAAAACCTCTCCAAAAAAAAAAAAAAAAAAAAAAAACCAAGCTTGAAGATTTTCACCAGGAAAGGAAAGTAGAAATTGTATTTTTAAAAGGTATAACTTTAAAAAATTTTGTTACAGTGCATGTGCCCTCCCTGGAGAAAGACGGCAAGGAACGGAGCGAGTGAGGAAGCATCCTTCCTCGGGGAGAGGGCCGCACTGCAATCCCCTCTCCTCTGTTCTCCTCTAGGGATTTGGGGCACACACACATGTGCCTGGCATGTGTTCCAAGCCACCCCCACCAAATACATTTCTAAATAAAACAAGAATGGAAATTGGAAATTATTTTAAAGTAAATTTACATAACGAAAGAGCGGTGCACCCAGACTCCTGAGCGAAGCTGGGCACCTGAGGAAAGCGTGGCGCCTTGATGGCGTGGTTTGGCGAGAGGGAAGGCCGGGTAGGATGAGCCCAGCTCAGTGCCCAGATGGCAGGAGAAGAGGAACAGAGTGGGGGGCAGGTAGGCTGCGGGGAGCTAGGGGCCTGGGCCCGCAGGGCTGGTGGCGTGACCCGAATCCTGACCCAGCAGCTCGGTAAAACATGCCGACGTGTGGCGTGCCCAAAATCCCAGGAGGAGGTGGAGGAGAAGGATCTGGCATGGCCGTCCCGGGGGTGACTTCTCACTTCCTCTCTCTGTCCAGCAAGTGCACATATCCTATAGCAATTATCTTAAGAAAGAGTGAGAGAGAGAGAAGAGCAGAAGATGGCAGGGAACGATTTAAAAGCACACGTACATGGGGCCAGGAGGTAGTGTGGAGGTTGGGGGCTGCATCCCACGTGGCCAGCTGCGGTTCAAGTCCCGCAAGCAGCTTGAACATCGCCAGGGCGCATGCGCGCCTGCCCCACACCCCGCGGGGACTGAGCAGAAGGGACTGCGGGGTCATCCCCCTGGGGGCAATTCCTCTTTCTAGCTTTCTCTGCCTGTCTCTGGTGAGAGCACGTTCCCTGTAGCAGAACCTGAAGGAAGAAGTAAAAGCATGCATGAACGTAAAAGAGAACACGACAGAGAGAACCAGCCTCACGCAAACGGAAGAGTATTAGCAGCGGCTGAGCCGGTGAGAGCTGCTCAGAGACAAAGCCAAGGCCATGGCTGCCGTGGCAGGAAGGAGGGCTTTACTGCCGGCTGCAGCGGGCCACAACTCCAAGCCGGGCAGGCCACAGAAAGTGCCACGTAACGGGTACTAACAGAAATTGAAGTCTTCGTTAGCTCTGCAATTATTAAGGGGATTAAACCTCCCAGGAGAAACATCCTGGCATGAAAGCTCAAGGCCTGAATCACCGGGATTCCTACCAGCCGTGGAAGAAAAAAATCGTGTGAAACACACTTCCTCCAGGGAGCAGGAGAAGAGCCAACCAGGTCTGGGAGGCTCGCAGGCCTCGCACTGGCTCCCGGCAAGAAATCCTCGGGAAAGGGAAGACCCAGGTCAGCCTCGTGGGCGAACAGGGCCCGAAGGCCCAGGTACCGTCAGCGCGCCTGCCACCCCCCAGCTCTCGCCGCGGACCCTGCCCAGCCAGCTCGGCCAGGGCACCCATGGCCCTCCTGCAGGAGCGGCCGCTTGGCCCCGGCCCGGCCGAGGGCGGCAAGATACACTGGGTGCCTGAGGTCGGAGAGCCCTCGACCGGGGCAGGAGAGCCGGGTGTCCAAACTTGGGCTTTTCCTTTTTTCTGTACAACCCTGACCCGTTTGCTGTATTCCTTTTTCTATGAAGTATGTGAATGACAATAAATGTCGTTGGCTAGGGAAAAAAAATATATATATTAACAAGCCGATTCGAGCACTATACGAAATAATGCACCACGATCGAATTGGGTTTATCCCGGGAATGCACCCTGGGTACTGTCAGGCATTCCAGGCTGGGTGGCAGCAGAGTGGTAAGCCGTCTCTGTGCTGCCCGCCACATGGGAAGGTTCTGGGTTCCTGTCTGGAGACCTCGCCGAGTGTGCCAGGCACGTGTGCGCCCAGCAGGTGTGTGCCCATGATCCAGCACTGCGAGGCTAGGATGGGTGGCAGCCCCAGGACCCCGATGGGAGTACTGTCTCTCTCTTCCTCCCCCAAGGACCAGCATATGGCATAATGGTGATGTCACTGGACTCCCATGTATTCAACTGCAGTTCAAATCCTGGACCTGGTGGCTTTAAACTCACACTGGCCGGGAATAGCAGGTGCAAAAGGGTTTTGTTGCTGGACTCCCATTTACTCTACCGCAATCCAAATCCTGGACCCAGTGGCTTAAAACTCAGGCTGGGCACATGTATATGTGTGCCCAAGGTCCCGAGAGGAGAATGGAGGAGAAGGGATTGCGGCGTGGCCATCCCCCCGGCGGGTGATTTCTTGCTTTCTGTCTCTCTGTCTCTCTCTGTCTTTCTGGTGAGCGCAGGTGCCCTATAGGAAAAAAAAAAGAATTTGCATTGTTTACTCAGCACCAACACCAGGACGGTGCAAGGCCACCAGCCAGAACGAGGATGGCTCCAAGTTCCACCTCAGCCTGGGCAAAACAAAGAGCAGGCTGGCTGTCCCGCTCAGCGGGTGGGTCTTGAACAAGAGGTGTGAATACTCAGGTTTCAGGAGCGGGTCACCCACAGTTCATCGTAAAGTATCCCTCTGATCTGATCACTTAGCCTCCGTGGGCTTGGCCGTGGGACGCAATTCCCTAGGAAACGAATGACCGCAGTCGGGTGCGCTGGCAGAACTGAGTGCACCAGCCCTGCTCCCAGCTTCCCCATCAAGTGCACCCCGAGGGTCCCGGGAGGACGGACAGGCAGCCGGTCTCAGGCCACCTCACTCGCTCTGGCCCGTGCCTGGGAGGAGCTCGAGCTGGGAAACCTCTCTGGGTTTCCTTCTGCCTCCCTCGCGTTTTATTTAAGGAGGAAGTCAGGCTCTAACAGACACTAGGAAAGAAAGTGCCGGACTAATAGCCTTCATAATCGGACACAAAACCCTCAGCAGAACACGAGTTAGTAGAGCCCAGCAATATATAAAAAGCATCTTGACCAGCGGAGTTTTCCCCAGGAATTTAAGGTCAGTTCACTAACCACATCAGAATGAAAGAGGAAAATCATGCAATATCTCAATAGCAGGCATTTGATACAAATTCAACTTCCATTCGTGAGGAAAACTCTCAGCAAGCCGAGAGCAGAAGGGGCTCTCCTCAAAATGATCAAGGGCCTCTACCAAAACCTGCAATGGACATTCTCCTTTCCAAGGTTTTCCATCGGGCACATGCACTCCCTGGAGAGGAGAGAGAGATATCACCCCACAGGGGGATGGCCACGCCCAATCTCTTCTCCGTTTTCCTCCTGGGGTTTTGGGCACACATGCACATGCACCCGGCATGATTTTCAAGCTGCCAGGTCTGAAACTCAGACTGCAGCTGGCCACGTAGGAGTCCGGCACTTGCACCACCACGCCACCTGCTGGCCCTGAGCATTATTTTTAGTAGTGAAAGTTTGACTACTTCCCTCCTCCAACCCGGAGCAGGTGAAGATGTTCTTCGCTATTATTATTATTATTATTATTTTTTTGAGAGGTTTTTGCTATAGGGCGCGTGTGCTCGCCAGAGAGACAGAAAGCGAGAAATCACCCTCCGAGGGGGATGGCCACGCCGCAATCCTTCTCCTCCATTCTCCTCTCAGGATCTTGGGCACGCACGCACATGAGCCTGGTGTGAATTTAAGCCACCGGGTTCAGGATTCAAACTGCAGTCTACTACATGGGAGTCCAGTGACATAGCCATTACGCCAACTACTGGTCCCTCCTATTGTAAATTAAAAAAAAATCTTTATAACCAAATAGAAGATAAACAACCTATTCTAAAGTGGGCAAAAACTAATAGGTGTAGAATACTTTTGTTTGGAGTGATAAAAATGTTCCAGAATTAGTGGTAATGGTTGTTCAAGACAGTGAATACACAGAAAAACCACTAAAGTGTACACTTTAAAATGGCAATATTTTGTTATGTGAAGAACATGATTTTTTTTTTGGGAAGAGATTTTTACTATAAGGTGTGTGCATTCGCCAGAGAGAGACAGACAGAGACAGAGAAACAGAAAGCAAGAAATCATCCCCTGGGGGGGGGATGGCCATGTCCCAATCCCTTCTCCATTCTCCTCTCGGGTCTTGGGCACGCACCCGGCGTGAGTTTTAAACTGCCAGGTTCGAGACTTGAACTGCCATCAGCTACATGAGAGTCTAGTGACGTAACCATTATGCAATCCACTGGTCCCAGAAATATCATATTTTTTTTTAAATGCTCTAAAAATGGGCAGAAGACTTAAACAGACACTTCTGTAGTGCCGTGGTCAGTAGCAGTGCAGAGGAAGCCAGGCCTCCCACGGCCAGCCAGAGAGCAGATCCCAGCCCCAGCGACTTGAAAAACACACCAGGCACGCGCATGCCCAGGACTGCGGTAGGCAGAAACGGGGAAAGAACTGCAGCGTGCCCCGGCCCTGTTCAGGGGTGGTTTTGCGTGTGTCCCCTCCCCCCAGTGCACACACGCACTCTCTGGCATAAAAAAAAAATAATCATCAGACTGTAGGCTGACACTGTCTGCATCCAACTGTCTAAATCCAACCTCAGTAGACGTGATTAAACACTAGGAAAAAGCGCGTGAAATCTGGAAACCAAGTACCTGGCTGAATCGTTAATTTGGCCCACAGTTTACAAGCTGTGACCTGGGACAAGGACTGCACCCTTCTAAGGCTCACTTTGCAGGCTGTGACTGCAGCTCTGAGCCGACTGGGGGGCACACCTCGTGCACAGGCGTTGTGAGTGTGCAGACCGACTTCTGAAAGTTCGCGGAAAAACGGAATTAAAGTACAAAAGTATTCTGATGCAAAAAGTACTTGAAATACACACCAGGGACTCAGCGCGTGTGCCCCGTGAACCCACAGGACTCCTGGTATTCCGACGGCACGGTGGGTCCTGTGTGCCCCTCGGCCGGGAGTTCGCACGGAGGCTGGCAGCTTGAATGGGAGGGGGGTGCACCCGGGCTCCTTCCTTTCCCTTGAACACGCATCAGTTTGCTTGGGCTGATGTAAGAAAATGCCACAGGCTGGGGACCTTCCACCGCTGAAAGTCCTTTCCTCAGAGTCTGGAGGCTGGGAGACCCAGGCGAAGGTGCAGCAGCGTTCGCTCCTCCCAGGCCACCCCGGCAGGAAGCCGGCCAGACGTCTTGTCCTCGGGCCTTGCCTCTGCGCTTGCGCACTCCTGGCGTCTCTGTGCGTCCTGATCCTAATCTCTTATAAGGCCAAACGATAAGGCCACCAGCCAGATGGGCTGAGAGGGTCCACCTGAGGGCTCACTGTAACTCTGTCACCTCTTTAAGGCCTGTCCCCCAATGGTACAGCCACATTCTGAGGTTCCGGGGATTGGAGCCTCAACCTATGAATTTGGGGCGGACACGAGTCACCCATGACGGGATGAGTCCGGCTCTGCCCCTTCTTGGGCAGGACTGGCTGCGAACCGCGGCAAGCCCTGGAGGAGCGGAGCAGCAGCTGTGCATCGTCCCGTTGGCGCGGCCGGCCTCCTGCAAAGCACTCGCCGGCCCTGTCCTTGGCACTGTCCCCAAGCCCGGAAGGGGAAGCAGGCTGAGCTCACGGAGCTGTGGGACGAGCTCAGGGAACCACGCCGTGAACGTGGGCGCTCTGGGTGGTGGCGGCCGATCCCGGAAGCGCACAGCTGTAAGCAGTAGGGACCTCACCTGGAATAAAAGCCCTGAAACGCGTGGAGCACGTCTGTCCGTCTGCACGCGAGGAGGGCTCTCCAGGACGTGTGACCAAACGGACAAAGCGAATTCCGGGGCACGTCTGGGGACTGTGTGGCTGCTTTCACTGCTCTGGGGTGACTCCAAGGCACCCACATTTAAAGACCAAGTAAAGCAAACCAGGCTTGCTGGGGGGCAGCCAGTGCTGGGGCCCCGACAGTAATCACAGCCCATGGCTGTCCTCACCCGTGGCACGTGACCGACCTGCCACCTACTTCCTGTGGGAACTCCCCGAATCCTCACAGCGCCCCGCCCCAAGAGGAAGTGTCTGTGGTTCTCCCCAGTGTAGAGATAGGGACACTGAGGCCCAGGGAGGTTATGCGCTTTGCCTGGGACCACACAGCTAGTGGATGCAGGGGTAATTTGATTGAATCCGAGCAGAGTGGTTCTAAAAGCCTGGCAGAATTCCATGTGTAGAGGGGAGAGGAGAGCAGAATTTAGGAATTTTAAAATCGAGTCTGCAGGGGGAGGAGGAGCCTAGGAATCCCGCCCACCAGTGGGTTTGGGCCCCAGACCTGGCTCCTGGTCTCACTGCCCCAGGGGTGTCTTTTAAATGCAGAGACCCCTGACAACTCTGGGGATATTGCTCTGGGCTCTGAAGCAGGCCCCAGGATGCTACTAGCTGAGGAAGGGTACCTGGCAGGGCCAGCAGCCAGGGGCCAGGAGCCGCCCCAGGATGATGGCTTGAAATTCTGGATTTTCTCTTTGGTCTATGCAATCTGACCTCCTATCACCTCTCTGCTCCTTGGGCTGCCTCCTCCCCTACACCCCCACCCCCACGCCCTGGTGTCCCTGGCTCGGTCAGGTCCTTCTCACTCCTCCCTGTCCCCTCCACTCTCCATCCCTCTAGGGCCAGGGCCTGAGTGTGAAGATGGTTGGGGCTGGTGTGCTGTCCGTGGGCCCCTGGGGTGCTTCCTCCACCTCCCAGGGCTAGTAGCACCCAGTATGTCTGGGGGTGGCCATGTTCCAGGCCCACCTAGGTACCAAGGGCATCTTGGTATGGATGTTCAGAAACCCTGGGGGTCACCCTCTGCCAGCAGCCGGGCAGTGAGCCCCTAGGAAGACACAATGCCCAGCCAGTTGGGCTCCGGGGCCCAGGGCAGGGCCACAGGCCTTAGTGCGTCTACCTGGGAGGACCCCAGGCCTGAGATCCCTGCCAAACCCCCCTTTCCCGGCCGTGTGGTCCCTCTGGCCTGCTCAAGGACAGCCTAATACAAAAGAGGGAGTCAGGGATTCTCCGTCCAGCTGAACACCTCGCCTGCGTGTGCGATGTAATACAACAGAGATTATTTCCCCCTTAGGGTATATTAAATAGCAGATTTAAAAAAAAAGCAGCAAAACTTTGAGTCAAGGGAGAGAGACCACGGAATACAGACAGGGAAATTAGATTTTTCTTTTTTTTTTGTCATAGGGCATGTGCACTCACTGAAGAGAGACAGAGGAGAAAGCGAGAAATCGCCACCCCAGGGATGTCCAGGCCCAACCCCTTCTGCTCGGGGATTTGATGCGCCTGACATGTTTTTCAGGCCACCAGTTAGGACTCGGACCTTGGCCATGAATGATACAGAGCCTTAATCACCACGCCACCTGCTGGCCCCAGGGAAACTTGTTCCTTTTGCTCTAGGGCAGGTGGCTAGCTGGATGGGGACAGGGACAGGGGACGTGAGGAAGCACCGCGGGGCCGGGGGTGACACGCACAGGCCTCTCTTCCATTCTCTTGGGATTTGGGGTATCAGGCACTCTGAGGACGTGGACTGGGATTTGGGGTATCAGGCACTCTGAGGACGTGGACTGGGATTTGGGGTGTCAGGCACACTCTGAGGACGTGGACTGGGATTTGGGGTGTCAGGCACACTCTGGGCATGGGGACTGGGATTTGGGGTATCAGGCACACTCTCCGAGGACGTGGACTGTACCCCGGCAGCCGGCCACGTGGGACCCATGCGCCTCAACCGTCGCGCCTCCGCCCAGACAGGGAGACTTGAGAGCTAACAGCTTTCACGCCCTTTGTTCCGGCTTTCCGACAGGGGCCTTGCTTCCCCTTGGCTCGGAGCCCCAGCATTCTGGCCCAGGGGTCAGGAAACCCCGGAGGGCTCCGACTC
>NW_006159498.1:993603-1000922 GCF_000334495.1 Tupaia belangeri chinensis | reverse complement strand
GAGAGGTGGCCATGTCGGTGGAGCCCCTGGCTGGGCCTTGGGGCCCGCTGGCCTCCTGCGCCGCCCCCTTTCCCTGAGCCCTTTCTCGGGGTCGCTGGGCGGGGGTCCCCGCAATACCCCTGGGACGGCGTCCCGCCTGCTCTCAAGGGTCCCAGGCAGGTCCCAGGGAGGCAAATCTGGAGGACACTTCAAAATTTTCAAAAAGGAGGGGTTTTTTTTTGAGACAGGGAGATAGAAAGCGAGAAATCACCTCCCGGGGGGATGGCCACGCCGCGATCCCTCTCCTCCGTTCTCCTCCTGGGCACACGCGCCCGGTGTCGGTTTAAGCCACCGGGTCTGGGACTCAAATCGCGGTCGACTACATGGGAGTCCAGCGACGTGGCCCTTACGCCAACTGCTGGTCCCATAAAATTGATGCCTTTTTTTTAATTGTCGGAGCACGTGTGTGCTCACCAGAGACAGGGAGAGAGAGCCCCCTCACCGCCTCCTCCGCTTCTCCGTCCCATGGGGATTTGGGGTGCGCGCATCACCTGGAGCCTTTGCCGAGGTGGGCAGCTCAGACCCGGACCTCGGCTGCGTGGGCTCTGCTCCCCGGCACAGCGCTCAGCACCGCTCGGCCGCCGCGAAGTTGGTAACGTCGCCGTCCCGTTCACCCGCGTCTCACCACCTTGCTGGGCACTTGCTTTGATTTCTTTGAGGTTTTTGCCGTAGGGCACACGTGCTCGCTGGAGAGAGACACACACACAGAAAGTGAGAAGCCATCTCCTCCCAGGGCGGATGGTGGCACTGCAGGCCCCTCTCTTCCTCTGGGGATTTTGGGCACGCACGCACACATGCCCAGCGTGATTTTCAAGCCTTCAGTCCGAGGCTCAAACTGCGATGGCCATGTGGGAGTCCAGCTTAACCACCGCCACCTGCCGGCCCAGTTACTGCCTTTTCAGGCCGTTTTATTGAACCACCCTCATACGGGTGGTGGCCCGCTCAGTGCCCAGCAGTTTCCGTAAATCCAGGGCTGCGCGCCCTCCGCACAGCCCACCTCCAGGACGTCTCTACCACCCTGGGAATCCCTCTCGTGACTGCCGCACTGGGCTCTAGCCCCGGGCAGCCATGGGTCTGTCTGTCTGGCAGAGTTGCCTTTTCTGCGCGCTTCGGATTAATGCAGACTAACGTGCAGTCCTCCGCACCTGGCTTTGCAGCAGGTGGTTTCACGGCTCGACCACGTCCGTGTATCTCTGTCATGGCTCTACCGGTGGAGAATCGGTGTGGACATACCACATTTTATTTCCCTGCTGTTAGCTGGTGACACATTTGGGTCACTGCCACTCTGGCAGTCCTGGATCGGGCTTGTGGGCTCTGAACACTCACATTCGCGCCCTCGTGTGGACACGGGTCTTCATTTCTGTTTGGTACACAGCTAAGAGTGGAATTGCTGGGTCTTATGGCAAGTTTGTTTGGCGTTTTAAGAAATGGTCACATTTTCCCCGAAGTGGCTGGACTATTTAGGATCCCATCAGCACCGTCGAAGGGTTCCACTGCCTCCATGTTCTCCCGGAGCTTGTTACCCATTTTGGCTCGTAACTGCTCTGCTGGGTGTAAACTGGCATCTCATGTCATTGGGACCCACATCCCTCAACCAGCCGGGGGGTGTGGGGCTGAGGTGGCTGGGTCCCACACGGCTACTGCATGGTGCACGTCCCAGACCTGGCCGCCTGGGAAAAAGCACACTAGGTGTGCATGCGTGCCCAGAGTCCCAAGAGGAGGATGGAGGAGAAGGGATTGTGGTGTGGCCATCCCCCGGGGGGTGATTTCTCACTGTCTCTTTCTCTCTCTGGTGAGTGCATACACTCTATAGCAAATTAGAAAAGAAAGAAAAGAAGAGGAAGAAGAAAAAGAAAAGTTAACATAAAATTATCACTGACCCAGAAATTCTACTCCTAGGTATATGCCAAGAAAAAGGAAAATGCATACTAAAAAGTAAAGCCCACAAGGCTGGCCCAGCCCTCCCCGGTGAGCCGAAAGGCGGAGCCAGCCCGAGCGGCCACCAGTGGGGAGGAGATGGACAGTCCCGGCGCACACCCGGGAATATTCGCCATGGAGAGGAAAGAAACTCTGATTATGGGGGTACTTCAAACAGTTTGTGGAAGATGGAATTGAAGTATGAGTTTATTTTGGTGCAAATTTTTTTTTGAAATCTATGCATAGGCTTTTCTTACTATGCATTGCCACGGCGTTTTTAAAGACAGCGTGTGCACTTCATGTGGGAGGACTGAGGACATGACCACTGAGGCCGCACTGGGTAATGCAACTGGGCCGGCACCGGGACGCCTCAGGTCTCGTCCCAGGGCCCCCCGAACGCGCAGGCATAAGCACGGGTCTGCCATCCAGGCCGGCTGAGGCTAGGGCTGGGTCACTGCATGAAGGCCCTGTGGGGCGGCCGTCTCTGTCTGTCTCTGTCAGGGAGGAAGTAAACTTAAAACGTGCTGGTTGAAATCAATTAAACACACCCAGGTCGGCTGCTGGTGCGTACGTGGGACGGCAATGCTAAATGCGGCCAGGTGGAGAGCCCAGCTGACGGCGCGTGGAACAGCGCTCGGTGAGGCCGGCCCACGTGGAAGGCT
Organism: Tupaia belangeri chinensis; assembly: GCF_000334495.1. Classification (NCBI taxonomy): domain Eukaryota; kingdom Metazoa; phylum Chordata; class Mammalia; order Scandentia; family Tupaiidae; genus Tupaia; species Tupaia belangeri. The sequence continues at coordinate 998,304 of NW_006159498.1, read as the reverse complement.
CTGGGTTCACAGCTGCCGCCTCCCTGAGTACGCGGGCCCACGTGGAAGGCTCTGGGTTCATAGCTGCCGCCTCCCTGAGTACGCGGGCCCACGTGTTCCATGATCACAGCTGGCTGACGCTGGGGTGGGTGCAGGCGTCAGGACCTTACTGGGGTGCTGTCTCTCCATCTCTTCCCCACAGGGTAGAGAGGGAGGAGGCAGATCAGCTGCTCTGCCTCAGGGAGGGGGTGAGGAGAGCCTGCCGACGGGGAAGGGGTCTCCTCTGGGGTGGTGGCAGTGTTTCCGAATCAGGTCGAGACGATGGTCACACTCAGGGAACCAGGTGCCACTGAGTCACTGGCTCTGAAATGGCCTTGTTCTGTGAATTTCACCTTAATTTAAATAAATGCCAGGGACGGAGGAAAGGACAATGTCCACAGGCACCAGCCAGGTCTCTAAACAGCCAGCAACTATGTCGTCAGCTCCGAGCCGAGCCAAGCACGCGTGAGTGGATGTTAAGGGCCACGCTGGGACACTAAGGTGTGGGAGTCACGGCTGGGGCCTGGCTTCCTCCAGGGAGCCCCGGTCACCGGGAGCGTCAGCTTTCGGAGGTGGATCCAGCTCCAGTCTTCCCTGAGAAGTGGGGCCGGGGTCTTTGCTGTGTGGGAGCGGAGGACCTGGCCCTGCTCCGAGCTCTGGGGCAGAAGTGGGCTCTCCATCAATCAAGGCTCAGGCAGAAAAGAAACCCTGGCTTACCCCGCAGGCGGGCCTCGGCTCGCAGCGGGCCTTATTTGCCTTCCTGGAAAATGGGATCCCTAAGGTCTTACCGAATCGTAAACATTTTTGTTGGAATTAACAAATAGATTGGTTGATGGGGGCTGTTGGAATTCCAGGAATCCACCAGAACGAAAGCTTTGTGTCCTGAAGTGAAACACATTTTGATTTAAGGAGTTCTGACCACTGCTTGGGGCTGGGTGGGGTCTTTGGGACATCTGTGGCTCTGGATGGACGGGCACCCTGCCAGAGGCCTGGCCTGTCCCTCCAGGGCATCCCCCCAGCAGGGAGGGCAGTGCAGATGCTGGAAGCTGGGCTGCAGCTGCACTCAGGTAACGGCCCCACTGGGAGCCTCTGGAGGCTCCGCACAGGCCGAGGCCACCCTCCCTTTTATGTCTGCGGTGACCTGCACATGCTATTCTGAGTCTTGCTTTTTCTGTTTTTGTTTTTGCCATAGGGTGCATGTGCTCACCAGAGAGACAGAGAGATAGAAAGTGAGAAATCACCCCCCAAGGGAAATGGCCATACTACAATCCCTTCTTCTCCATTCTCCTCTTGAGATCTTGTGCATGCACACACACACACCCAGTGTGAGTTTTAAGTCTCCAGGTCTAGGACTCGAACTGCGGTCAACTACATAGGAGTCCAGCGACATAACCATTATGCCATCTGCTGGTCCCTGAGTCTTCTTTATTTCCCTTAACACAGGTTGGAGGGCATGCCATCCGGGGATGGAGAGATGGAGAAGAGATGTGGTGTGACCATGCCCTGAGGTGCTTCCTCCCTCTCCCTCTTCCTCTCCGTTTCCGTCTCTGTAGTCGGTGCACACAGCCTTTGGCAAAAACAAAACAACAAAACAAAACACTGGCTTCTGCTTGGTGCTAGCGTGTGGACTGGGGCACGAGGGAGTCGCCGAGCATCTAGAAATGTCCTATGTCTTGTTCAGAGTGACAGGCATGGGTGTGCCAGTGTGGGAATCCCGGCACTTCCCTGATGTGAGTTACACCCAGCCAAAGGGAAAATGTTAAAAGTGCCAGCCTGGACACACAGACGGCATGGTGGCCACGGCGGGCAGTCTGCGGCTGCCGCTCTCCCCTTCAGTCTGGAGCCGGAGGTGGGCTCTGGGCCCAGGAGGGGAGCGGCTCCCTGGCTGCCCCCAGGGCTGACCGGGACTCCTTCTGTACCCTCACAGGTGCAGTGCCACCTGCAAGGGAGGCGGGATGCTGGCTCTGTGCCCTTCTCACACACCCCTTCCCTGACCACTGCGTCCCCAGAGCTGCCCCTGGACAGTCCCACTGGCCGCCTCATCCCTAACTGGTGGAGGCTGAGCTCCTTGACAAGTACTTAGAACATAATTTAAAAAAAATGCTTCCAGAACATTCCAGGACCCCTGCTGTGGCCCCTGCAGAAGGAATTGCTGGGGCTGGCTTCCGGGATTTCCCCTGACCTCTACTCTCTGAATGGCTCTCAGACTGGATGAGCCCAAGTCCAGGTCCCCTGGGGTACCCAGTGCCCTCACCTCCTCTTTGGATGGAATGACAACCCCTGCCCACCCCAGCTGCGGAGGTTCAGGAGGGGTTTCAGTCCCTTGCTGGAAGGCTGACAGTGCTTCCGGCCTCTCTTCTGTAAGGCCGCTGACCTGTGCCCAGCAAGCACACTCCTGGGCCTTCCTCTGTCCCCGAGCCCCAGGCCCCACCCCACGGAAGCCCCGAGGCCAGCCTCTGTGGGATTTTCAAAGGGGGCTACTCGCCCCTCCACTGCCCCTCTCCTGGAGAGGCCTGGGCGGCGTCCTTCGGGAGCCTTGCACCCACTGCCCCTCTCCCGGTGAGGCCAGGGTGGCATCCTTTGGGAGCCTCGCCCCCTTTTCTCCAAGCCTCATTTGGCCCCAGTTAGTCTTTCATTCCTCATTTTAGGAAACTGGGATCGTCCACCCCAAGCCAGCATGCTATTCCGCTCCTGGGCTGGCCACCTGGCCTACTGTGCAGGACCCGAAGCAAACCTCAATACTTTCTCTGTTCAGCTTGAAACCCAGGGCAGCCTCCCCGGACAAGGTGTGGCTCTCCGGTTCTACAGCAGGGGAGGGTAGGACCCGGTTCCTGAAAACGCCACAGAGCGAGGCCACGTGGCACCGTCCTCTCCCTTTACCCTCCCTGCCTCCGCCCTCTCTCCCTCCCTCTTCCCTTCCTCCTCCGGGAAGTGGGGGTCATCGCTAACTGGGGGAGACAAGCCAGCTAGCTGAGTGGACGTAGCTGGGGGGATGGCGCCAGGTCTGTGTTCTCCGGGTGACAGACAAGCAGCGCGAGCTCACTGCCCTCACAGGCGTGGCTGTCCCCACGTCTGCACCTGGGACGGGGAGGAGCTGATTTGTCCAGGAGCAGAGGACGCTCCCCTTGCCGTGACTCACCTGCTCGGCAGAGGCTCTGGGGTCTGCCGTGGATGTGGTCAGGGTCTGTCCCCAGGCCCTGCCCGTGCAGACCGTGTGGAGGCCAAGGAGCCCCTGGCAGAAAAACACAAGCAAAAGTAGCTCGGGGACCTGGAGCCTGCGGTCGCTCCCAGAAGCTTCTGTCAAGTGTTACAACCGAAAGGTGGTGCGCAGACAGAGACTAAGGCCTGGCTTCCAGACAGGACCCCCAGCACCCCACGGGACGCCCACGTTTCCGGGGACGTCAGCGCCCCCATGGGAATCTCAATCCGTGTCAGATGCAGCCGCTTCTGACCGCCTGGGCCTCAGCGCACGTGCGTTCCGCGTTTAGCAAGTGTGCCTCGTCGGGCTCGCGGGAGGACTGGGTGGGCTCCCCTGGGAGCAGGCCAGAGGGCAGGCACCGAGTTCCTGAGATAACGGGGCCCACGTCCGCCGAGAGGCCTCAGACCACACCGCTCCGGCAGCGTGGAAGTGACTAAGCTGAGTGACAAAGAGCCTCCCGGGAAATTAACTGGGACTCAAAACTAAGACCGACACCCTTCAGAAATCGCCGGCACTTCCCAACGGGATGACATTTGCTGGCGGGTCCCTGGGCCACATGTGTTCGTGGTACGAAGGTCCTTCCTCGTCTTCCAAAGAAGGCGACAGGGCTGGCGACAGGGCTGGCGCGCTGCCTGCGGAGGCCCACGCCTCTGTCCGGATGATGACGGGCGAGGCGCCACCAGGAGGTCCTAAGAGTCCCGGGGCGACTACTCACATCTCAGGAGGGCCGGCCACCGGAAAGCGGCCCTCTCAGGCCACAGTACCACGGGCGAGGTCCTGCCTCATTCGCACGTGGCTCGATAACTGGACAGAAGAGGAGGCCGCAGTTCTGCGGAGACAAGCCCCGAGCCGCGGCTGGCGTTCAGACGGCCCTGGCCCCTGGCCCCTAGAGGGAGGTCTTCCCCCCCTGCCGACCATGCTAAGTGCTGAGAGCACGAACTCTCTTTGTAAATACTGGGTCGTCTAAAGTCACCAGGCACTTTTGCAAAGCAAAAAGAGAAAGGCGTCGTGACTTTTCTGATAACTCAATAGTTGGGCTAAATTACAGCCCAAACCCTAAGAACGCCCGGTCTCTCCCCGGGAGCACGGCTTCTCTTGGCAGGTGGCCGCTGCCCGGCTCCACGCACCTGTTTCCCCACCATCACTGAGAAGGGCAAACCGGGCGGGCAGCTGGGGCGCAGGGGCCCGCCGGAAATCAGATCCACCACCGGGAAGGAGCTCGCTAGGGTTCTCTTAACGCCTAGGGGATCGGTCCCCGGCCTTGTAAGTTAAAAGGCTGGGAAATTGGGCCGTGAGTAAATACTTACTTTGGATTTCTACTACTGATGAAAAAAATCACTGGAAAAAATGAGTCGTTTCCTTCTATTTTTGCTCAAAGCACTCCCGAGAAAACAGGCTCCGCTCCTCTTGTCCATAGCTCAGCGCCAGCGCTCTCAGAGCAGGTGGGGGAGGCCGGCCGCGGCTCGCAGATACCGTGGGACGGG
>NW_006159498.1:992806-993547 GCF_000334495.1 Tupaia belangeri chinensis | reverse complement strand
AGGAGCGCTCCCCCCCCCCCTGCCAGTATCGCCGGTCGTGGGACTCAGGCGTTGGGGAGATGCTGCCTGGGGTAGGGGCTTCTCTGCCCCCATTTGCCATTCTTCACAAGCTCCTGCTTGAGAAAAGGGGCTTCTTCCAAGCCCCAGGAGCCCCCAGACTCACAGCCGCGTGGTATGCTGTGGGCAATACCATTGGAGCCCGGGGGGCCAGGGAAAGGCCGGAACCGAGGGCACTGCCCTATCCAGAGGTGCCCGCAGGCCAAGGGCAGTGCCCACAGCAGGGCAAGGGCCACCGAGCAGGTCCCGCCCTCCCCGCCCTGAGGCTTCTGCTCAGCCCTTGAGAGCAGGGAGCATCCTGGTGGCCCTTCAGTGGCTCCGTGGCAGGGCAAGCTGTCTGAATGGGTGTCGAGCCTCAGGAGTCTCGCAGATAAATTAATTTCCTGGTCAATAGCTTACATTACATACACTTTCTACTCGAAGTCGTGCCAAACCCAGAGTAAACAAACCACAAAATGTGAGTTAATTACACTGTATCTTGAATTATCTTCCAGCTTTTCTCAATCTATTTTCTCTGATACACACTGGATTACGGGGCTCGCAGCAATGAATTGAGGGGACGGGCTTTCATGTACAGACAGAGCTTCGGGTTTCATGGATCGGTTGGTCCTGCCCTCGGCTGTCGGTGGGGCATATGCAGCTGCTCCTATTTTGAAATGTACAATTAGGATCCCGAATGGCAAC
>NW_006159498.1:988964-992771 GCF_000334495.1 Tupaia belangeri chinensis | reverse complement strand
TAAACCACCATGATGCCGTGTCTCCCTCGCAGCAGTTATCTGGCCTTCTAGAGTGGGGAAGATGGGAAAGTGGAGGCAAGCAGAGGTTTGGAAGGGAGGGAAGAAGGAAAAGCTAGGAATTTCCGGGAATTCTGATGACTACAAAGGAGCACGATCAGGCGTTTGCAATGCAGAGATTATTTCTAACCTGTGAGTTATTTCATGACAAGCAGGTGTGCTGCCCACAGGTATGAAACCTCAGGGAACGGGCAGAAAATATCACTTCTAGGATAAAACTTACAACCACCCGGCAAAAGGCTGTTTAAACACCCAACACCCGTCACCACCTCCAGAGATGTGACACCACAGACAGGGACATCAGGTGTGGCGACGTCAGGGCAGAGTTCGGCCAGCTGTCGTTGCTGTCGTGCGCCACGACTCGCACCTCACGGAGCTGTCTTTGATGTGACCCCAGCACGGTGGGGTCTGAACTCCATGGCTGGGTCCCGCAGGGACCGCTGACTCCGGAAATGCTCAGTCACAAAACTGGCACAGGGTTTGGAGGAGGATGTTAAGGCTTCGGTCTTGTCACCCGCTACTCATCCGTGCGTTAGCATTAGGGCTTCGGGTTAACGCTGTGGTGATAAGGGTGTGCCCAGAGCCCCTGGCACACACAGCTGGTGACTTGTGGCACGCCTGGAGCTGCAGCCCTGGGAGTGAACGAGGGTCGGGGACGAGCTCTGCCGTGTTGGGTCCCTGGCTGCTGGTGACCTGCCCTCTATCGACACCCACTCTCGTGGCATTCTCAGCCCAGTCTCTGTCCCCCAGTTCCAAGGACATCTTTGGGCCCCTGCTGGTGTACTGGGCAGAGCTGTCTGCCTGGGTTCCATGCTGGCCCGAGAGCTGGCTTGCTTCAGTGTAGGCCGGCCCGGAGTGGAGGCAGGACTCACCTCCTCTAGCCAGGAGCAGGCGCAGGACTCACTCGCAGCTCCGGCAGCTTCCGGCAGCTTCCCGGGCTTAAACCCAGAAGGGCCTGGCAGACAGATTTTCTGAAGGGCTGTGGGTGTCCCAGGCTCACCCGGAGAATTTGGTGGCAGTTTACGGGGAGGGGCTGGCATGTTTCCATCTGGGCCAGAGTGTGAGGTCCAGATCGAAAAGCGTGTCACAGGTAGTACATGTTCACCAAGGGACCAAAAGGGCAGTCAGAGGGTTGGCCCTGTGAGCTGGTGCTGGCAGGGTGACCCCTGCCCTTCAGAGGAACTAGAGGGAGGGAGAGCGTGTGCCCCCTCGCCCGACTGCCGCGTGACGATGGCAGCATGAGCACCGGAGCACACCTGCATCGCGGGAGTGGCCTGCAGGTCTGTGGCCATGACGCGGGTGAGGAGGTCCTGCGTTGTCCCGTGACTGAAGCCATGGGGGGAGCTCGGGCAACCATCGGCGCTCAGGAACTAGCCCAGGGTGGAGGCCAACGGGAGTCTGTGGCTAGTCACGCTCCCGCTGAAGCAGCCTGGGTGTGTTGTAATTCTGCCCCAAACGACACATGAGGAGAGGAGGGACTTTGGAAACGAGGAGCTGAGAGGCTGGAATGAGGCCCCGGTGCTGGCTACGGAAGTAAGGAAGCGGTGGACCGGGGCCACCGTCCACGTGACCCGTCCAGTAAACCCGCGTGCCTCACTGGGACTACTTCAGAAGGAAGGTGTCCGCCCCAAATGACCGGGTAATTGCTTCGAGTCTCTCATTTAAAACAGCAGTTGTACTTTTTCTTTTTAGGTTTTAATTGAATTAGCATCTTAAAAGTTCATGGTGATGATATTCTTAAAAAACAAACAAACAAACAAAAAACCCTGACGCTCTCCAGGAAGCACGACAGATTAGGAGCTCCCAGCCGTGGGAGTCGCTGGCTGAAAGTTCGGAAACGCATCGCGGTGCGGCTCGGGCCTGACGTCGGAGACAAGGCGGATTCCGAGCTGTGTTGTCCCGGGTTAGAGGAGCGGTCCACACCATTCCCGGACGCCATCTCGACGTCTGCACTTGGCGGAAGATGGCTTGCGTCTCGGCACACTGAGGGCTACCACCCGGTTTCCTCGGTCCTTTGTAAATGGTCGACGAGCCCGTCTCCAAATCGTCGCGACAATTTCAGATCGTGTTCCATGATCGTTCAAGTCAAATGGCCAAGTAACGCTTCTCCCCCCTCTCTCCACTAAGCCCCCGAAATACTGATGTGCAGACACGCCGGCTTTCGGGAGGACCACGTGGCATTATACGTGACACAGGGCTTACTGTGCAACCACAGGAGGAGCCCCATCTGAGCGGCGTTTCTGCTAAACAGCAGGCAGCAAGGACACTGCTCTCGGGAAGGCTCACGCTGACCTTCGGGAAGGCTCCGACCTGTGACAAGGGCCACCTTGTTACTGTGATGGCTGGACACCTGGATATCTAGTGGATACCAGCTTTGGCTTTCAGAGGTCAGGATCACTCAGACAATCTAAACTCTTCTCCACTGTAAGCATCCACTGGATAATATGTATTCCACACATAATTTCGCAGTCTTACGAAAAGAGCGAGCGAGGGAGAGAAAGGTGCCCTTCTCAGTCAGTCGGGCCGAGCTACTGCCTGACCGTACCGTTTAAACGCCCCCGTTCCACCCTGCCACCTGGGCTGTCCTTTCCTGAGGAGACGGGGAGAGAGGGAAGCCCCGCTCTGTCGGTGTGTTTTCTGGTTCTACCACGGAGGACCGGCGCAGGTGAAGTCCCGGCCGGCGAAGGCCGACCCAGGGCCAGCTGCTCTGACCTGCGCTTTCCGCTCTGTAAACCGAGGGAACTCGAAGCCAACCTGCTCCACCAAGGAGCCGCGTTGGGTTCTCAGCAGAAAATAGCAGGAGACGGCGGCTCCCAGGTGCACGGGCAGAGGTGTGTGCGAGGACCCAGTTCTGCTGCAGAGCGTTGTCGAGTTTCCAGAGCCCGACACTGACCACACCACGACTCTCGTGACTGAAAGTCGGCACTTCCTGTCCTGCAGATCAAGGGACTCAGTTCGGTTCCTGAAACCCTACGCAGCATCCAGCGTGGACAGGGTTGGTGTTGACGTGCATTTTTCAGGAGCCCCAACTTTCATCTAATTAGCAAAAGCTTTGTGAGCACAAAAGGAAAACAGTAGGAGTCACTGCTTTTGAGAGCGAGATTCCAACAGGCACTGAGACTTTAATTCGCTTCTTCAGACTTTTGGGCCCGGCAGGAATATGGGAACTCCCCAGTTAAATGACTAATTCTCAGTACCAACTCTTCGGAGTCACTGGGTGAGAAAGACGTCTACCGAGGAAGCGTATGACATAGACACTTGGGGAACTCTGATGGCACAGAGGGTGTGCGAGTGTACACTGCTCCTTAATTGCCCCCTCTCCTCTCCGGCTACTGTCCTTTTCCTGGACTCAGGGTCTGTCCCAGGTAGCCACGTGGCACACTGCCACAGCAGGGGAAGCAATCACGTGTGGAAATGACACTAGACGGGAAAGAGGCCACACACGAGCACCGGGGCCTACTGCGAAGGCGGGGCTGCCCTCCCCGTCACCCGAGGAAGGCCCTAGTCCCTGCTGCCCTTTCTCGTAAAAGACTTGCAGACTTACGAGACCGTCCACACAGCAAACCTCAGAAAGGTTCCGGAAAGCCCTCAGTTCGGCCCCGGGGAGGGAATGTACCCTCATCGCCAAGCTCTTCCTTGCCCTGGGAGCAAACCCTTCTCTCTCGCTGCACTGGGCCCCGCCAGTGGACGAGCACCTCCCGGCACAGTCTAAAGACCGCCTGTCCCCCGAAGTTCACGGATACCTGACTC
>NW_006159498.1:987171-987505 GCF_000334495.1 Tupaia belangeri chinensis | reverse complement strand
TCTTCTCCACTGTAAGCATCCACTGGATAATATGTATTCCACACATAATTTCGCAGTCTTACGAAAAGAGCGAGCGAGGGAGAGAAAGGTGCCCTTCTCAGTCAGTCGGGCCGAGCTACTGCCTGACCGTACCGTTTAAACGCCCCCGTTCCACCCTGCCACCTGGGCTGTCCTTTCCTGAGGAGACGGGGAGAGAGGGAAGCCCCGCTCTGTCGGTGTGTTTTCTGGTTCTCCCACGGAGGACCGGCGCAGGTGAAGTCCCGGCCGGCGAAGGCCGACCCAGGGCCAGCTGCTCTGACCTGCGCTTTCCGCTCTGTAAACCGAGGGGACGCCA
>NW_006159498.1:984361-987082 GCF_000334495.1 Tupaia belangeri chinensis | reverse complement strand
GCTTCGGGGGGGACCAGCGGCTGGCCGTCCACGAAGCACACAGGTGACGCCACAGGCCCGCTGTGTCTGCTTGAAAAGTTCTTTTAGTGGCTCTTCCAATATATACCTCAGACATAAAATTCTAAATATAATTTTGATGAGAAACATGTAAATGAGCAGCAGCAGCGTGCTCCGTCGAGTTTCCAGTGGAGAGCCCGACACTGACCACACCACGACTCTCGTGACTGAAAGTCGGCACTTCCTGTCCTGCAGATCAAGGGACTCAGTTCGGTTCCTGAAACCCTACGCAGCATCCAGCGTGGACAGGGTTGGTGTTGACGTGCATTTTTCAGGAGCCCCAACTTTCATCTAATTAGCAAAAGCTTTGTGAGCACAAAAGGAAAACAGTAGGAGTCACTGCTTTTGAGAGCGAGATTCCAACAGGCACTGAGACTTTAATTCGCTTCTTCAGACTTTTGGGCCCGGCAGGAATATGGGAACTCCCCAGTTAAATGACTAATTCTCAGTACCAACTCTTCGGAGTCACTGGGTGAGAAAGACGTCTACCGAGGAAGCGTATGACATAGACACTTGGGGAACTCTGATGGCACAGAGGGTGTGCGAGTGTACACTGCTCCTTAATTGCCCCCTCTCCTCTCCGGCTACTGTCCTTTTCCTGGACTCAGGGTCTGTCCCAGGTAGCCACGTGGCACACTGCCACAGCAGGGGAAGCAATCACGTGTGGAAATGACACTAGACGGGAAAGAGGCCACACACGAGCACCGGGGCCTACTGCGAAGGCGGGGCTGCCCTCCCCGTCACCCGAGGAAGGCCCTAGTCCCTGCTGCCCTTTCTCGTAAAAGACTTGCAGACTTACGAGACCGTCCACACAGCAAACCTCAGAAAGGTTCCGGAAAGCCCTCAGTTCGGCCCCGGGGAGGGAATGTACCCTCATCGCCAAGCTCTTCCTTGCCCTGGGAGCAAACCCTTCTCTCTCGCTGCACTGGGCCCCGCCAGTGGACGAGCACCTCCCGGCACAGTCTAAAGACCGCCTGTCCCCCGAAGTTCACGGATACTTGACTCAGCCCCAGGGAAGATTTTTTTTCCCTTTGGAAGACCCCAGTTCGGCCTCAGAGGTGGAGCTGGGTGGACCCCCAAGACAGGCACAAGATGGCACATGTGTTTCTGCAAGGAGGCGCTGGGACGTCAAAGGTTTCCTGGCACCAGGAACCAGCAGGAACAGGGCCCGCACTTGCGAGGGGAGCCGCCTGGGCCGTTCTCTGAAACCCGTTTTGTCAGTCGAGTCTCAGGACATGGCGGAACTCTGTCCTGAAGCCCTCGTGAGTGGGTGGGCTGTCGTGAACTGTCGTGAGCAAAGCAGAGCTTCTACTCCTGAGGTTTTCAAAGATCACATGTGAAAATAAGAACTTGTTGGCCAGCGTTCACAGCAGCGCGTCTTTCCCTGAACACACGCACACACACGCACACGCGCACACACGCACACGCACGCACACGCACACAGGCACACGCGCACGCACACATGCGCACACACACGTACGACCCAGGTTTTCCGTCATCCTACATTCACAGCGTGCTGTGAGGGACCCCATCGCAGCCACCGACTGCCCCCGAGGGCTGACCCCACCGCTGCGTGGTACTGAGCTAAGGCGGAAACACCAGGCATGGAATATCCAGGTTTCAGAATACTTTAATGTCCATTTCTTCAGTGGGTGCACTTTGAAATCATTAGAATTAACCATTTAAAAGGAGCAGAGCAAAAGAAATTCGGAAAATGCAGACAGGGAGTTCTTACTAATTTAATCTCAGATTCTAGGCATGGTTTGATTTTCGAAACAACCAATTGAAAATTGCTTACCTCAAAAATCTAGAAATCCCAGGGCAGACACATCTCTGGAAGCTACCAGGGACTGTCCTGCAGATCAAGGGACTCAGTTCGGTTCCTGAAACCCTACGCAGCATCCAGCGTGGACAGGGTTGGTGTTGACGTGCATTTTTCAGGAGCCCCAACTTTCATCTAATTAGCAAAAGCTTTGTGAGCACAAAAGGAAAACAGTAGGAGTCACTGCTTTTGAGAGCGAGATTCCAACAGGCACTGAGACTTTAATTCGCTTCTTCAGACTTTTGGGCCCGGCAGGAATATGGGAACTCCCCAGTTAAATGACTAATTCTCAGTACCAACTCTTCGGAGTCACTGGGTGAGAAAGACGTCTACCGAGGAAGCGTATGACATAGACACTTGGGGAACTCTGATGGCACAGAGGGTGTGCGAGTGTACACTGCTCCTTAATTGCCCCCTCTCCTCTCCGGCTACTGTCCTTTTCCTGGACTCAGGGTCTGTCCCAGGTAGCCACGTGGCACACTGCCACAGCAGGGGAAGCAATCACGTGTGGAAATGACACTAGACGGGAAAGAGGCCACACACGAGCACCGGGGCCTACTGCGAAGGCGGGGCTGCCCTCCCCGTCACCCGAGGAAGGCCCTAGTCCCTGCTGCCCTTTCTCGTAAAAGACTTGCAGACTTACGAGACCGTCCACACAGCAAACCTCAGAAAGGTTCCGGAAAGCCCTCAGTTCGGCCCCGGGGAGGGAATGTACCCTCATCGCCAAGCTCTTCCTTGCCCTGGGAGCAAACCCTTCTCTCTCGCTGCACTGGGCCCCGCCAGTGGACGAGCACCTCCCGGCACAGTCTAAAGACCGCCTGTCCCCCGAAGTTCCCGGATAC
>NW_006159498.1:956808-984338 GCF_000334495.1 Tupaia belangeri chinensis | reverse complement strand
TTCCCTTTGGAAGACCCCAGTTCGGCCTCAGAGGTGGAGCTGGGTGGACCCCCAAGACAGGCACAAGATGGCACATGTGTTTCTGCAAGGAGGCGCTGGGACGTCAAAGGTTTCCTGGCACCAGGAACCAGCAGGAACAGGGCCCGCACTTGCGAGGGGAGCCGCCTGGGCCGTTCTCTGAAACCCGTTTTGTCAGTCGAGTCTCAGGACATGGCGGAACTCTGTCCTGAAGCCCTCGTGAGTGGGTGGGCTGTCGTGAACTGTCGTGAGCAAAGCAGAGCTTCTACTCCTGAGGTTTTCAAAGATCACATGTGAAAATAAGAACTTATTGGCCAGCGTTCACAGCAGCGCGTCTTTCCCTGAACACACGCACACACACGCACACGCGCACACACGCACACGCACGCACACGCACACAGGCACACGCGCACGCACACATGCGCACACACACGTACGACCCAGGTTTTCCGTCATCCTACATTCACAGCGTGCTGTGAGGGACCCCATCGCAGCCACCGACTGCAGCACACCCGAGGGCTGACCCCACCTCTGCGTGGTACTGAGCTAAGGCGGAAACACCAGGCATGGAATATCCAGGTTTCAGAATACTTTAATGTCCATTTCTTCAGTGGGTGCACTTTGAAATCATTAGAATTAACCATTTAAAAGGAGCAGAGCAAAAGAAATTCGGAAAATGCAGACAGGGAGTTCTTACTAATTTAATCTCAGATTCTAGGCATGGTTTGATTTTCGAAACAACCAATTGAAAATTGCTTACCTCAAAAATCTAGAAATCCCAGGGCAGACACATCTCTGGAAGCTACCAGTGACTACAGCCCACGCGGCAGGCGGCAGGCGGCCTGGGCTCTCCACGGCACGTGCAAATGTGCAGGGACGGGGCCCGCGGGAGGTCGGTGTCCGCAGAGCCAGGTGCAGGTGTGCTGTGATCTGGGGGACTTTTCGAGCCTTTTGGAGGTTTCTTAATTGATGATCTGCACGTGTTGGCGCTGAGTAAAATTCTGTGTGCTTGTTTATCACGTTTAGATATATAATTTGATCTGAGCTGGGACCAAGAACACAGCAATGGCAACTCAAAGCGACTATTTACACACATTCAATCTGAAGTATTGCTTCCTGCTCTAAGCCCCCAAGAGGCATGGCTGCCCAGGGGAGCGTGTCCAGCTCCTCTCTGCAGCACCGGAGGCCCCTGCCCAGGGACTGTCTGTCTCCAGCAACCACCGTGCAACAGCAGGGGCGTGGCAGTGCGGCTGCGGAGCTCTGGCTTCTGCGCCGAGGTATGCAGGGAACTGGGGAGGCCCAGAGAGCACAGCAGTGACGCCTGTGATCGAGGGAGGCCCGGGTGTTGTTACAGACAAGTTTTATACTCTGGGCGAGCTGTCCTCTGGCATCGGCTGGCTGCTATCTGCACGGCGCTGACCCTGACCACTGGGACTGCCGACAGTCTGCAGTTTCCGGGGCTCCCGGGGTTCCTGGGGCAGGGGGTGCTTTGCTAGGGGAGAAGCGTGTGTGGAGGCTCCCTGCAGAGCACAGAGTGAAACGGCAAAGGCCTCAGCTGCCACCCAGTCCAAGGAGCGACAATCTGGAGTGGGAGACAGGACAGGAGGACACTCAGACGCACGCCCTAACACTGATGGGAAAACCATCCTGACAGGCCCACGGCCCCTGCATACAAAGGAAGCATCAGGTAGTGTTTTTTAAGGGAAAAAAATCTGCGGTCTTTTATAAGAATACATTCTTGAGAAGCAAGAGGTATTGTCATGACCACCCTTTCCTCGGTCCTGGAAGACCGACCAAGCTGGTCGGAAACCTTCACTGCTGAGCACGCTCTCGACTGCGCAGCCGGGCCCTGACTGCGGCTGCCCGCTGGGTGGCCGTCCAGGTGTGTCCCCTGGAGAGGTGGCTGCTCAGGACCTGTGGTTGCTGTGCCAGAAGCAGCAGGTCCTGGATGGCCTTGGGAGGAGGAGCCCTGGTGGGGCTTCGGTGGGCATGGCACAGCGAGGACTGCCGTGTACGGAACACACGTGGGGCCTGCCAGCTGAGATGTGCGGTGGGGGAGGGGCTTGTCCTTAGTTAGTTAGCTCTCGAATGGCCTTGGGAGGAGGAGCGATGGTGGGGCTTCGGTGGGCATGGCACAGCGAGGACTGCCGTGTACGGAACACACGTGGGGCCTGCCAGCTGAGATGTGCGGTGGGGGAGGGGCTTGTCCTTAGTTAGTTAGCTCACGAGCCGCAGGCCAGTGTTGCCTGAAGACTGACCGCAGCGACAGCAGGCAACTCCAGCCCGAGTTAACCTGACTCACACTTCCAACTCAGCGTGGCCCAACGTGACAAGTGGGGTTAGCAGTGACAGCACAGAGTCACTTTCTTTAGGTTTCCTGCCCTCCCCCCAGCTCAGCACTTGGTCTGCATGCAGACTCTGTCCCTAAATGCAGTGCAAGAACGCCCTCTCCAGGGCCGGGACTAGCCACGAGATAAAAGCCTGCTCAGAGGCTCCGTGTAGTCCGAGTGCGGAGAGAGCGGAGGCGCTCGCGGCCTGCTCAGACCTGCGCAGCTGAGCAGGGTTCCACCCCAGGGGGAGAAGGGTGGCAGGAGCCCAGGCGAGCACAGCACACTGGTCATGGCTCTGGACCCGCTTGGCCCTCTCTTGGGGAAGGTGGCCCAAACACTGAGGAAGGCCTGGTCATGTTCTGCTGGGTCCTCTGCAGGCCGGGCCCTGAGCCCCCTTCTTCCATCAGAGCCACCCAGCACCTCCTCTCCGAAACAAGCTCGTTTCCTGACAAATAAATAAATAAATAAATGCAACCCTCAGACATTTATTTTGAGTTTCTCCCTGGACGAGTCAGCTCCCAAGACAATCACCTTTATTCCTAGTGGGAAGACCCCTTGGTGGAGGGGCAGGATGAACACGGCTTTGAGATTCCTGAGGCCTGGGCTCGGGACTGCCCGCTCAGCATCTGTGATCTCCGCCTGGCCTCCTGGGGGACCTGCAGCCGTGGCAGGAGGCCCAGGCACCCGGAATTGTGGAGAGGAGGGCTGGCTGGGCCGTGGCTGTCCTGGGCCCACGTCCCCCTCCCTCTCGTGAATTACTGGCACTTATATCAGGTGCATAAATGCAGGTGTGTGTGCGTGTGTGCTTACACAGAAGGTCGGGAACTGGGCAGCACTATTACATGTACAGAAAGAGAGAAACTCGAAAACGTCGTATCAGCCAAAAAGAAAAAAAAGAAGCATCTCATGAGAAAAAGCAATAAAAATGATATCTTAACACAGCTTTTGTTTTAAAAGTCAAATAATACCCAAAGCACTGATTCCCACCCGTGGCCTCCGTCCTAAACGCGAGGCCGAGGCCAACCTGAAGGCACTTGGTTCTCCTCCACGGGCTAAACGGACCCCGGGGCAGGTTTCCAGGGACAGGAGCAAAAGGAAAGAAGAAACGGATGGAAGTGAACCCTGAATAGAAGTTAGGGCAGAAGTGACCACGCAGGACCGGAGCCAGGATGGAGGCTGGGGGCCGAAGGCCAGCCGCTTGCAGACGTCACTGGGTTTCAGCGAGCTGAGCTGAGCGCGGGGCAGCCGCCGCCTCACACGCTCTTTGAGACATTGAGCTTGGTGAGTTCATCGGCTTCGTCCACCCCCGGCTCCTCGCAGCCGTTTCTCTCTGCGGCTTTGCCAAGTCGGCACCTCTCTTCGGTGCTGGCGGGCTCCCTCCAGGCTCTCTCAGAGGCCAGGTGAGCATCCTTGGCCTGAGTGCTGCTGGCGGAGCCCAGGGACACCTTGTCCGAGTACTGCCCGGCCAGCACCAGGCTGGCGATCTCGTCTGTGGGCGAGCGTCCGATGCTGCCGTCCACCTGCACGCGGATGTCGGGGGAGATGGACAGTTGGTGCTGCGGCACCACCCCATTGCCCGCGCACTTGGGGTAAAGGTAGGTCTTCATCTGGCCCTTCCCCTTGACGTTCACCGTCCCCCGGTAGTCGAAGTCATAGCCCATCTTGCTCAAGACGCGGAAGCTCTCCTCGCTCACCTGGATGCGGCACTCGACGCCGGTGGTGTCCATCCTGCTGGCGATGTTGACCGTGTCCCCCCAGATGTCGTACAGCAGCTTGGTGGTGCCGATGACGCCCGCCGTGAGGGGCCCGTGGTGGAAGCCCACTCTGAGCTTGAAGTTGAACCACAGCATGTTGTTGTTGAAGTCGTCCACCACGCGCATCATCTCCTTGGCGAACTCGAACAGGACCTGCAGGTGCTCCTGCGGGTGGCTGCCATCCTGGCGCTGCGCCGTGTTCAGCCCCGACGCCGCCATGTAGGTGGCCCCGATGGTCTTGATCTTCTCGATGCTGCTGTAGCCCGGCTTGCTCAGGAGCTCGTCGAAGTCCCCGATCAGCTCGTTGAGGACGCGGTAGCACTCCTTGCCGCCCTCGTAGTTCTCCTCGTAGAACTCGCTGAAGTTGACGATGCTGGCAAAGATCACGCCGCCGCTGTCGTGGTTCTTGGAGTAGGTCTGTGACACCTTCAGCTGCTCGGCCACGTGGTAGGGGATGATGTTCCTGAGCAGCCAGTCGGCCTGGTCCCTCATGCTCTGGATCTTGGTGCGGTGCAGGTCCGCCTCCACGTCCCCGTGGTAGTGAAGGCGGTAGCTGACCTCGAACTCGCGGTTCAGGAACCAGACCAGCAAGAGCAGCGGGAAGAAGACCAAGATCAGCTCCTGGCCGATGAGGGTGGCTGGTCTTCCGTCGGCCCGCAGCAACGAGCTGTCGCATGGACTCCTCCCGGAGCTGGAGAACGAGGAGAAAGGACAGCTTGTGAGTGCACCCCTGACGGAGCGCCACTGCGGCCCTGCCCCACCCCAGCCATGGGCACCGCCGCCTGCCTGCGGGTTCAGAGCAATGACCCAGGGCTGCAGCAATGACCCAGTGGCTTTGGCGCTCAGTTCTTTGATAAGCGTTGTGCAACTACCTCTTTTATTTATTTATATTTTGTCTTCCCCAGAAGTCTTTGACTTCTTTTCGAATCTTTATTTCCCCAGTGTTTTATTTTGAAACAACTGAACCTTATAGAAGTCAAAAGACTAGTAAGCTCAGCACTCACACGCCCTTCTCCGGAATTCAACACCTGGGACTGATTCGCCTCTCTGCCTTCTTTTCTCTCTCAGTACAAACGCAGGTGCACCCGCACACAGACACACGCCCACCCACGTACATGCACACACATGCACACTCTCCACTGAACATTTTGAAAGCTGCTGACCCTGGGGCACTCCGGTCCTAAATATTTCAGTCCTTCCCTCCTAACAAAAAGGACAGTTCCCTGCGGAGCACCATCATCACAGCCGAGAAACTTAACGTTCTCTGATATATTCGCCTCTTCAATTTCTTTTTTTTTTTTTCCCCTTTGGAGAGGTTTTTGCCATAGGGCGCATGCGCTCGCCAGACAGACAGAGAGAGACAGAGAGACAGAAAGTGAGAATCACCCCCCAGGGGGGATGGTCACACCGCAATCCCTTCTCCTCCATTCTCCTCTCAGGATCTTGGGCATGCACGCACACGCGCCTGGCGTGAGTTTTAAGCTACCGTGTCTGGGATGCGAACTGCAGTCGACTACATGGGAGTCCAGCGACATAGCCATTACGCTAACTGCTGGTCCCATCGCCTCTTCAATTTCTAATTCAACAGACTCGTAATTTTTTTAAAAAAGAATGATTTTATTTAACTTTATTCTTAGTCTTTTTTTTTTTTTTTGAGAGGTTTTCACTATAGGGCGCGTGCGCTCGCCACACAGAGAGACATAGAGACAGAAAGCAAGAAATCCCCCAGAGGGATGGTCACGCCACAATCCCTTCTCCTCCATTCTCCTCTCAGGAGCTTGGGCACGCACGCATACACGCCTGGCGTGAGTTTTAAGCCACCGGGTCCGAGACGTGAACCGCGATTGACTACGTGGGAGTCCAGCGACATAGCCATTACGCTAACTGCTGGTTCCCTTTAGTCATTTATTTTAATTTGACCAGAGAGGGACAAAGAGAGAGAGAGAAAGTGAGAAAGCAAGCTGCCAGGTCCGGGATTCGAACCACGGTCGGCCATGTGGAAGTCCAGCACCCTTAACTATCATGCCACCTGCCGGATCCCCAGACTAGCAATTTTACAAAAACGTTTATACGGACCGGTAGATGGTGTAATGGTTATGTTGTTAGACTCCACATAGCAAATTGTGGTTCAAGTCTCAGACCCCGCAGCTTGAAACTCACCCTGGCACATGTACATACGTGCCCAAGATCCCAAGAGGAGAATGGAGGAGAAAGGACTGTGGCATGGCCATCTCCCCAGGAGAGATTTCTCACTTTCTGTCTCCGCTTTCTCTCTCTCTGCCCTATAGCAAAAACCTCTCTCTAAAAAAATTATTAAAAAAACAAAAAACAGGGAACCAGCAGTTAGCGTAATGGCTATGTCGCTGGACTCCCACGTAGTCGACCGCGGTTCGTGTCTGGGACCTGGTGGCTTAAAACTCACGCCGGGCGCGTGTGCGTGCGTGCCCAAGATCCCGAGAGGAGAATGGAGGAGAAGGGATTGCGGCGTGACCATCCCCCCTGGGGGGTGATTTCTCGCTTTCTGTCTCTATGTCTCTCTCTGTCTGTCTGGCGAGCACACGCGCCCTACAGTGAAAATCTCTCCAAAGGAAAAAAAAAAAAAAACATTTGTAAGTTCTCTAATCCCTACCTATATAAAAGTTTCACAGAATACCACTCACGCTCTGGAGTTCTGTTTTGTCAAAATGATTTAAGACAACTTTAACATTTTTATTATTCATAATTGCTAAGACATGGAACCAACCCAAATGCCCACGAACAGAGGAATGGATTGCAAAAGTGTGGCACATATACTCTATGGACTACTACTCAGCCATAAAAAAAAACAAGACCCTGGCTTTTGACAAAAAGTGCATGAATATGGAAGATCTACTGCTGAGTGAAACAAGCCAGGCTGTGAAGGAGAGACATTGTATGTCTTTACTTAATATATACAGAGTGTCCACACTCTTCAGCCGAAACTGAATGACTAGAGGATATAGAAACATAGTAAATAGTTATAAATACCAGATACAGTGTACGAAGAAGGTGGGTGAAGGAGTAGAGTATGAAGAAGGACATTAAGTAGAAAAATAGAGAGGTGAGTCATTTATGGGACAAAGAAATGAGTTATTATCGATAGAAGGTAATTTTGTAGTACTGTTAGCTGGACTGGTGAGAAATGCGCATGTTGGAATATTCACTTTGCAAGCTAAGTAACGTGATTAAATGTGTAAGGTAAATTCAAATCAAATAATTAAAGGAAAAATATAATACAAAGGAATAATTGCTACTTTAACTTTTAAAGCAATAGATTAGTTTGACTATTTTTTTTATTTTGGAGAGGTTTTTGCTATAGGGCACATGCGCTCACCAGAAAGACAGAGAGAGACAGAGAGACAGAAAGCGAGAAATCACCCCCCAGGAGGGATGGACACACCTCAATCCCTTCTCCTCCATTCTCCTCATGGGATCTTGGCACGCACGCACACACGCCCAGCGTGAGTTTAAGCCACCCGGTCTGGTACTCGAATCGCAGTCAACTACATGGGAGTCTAGTGACATAGCCATTATGCTAACTGCTGGTCCCTAGTTTGACTATTTTTGAGTACTAAAAAAAAAATTTACAAAGGAATATAACATGGGCCAGCTGGTGGCATGGTGGTTAAAGTGGCTGAATCCCAATATGGCTGACTGTGAGGTTTGAGTCCCAGACCAGGTGACTTGAAAAACACATGGGTAGGAACCAGCAGTTAGAATAATGGCTATGTCGCTGGACTCCCATGTAGCGTGTGCGTGCGTGCCCAAGATCCCGAGAGGAGAGTGGAGGAGGAGGGACTGCGGCGTGGCCATCCCCCCTGGGGGGTGATTTCTCGCTTTCTGTCTCTCTGTCTCTCTCTGTCTGTATGGCGAGCGCACACACCCTATAGCAAAAACCTCTCAAAAACAAAAACAAAAACAAAAAAACACATGGGTGCAAATGTGTGCATGCTCCAAATCCTATTGGAGGAGAAAAGATTGCAGCATGACCATTCCCCATGGGAGGTGGGCTCTTATTCTCTCTCTTTCTCTCCAGTGAGTGCAAATGATCTCTGGCATTTTAAAAGTTAAAAGGACCGGGGTCAGCAGATGGTATGGTGGTTAAGGCGCTGGACTCTCATACAGCTGACCGTGGTTTGAGTCACATACCCAGCAGCTTGAAAATCACTCTGGCTGAGTGTGTGTGCACCCAAGATCCCAAAAGGAGAATGGAGGAGATGGGACTGCAGTGTGGCCATCCCCCACGTGGGTGATTTCTCACTTTCCCTCTCTCTCTGTCTCTCCACCAAGTGCACTCTCCCTATGGCAAAAAAACTCAAACAGTAAAAATGACAGAAAATAAGTGTCTTTCTTCAAGGTAACAATGTAGCAATTTTCCTGCATTGCAGTCTTCTAACGCATGGATGTGCCCGGATTTAACCAGACTCCTGCTGACAGACTACGCTGCTGTAAACGATGCTGCAGTGAATGTATTCCTGTACCCAGATCTTTCTGTCTGCCGAATTGCTGAGTCATTCTGAATATTGCATATTTCGAATTTCATTAGAATTTCCAAATTGGGGGCCAGCTCTGTGGTCTGATGGTGAAGGCAGCTAGATCCCACAAGGCTGACCATGCTGTTCAAGTTCTGCCCCAGTGGCTCGAGAAGCCCAAAACCCAGAAAGGAGGGAGAGATGGAGAAGGGATTGTGGCATGACCATTCTCCATGGGGGGTGTCTTCTCTCTCTCCTCTGTTTTTCTCTGGTGAGTGTATGGTCCTCTAGCAAAAAGGAAAGAGAGAGAGAGACAGAGGGGACAGAGAGTTCCAGATTAGCCTTGTAAGCGGCTGAATCAAGTCCTGTTGCCTTCGATACCGGAACCTCCATTCAGCGGGGCTGTTCTCCAGCTTGAGCACACTGCTAGAGAGCACCTGGGTCAGAGGGCCAGCTCGGGGCCAGCACTGTCTACTACACAGTTTGTTTTTAAAATATAACCTTCCATTTAAAAATACAACATAGAGGGAGAGAGATAACACCCCCCCAAATTGGGTGTGGTCACATCACATCTCTTTGGAATCGTGGGGAGGCACACGCGCCTGATGTGTTTTTCAGTTCTCCATGTTCGGGATTTGAACCACGTGGCTCACCCTGTACGACTGAGCTTTCCTAAGCACTAGGCCACTGGGCTGTCCGAGAAAGCTCAGTTCTTTAACCAAGGTGTTCAATAAGCTTTACTGTTATCTATGACTTAAGGATATTAAAAAATAATGAACCTGGGCCAGCCAGTGGTGTGGTGTTAAGGAGGCTGGATCCCACATGGCCAACTTCAAGGTTTGAGCCCCAGATCTGGTGGCTTCAAAAACACATGTGTGTGCATGTGTGCCCAAAATCCCAAGAGGAGGATGAAAGGAAAGGGACTGTGGCATGGCCATCCCTCAGGGGGAGGAGGGTGATTCCTCACTCCACCTCATCTCCTGTCTCTCCCCAGCAAGTACGGTAGCTCTATAGCAAAACTAAAATCATAATAATGATGAACCTGACCAAGGTGGCCACCACGGCTGCCTGTGGGGCACGTCACAAAAGCTCTGGCCTCGGAGTAGTATGCCTGGGCTCTGTCCTGGCTGAGCTGTGGAGTTCGGGAATCTGGTGAGCCATGCCGTCTTCTGGGGGCTCAATTTTCTACGCTGTGATGATGGAGTTCGACTAAGCCCCTTCCGGTCAAAGGTTCTGTGCAGAATGGAGCTTGGGGATTGGGGCAGGTTTCTGCCATTTCTTAGCAGGAACAGAGAGAGAGAGAGAGAGAGAGAGAGAGATAGATAGAAGCGAGGAAGCAAGCCACAGGTCCGGGCCTTGGTTCGCGGTGCCCAGGCCGCACCAACACGCAATTTATGCGGAATGCCTGATTTATTCTGCTGTCATTGAAACAGATGACAATATATATTAGGACTCTCTACTACTGAGCACAATAACTGTTTATTTTAGGTGACAAAACGGATTTGTCCAGGCCCTTATGCCCTCCAGTTGGCTTTTGCTATTATATGTTGTCATATTTTTGCCATAGGGCATGTGTGCTCACCAGAGAGAGACAGAGGAAAAGTGCCACGCCACGATCCCTTCTCCTCCATTCTCTTGGGACTTTGGGCACCCAGATGCGCCTGGCATGATTTTCAAGCCACCGGATCTGGGACTCGAACTGTGGTCAGATTTCCTATTCTAACACATATCCACAAAGGTGATAAATCTAAATAGCATTACAGTTTTCATCGTCTCTAGTATGTATATTCTAAATATTTCCGCTGTTAGAATTTTTTAAAAAGATTTTGCTGCGGGTCATGCACTCACTGGAGAGAGACAGAGAGGGAAAGTGAGGAAGCACACCTGTGGAGGATGGCCACGCCACAATCCCTTCTCCATATCTCCCTTTCCCAGGGATTTGGGCACACATGCACATATGCTTGGTGTCTCTCAAGCCACCGGATCTCAGACTCAAACTGCACAGCCAGCCATGTGGGATCCAACCACCTTAGCACCATGCCACCGGCTCCTGCAGCTCTTTAATATGTATAAAGAAATGCCTAGCTGTCGCTAGAGCACATACTTCATATAATTAACAAAAAGTGAAAATCTTAAATGTTTTCCTCTTTGCTCTATTTAGAAGAATTACTTTATTTAACTGTATTTATTTTTAATTTGACCAGAGCAGGTCAGAGAGAGGAAGAGAGAATGAGAAAGCAAGTCACTAGGTCCAGGACTCAAACCACGGTCAGCCATGTGGGAGTCCAGAGCCCTTAACCACCACGCCACCTGCTGGCCCCTCATGTCTTTTCCTTGGATCTTTTGATTGCAGGTAAAAGGGCTCAAACTGGATTAAGCATATGCGACAGAACAAGAAAGGGAATGGTAGGGCCTACGGCCTACGCAAGGCAGTGTGTCTCGGCTTCGGTGCTGCTGCCATCTGGGCCAGTTCATTCTTTATTGTGGGCAGTGGGGGATGTCTACAGCACCCCTGACCTCCGCTCTTTAGATGCCAGTAGCACCTCCCCACCCAGATGTGACAACCAAAAATGTCTCCATTGTCCAGCATTCTCCCCAGTTGAAAACCACCAATGTAACAAATGCTCATGTTGGAGGCAGCTTCGGGGGAGAGTGGACCCTCAGGGGCTCTCTGTCCCACCACCCATCCCTCTCCATCTCTACCCCTCACCCCTTTCCTCCATCCTGCTTCCCACTCAGACTTGGTGGCAGGATGGCTGCTACATGTCCCGCCAGCTTCACGCCCCAGGGAAGTGCTCTTCCCCAGAAACCCCTACAACTCTCAGGGTTGACTCTCTCTAACTGGCCCCACACGCCTGTCTCTGGCAGATCACAGCAACCTGGTAAATGCAGGACTCTGATTGGTCAGTGAAGGTTACGCAGCCCTGGAGTTCAGGCCAACCGGTGCAGACAGTGGTCCTCCCTGATCCAGGACGCCCAGTGGATGCCTGAAACTCGGGGGAGTATGAACCCTGTGTACTCTACGTTTTTCCACCCAGTAGCCTAGATGAGGGACAGGGAGTGCATATAAAATCAGTATGCCAGTCCTCCTGGTGAAGGGGTGATTCGTGTCCCAGGCTGTTTTCCATTTGATATTTTCAGACCGTAGTTGACCTGGGGTAACTGGAACCATGGAAAGTAAAGCCATGGGTAAGGGGCGCCGCCATACTAAGTCAAAATGAGGGGGTGGTGCCCACAGACCAGAGTAGGGCCATGCAGCCAGAGCAGGTCTCCACCGACAGGAGGCGTTTGCACCTGCTGCCCGAGAGGCAACGGCGAGTGCTCAGTCTTTTCTGTGGGCCAGCTTCTTCCTGGGGGCAGCCATCCCGGGCATCATCATGGCTTTCTTGGCCTGGTGTAAATTCCTCTTAATCCGCTGCCAGGTGGGTCTGCCCCACATGTCCCCAGGCTGGCCCTCCTCTCAGCGATTCCAAGCTTGCAGGATGCCAGGGCTGTACTTTTAATCTTGGTTTTAATTCCAGCTCATTCTCCTGGCTGTATCTCGGATTCGAACCACAGTCAGCCATGTGGGAGTCCAATGGCCCCAACCACCACACCACCTGCTGGCCCATCCTCTTTGCTCTATTTTAGCAGTTGCAAGATTTGAGTACAGGTACTATAATTTAATTAATCTATTATTGACAATTGAAGTTAAGAATTTTCAATATCATCAATCATTGTGATCAATGTTTTTGAATGTGCATCCTTTACCATGTGCTGAATTATTTCCTCAGCAGACAAGCAGAAATCAGGATCATCGGGTAAAAGGCTAAGAACATTTTTATGACTTTTAAAATAGACTGTCAAATCACTTTGCAAAACGATGATCACATTCTGAAAAGTAGTGAGACACGGAAGAAGGACTATGGGCTGGGAGTGAGTGAAGCCAGGGTCTAAGCACTGCCAGTGACTAGCTGTGGATAGGTTTCTCAACTTCTCTGAGCTTCAGTTTCCATATCTGGAAAATGGGGACAAAGTCACCTAATGTGTTAGGTTATTGTGAGGACTAAATAAACTTGTATTTTAAGTGCCTGGTAGCCAAAATAATAATAATAATAATAATAACCACCTGCAATTTGTGATGTACAACACCCTTGCCTGCACTAGAATTCACATTACAACTGTTTTCTAAAAAAAAAATTACCTATCTGGGACCAGCAGGTGGCATAATGGCTATGTCACTGGACTCCCATGTAGTCGGCCGTGGTTTCGACCGTAGTTCCAGTCCCAGACCCGGTGGCTTAAACTCACACCAGGTGAGTGTGCGTGCGTGCCCAAGATCCCGAGAGGAGAATGGAGGAAAAGGGATTGCGGCGTGGCCATCCCCCTTGGGGGGGTGATTTCTCGCTTTCTGTCTCTGTGTCTTTCTCTGTCTTTCTGGCGAGCACATGTGCCCTATAGCAAAAATCAAAAAAAATTTTTTTAATTACCTATCTAATTTTATTTATTATTTTTTTAAAGAATTATTTTATTGAAATTTTATTTATTTATTTATTTATTTTAATTTGACCAGAGAAGGACAGAGAGAGAGAGAAAGTGAGAATGCAAGCTGCCAGGCCCAGGACCCTAATCCAGGACTCCAACTGCAGTCGGCCATGTGGGAGTCCAGTGCCTTTAGTCACCACACCACCTGCTGGCCCCTATTATTATCATTTTTTAATGTGACCCGAGAGAGAGAGAAAAAGTGAGACAGCAAGCCAGCAGGTCTGGGACTCGAACGGTAGTTAGCCATGTGGGAGCCAGTGCCTCCAGTACCATGCCACCTGCTGGCCCCCCACATTACAGCTTTTTGAGAGGACAGTTCAAAAGACCTGGGACCAGCAGATGGTGCAGCAATTACGTCACCGGACTCTCACATGGCTGACCGTGGTTCGCGTCTCTCACCCGGTGGCTGGAAAACCATGCCGGGCCTGTGTGCGAGCGTGCCCAAGATCCCAGGAGGAGAATGCAGAAGGTGGGACTGTGGCGTGGCCATCTGCCCTGAGGCAAGTTCTCTCTCTCCCTCTCACTGTGTCCGTCTCTCTCTGGCAAGTGCACATGCCCTAAGGCCAAAAAAGAAAAAGACCAAAGGTTAGAGCGGACGGTGCCTTCGCGGCTCTGATGCTGGCTCCCTCCACACCCGCCTCTGCCCACGCCTCCTCTCCGGGGGTGGCTCTTCTGTCCTCAGTCAGGCCTTCCCGCCGTCTATGCTAGTCCCGCAAACGTTCCACCTGCCTCGATTTTCTTTCCCTTCCTCTCTAATTTGTCGGGCAGATTTTGTGGTCCTATTTATTATGAGTAAGATGGGAAAGTTACCTCAGCTTTAGAGGCTTGAAAAGGACACTTGTTCTGGATTTTATACAGTCTGGTTTTTATTTTTGGAAGGCAGCTGTGCTCACCATGATCCACCAATGCCACTTAATTTTTATTTTTGACTCTTCAATTTATTTAGGATTTATCTTGATGTTTGTAGTAAAGCACAGGACTAACACCATTTCAAATTTCTAGTCAGTTATTTTAAAAGATTTTAGGGAATAAAATAACTATTTTTCTTTGATTTGTAAAATTTCCTTTGTAACACACTAATGCCTACATAAAATTAAACCAACTCTAATATGTCTTATTAGCAATCTTATTTTCCCAATAAACTATTATAACTGTGACCTGTTACTGCCACAAGTACCTTATTCTCTACTTGCTTTTTGAAGAATGCAAACCATGCATTTTATTAAAGATTAAACTGTTTTCAGGAAGCTTCAAAATAAGCAGCAAAATAGTCACTCATTTATTCAGTTGCAGACACAGTACTAAAAGCTTACCTGAAATTCTGTACTGCATCGAGGGGAGACATTACTATGGAACTGAAATTAAGATGCAGAGAGATACGATTAAAAGATTAAGGAAGACATCATACAAAGCCACCCGAGAGGGATTCCAACGAACTTTGTTTTTTTTATTGTTTTTGGACACACTGGGCGTCGCTATAACTGTGTGCCCCCCTTCTTTCATGCCTGCACTTCCTCTCTGGGGCACCTCTCGGAAGAGAAGAGCCCCTCCCCTTTCACAAAAGTTGGGTTTATGTTTTGTGGACCAACCCCACCCTCCCTGGTCAGGCCTGGAAGTGAGGCGGGCCGGGCAGGCTCAGAGGGTCTTGGGTGTGTGCAGTGCTGGGTCAAGGGAGGGTCCGTTGCCAGCCCTACCGAGGATCTGTGCCTCAAATTCTGGATAAAGGGCAAGTGTGGCCCCCAGGCCGCGGGTCTTGAGATCCACAAGGAAAGTGCCAGAGGCGTGACCACGCCACACAAGCCGGTGAGGTATCTGGGGTGCGTCTAGTGGGCCCGAAGGCTCAGTGCTGCACCTCAGGGCCCGCTGAGAGCCTGAGGACAACACCACCAGAACACAAGTAGCCTTGCTGTGCTTGAAGGGAGGCAGCTGCTCGTCAGGGCCCCGTTTCAATCGTAATTTGCAGAGAACATCATATCACTATTATTTTATTAAGTAGGCTGAGGGAGGACACTCGTTCTGTCATGTCCGCCATCTTAACACCTGGGGACACATTATAACCGTTACCCTCAACACTGCGCACACCGCGATGCACTGACCATTTTGAGGTTTTGGTTAAAGCTGTGCTCCTCAGCAACAGCAATGCCCTTTGGGGACCTCAGAAACTCTGGGTCCCTCTGGCTATCACGATCACAGAGGAAGCCGTGACAATGTTCTGCACGGCGCCATGAAGCACCCACGTCACTCCCTACCTGCCCACCTAGATCCTTCGCCATTGCCAGTGGCTGGCTCTTCATGACACGCTGACAGTGAAACATTTTTATAAGCAGTTTTTAAAAGGTCCAATATTTAGGGACCAGCCGTTAGCGTAATGGCTATGTCGCTGGATTCCCATGTAGTAGACCGCGGTTCAAGTCCCGGACCCGGTGGCTTAAACTCACGCCGGGCGCATGTGTGTGAGTGCCCAAGATCACGAGAGGAGAATGAAGGAGAAGGGATTGCGGCGTGCCCATCCCCCCGGGGGGGGGTGATTTCTCGCTTTGTTTCTCTTCTGTCTGTCTGGCGAGCGCATGCGACCTATAGTGAAAACCTCTCCCCAAAAAAAGTCCAATATTTAGGAGAAAATTACATAAATGGATGCTTACTGAGTTTAAGCTACCATGAAATATCTGAGTAAATCACTCATGTGTGTATGCTGCCGTCCAAGGTGTTACTGCATTTTTAACTACGTATTTGGGCCCGGGACACCAGCAAGGTCAAGACCACCCCAGGGCCTCGTCTCCTCTGTTCAACGACCTGCAACCCGTTCGGGTACGCGCACCCACACCAGTGCGGCTAGAATCAGCTTCCTGTTCATTGCCACGTCTGTGTACACCTTTGCTCTTTCACATCCTTTTGTCCTGCATGAAATCACTGCAGGTGTCACTTTCTCAGACCCCGCTTACTCGTCAGCGGTAAGCTCAGGTGTGTGGGTACTGCGCTGTCTGCTGGGGACGGTCACTCGAGGAAGCGTCCGCTCGAACGTGTAGCGCGTCACTGACTTTATGCACCTTTCTCTCGCACAGCAAGGCCGTTCCCGACTGTCAGCATTGCGTGTGTTGGAAGCCATTCCAGGTCACCATGGTCAACACCACTGTGGAGGGGTCAGTACCAACGTGTAGGTGCAGCTAAGCCCAAGGCGACTTGGGCAAGGGGGCCTCACGGTCAGGGGCCCCCAGCCAGCGGTGCTGACACGTACCTGTCGGGGCACAGGGAGATGTACAGCAGGAGCAGCGGCCCGGCCCCCACGACGGTGGCGAGGGACGACCTCATCCAGGAGCTGAGCTGGCAGAAGTTGCAGTAGTGCACGACGGCCACCAGCACGGCGGAGCCCGTGAACACCGTGACCTGAGAGAGGAGCGGGTGCTAGCGGGCGCCCCACCGCCGGCCGCCACGCCTGCCTGGCCCCCAGACTACAGCCTCGCCCACGCGCTCTGCTCGGTTTTGTCTCAGAAGGGCACAGGTACCGCCAAGCTGCTCATGGGCTGCGCTAACCCCTGGCCTGGCAGCGAGCGGTTCCAGGACCCACCATGGCTGGGTTTGTTACCCAGGGCTTCACGTCCGAGTCCCAGGGCTACTTCTCCAGGGGTGTGGCAATGCCACGTGTGCTGGTGGGAAGGTGGGGGAGGCTGCCCCAGTTGCGGACTAACACAGAGTAGTCAGTTACCTGCAACGCTTCCTTCCCGCACCCGCCCGGCGCCCCTGAAAGGCACTGAGGTGCAATGCAGCAGGCACGCTCGCCTGCCCCGAAGCGCAGCCCAGGCGCACTCACTTCCAAATGTAATTGCCCACCACAGCTCTCCCAGGTCAGCAGCGGCTGACCCAGGTACGCCCACGCTCATGCCAATCCTCAGACTGGCACGTTATTGGAAATGCGGAACAGGTGTTTCTTGCAAGGCATGACTTGAGGGAGGCCAAGCAAAGAGGCACATGTCCACCGGGCTCGTCCTAGCATGGCCAGTGAGGGCCTGAGCGCCCAGACAGGCCTGCACCGAGTCACCTCTAACAGGCAGGCCATGGAGCAGCAGAGCTCGCACCCCTATGAGCGCTGTACTGAAGTCGTTATCCCAAGTAACAAGCCTTAGAGAGCGAGCGGGAGGGAGGGAGTCCAGAAGACAGAAATAAAACAGCCTTTACTCACATGCACGTTTCTCTCAAACTCGGAGGTGACGTGAGAGTAGACTGCGAGGGCGGGCAGTGACACCAGCACGGCCCCGATGCAGTGGCGTGGGAGCCAGCCGGCCACCCACTCCAGCAGGCGCTTCGTGCAAGCCATCACGTCTTCCAGGAAAAACACCATCCTGTGAGGGGGCAGGGGGTCAGTGGGACCAGCCAGGACCTGGGCTCATCCTCTCAGGAATCTGGGGGCCGGGCTTGCTGGGTGCGGTGGAGCCCTGATTCCCTCGCTTTTGGCAGAAGCGAGTAAACGGGACTCACTCCACTCTTCGGCCCTCAGTCAGGGTCCCTCGTGCACTCTAATGGGAAGTGCTAGCGAAGAGCCCAGCACAGGCCTCTGTGGGCCTCACAGAGCACCCAGGGAGAGCCACAGCCGCAAGGAAGGTCTGGCTGTCTGGGGCTGCCACTCTCGGTCACCGGCTCCCACTGCTCCCGACCAGGGCAGCTCTGGGGTTTGGGAAGGCTTTGGGCTGCACCACAATGGCGGGTGCTGCTGACACCTGGTGGGGCCCAGGGACCGGACACCCTGCCACATGCATGCGAGTGCTACCCAGGGAGGTCATGCCCTGTGCTCCACACCACTGCCACGTGGTGAACACCAGGGCGGGAAACCTGCCAGCACTCTCAGCCTGGAGCCTTGCTGTGCTTCGTAGAGAAGCAGAAGTGTGCTGGGGCGTGTTCACACACTGGTCTTCCAGGAACACACCTCTGGTGCGAACAAGATTATTTTTCATTTTGTTTGGAGCACGACCAAGAGTCATTTGGTGTTTTGGAATGACTGGGCTTAGCCCATGGTGCCCGAGCCAGCCACCCACATGCCCATCGCTCTCCCAGGGATCCCACCATGGAGACAGACGGCTGCCTGCTTCTGAGTCCTGGCACATGAGGGGCCACTGTGGATTCCATTCTGAGTGACTTTCACCCCCACCCACGTGACAGCAATGGCAGTTTACAGGTTCCCTTTGCAGCTGTGTCTGGGGGCTACTCTTCAGGAGAGTGAGGCTGACATTTTAACATATTTTTAATAAAGCAGAGTGGCCGAGTGTACAGGCTGCAGGCATTCCTAGGGAGGAAGAGTAGGTCTGGGCCAAGCAAGGGGACCCTGTGATGGGAGGGGCAGGGAGCAGGATGGAGGAGAGGGTCCTGGGCCCTCCTAGGGAGGGAGACCATGTGTCTGGGGAAGCAGGCCTTCCCTCCGGCCTGCTGGCCAGGAGTCACCACTGTGACCCGGCAGCACATGGACCGCACATGCCCAGCATCCGAGCTGCCGCCCAGCATACCTCAGCCCACACACGCTTAGGCCAGCTAGGCTGTGACAAGGAGATGCTGGCTCTCCAGCCACGTCCGTAGCTACTCACATGCCCTCTGACCCTTCTAGGTCCCCGTCGGTGCTGGCTTCCTACTATTTAAAGGGTAATGGAGGCCTGGGGGTATTTCTGAGAGTAACCATGAATGTGCGCAAAGGCAGAGCAGAGGCTCTGTGAGGGGGAGCGGAGGAGACCGGTCCCCAAGGAGAAGGCGAGACAGGGAGTCCCTGGAGATGGTCCTGAGATGGCAGAGCTCCCAGGACGAGACCACTGTTCTCGCCCGCCTGGGGCCGGCATGGAGGAGCCCTGGAGGCGGTGCAGAGCCATGCTCCATTCTAGATTAGGCAGTGAGGCCTTGGGCCGGCCAACGAGAAGCCATGGAACTGGCTTCCCTGGGACTTTCAAAGGGGTCGTCCTGTCCTTGTGGAGCCGTCCGAGTTCTGGACACCCCAGCCTGTCGCCCAGGGCCTCGAGCACCCCTCGGTCCCAAGCCCTCGGTCCCGCTGTGGTCTCTGCGGCCCAGAGGCTCGTGTCCTGCTGACCCAAACATTAGCTTTCTCTTTCACAGCCTGTGCTTTCAGCGTCACCTGGAAAGACACGGTCTAGTCCGAGCTCGAGCTCGCGAGATCTCTAGTGAAGTGGGTCCCGCCTTGGCCATTGGCCAGTCTGGGAGGGGGATGCCGTGATGCAGGAGAGGGAGGGGAGGAAATGAGGCCTGTCACCTGCAGGAAGCAGAGGGACGCCTGGCTTAGGTCCATGGTCCATCCTTCCTGCTGCAGTCAGACCTCTGGCCATAAACCGTTGAGCCAGAAGAGGGAGCTACCAGCTAAGGGCTGGAAGCCCGCCCAGCCACGCTCACCTGATGGACACGGCCAGGGACAGCAGCTCCAGCAGCAAGGCCGCCCCGAAGACGGCCAGCGCGGCGGGCGGGGGAGGCGTGGCGGTGGCCCCGTACTTCAGGAAGCAGGTGACAGACAGGATGAGGAATACCGTTGTGGACAGGAACACGTCCAGGAGGGAGCTGAAGGTGGCACTGGCGAAAGTCTTCACAGGAGAGTTCTTCACGACCTGTGTGAGCGAGGAGAAGAGGAAGAGAGGCTGCTCCGGGGCCTGGGGTGCAGCTAGAGGGGACCCACAGCGACCTGCCCATGTTCGCCTGCTCCCGAGCAGCCCAAGTGACAGCTTCTACTGGGCCCGTCCCTCCCTCTCTCTCAGAAATGGTCTGAATTTGACCGTCAGTGCAGGAGCCAGGGTCGTGGGGATGGTGCCAGGGCCCAGAGAGACCCTACCTCCCTCAAGCGAATCCCTGAGACCTCCCTGCCTCACTGACCCACAATGTCAGATGGTTGCTGGCCCCACCTGGGCCGCTGTCTGTCACAAGAGTTGACACTGTCTGCCCTCCAGAGCCAACAGGCTTGGTCTCGTCCCGGTCCTGCTTGGAGCTGCTGTCGCCTTCCCGTGGGACAGCCACCTCCTCGGACTCTGGCCAGGTCCCTCCAGCTCACCCTTCACCATCTCTCCTGCTGGGGCTTCCCAGAGGAAGCCTGGCCCATTCTCTTCCGGGCGCATACTCCCTCGGCGGCCACAGCAGCTCTGCGAGGCTACACAGGCCCTCGGCCCTGCGAGTGTCAGGTGGCCACACCGTCTGCCTAGCCTGGCAGTGGGCCACACTCGCCCTGCAGCCCTCTCTGCTCTAGGGTTTCAGACCCAGGACAGTGCTCTCCCCTAGGTGAGCGTGGACTAGCCCCGTCCCGTCACCACTTGTGCCAGCCAGGTTGAAGCCCGGCTCCACCTCAGCTAGCCGGGGCACCCTGTGTGTCACTAAGCTGCCCACGCTGCAGTCTCAGGTCTGAGACAGCACCTGCCCCTGGACATGGGCATCTGTGCCCCAGCCGAGGAGCCCTGCATGGCCAGAGCATTGTGAGTGCCCAGTGCAGGCCGGCTTCGGGCCCCCTCACCCCTGTGTGGGTCAGAGCAGGCCTCAGCCCCACCCTGCATCTCGGCAGCAGCTTCTGGGCTATTGAGTCACCTCCTGTCTCGTCCACTCTCAGTCACCTTCCACAGCTTGGCTGTGTGATCCTCATAAAACAACCTGGGGACCAGCAGATGGCATGATAGTTATGTTGTTGGACTCCCACATAGTTGACCGCAAGTCCTAGACCCAGTGGCTCAAGATTCACACTGGGATCGTGTGCGTGCATGCATGTGTGCCCACGTGCATGCGTGCCCAAAATCCCAAGAGGAGAATGGAAGAAAAGGGGTTGTGGCATGGCCATACCTTTTAGGGGAGTGATTTCTCACTTTCTGTCTCTATCTGTGTCTCTGGTGAGCAAACATGCCCTATAGCAAAAACCTCTCTCTAAACAAAACAAAACAAAACAAAACCACAATCTGCTGGTACCATCCCCTCTCCAGATCCTTCAATAGCTCCCTCTGGCCTTTGGCACATCTGTGGAGTGGGAAGCCGTAATCTAACATGCCTGCCTCCTGCCATGCCCAACACCAACCCCCTCTAGCCCCCCATGGGAGCTCCTGCAACTCTCAGGTTTGTGGGTGCTGGTCTCCAGAAAGTTCCTTCTCCTTCATTCAGTTATTCCTGTCCTCCCTTAGAGCTCCTGTCTCTGAGCCCCAGAATGGGGGCAGTGCCTTTCTGTGCTCACAGGGCTCACCCAGCCCGCGGCCCTGGGCTACCACTTCTGTCCCTTCACTGCTCCCAGTCAGTGTGGCGCCGTTCCTGCACCCCGCACCGGGACAACCTGGGCAGGGCACAGCAGATGCTCCGGGACCTGCAGTGCCTAGAGGGACAGAGGGGGAGTGCCTTCTGTTTGGGAGGCTCGGTGGCACAGGGTGGTAGTGGCTGAGGCACCTGGCCCTGAAGTCAGACAGCTGCTGTCCAACCCTCGCTGTGAGCTCTTGCCACCAGCCTAGCCTGGCTTGGCCTTGACTTTCTCACGGGTCAGCGGGAAGCATGGGTCCCTTAAAGGGTGGCCGTGAGGACTGTGAGCTGAAGTCTGCCTTACTCGCTACCAGCAGCCGACTCACAAGTCCATTCCAGGGACCTTAAGGATTGTTAAGGGGCAGTCAGGAGCCTGAGAGGTGAAGGAAGGTGGCACCTCCTATCCCAGAGGCGTGAGCAGGCCTGGCTGGTTCTCCGTGGGCCCTCGAGAGCCGAGGCAGGGCCTAGCGTGAGCCCGGCAGGTCCTGGATGCCCAGTGGAATCTGAATGGAAGCGCTTTGGCTCTGTGTGGGGAGGGGCAGGCATGTGTCACTTGGAAACACTCAGAGTGGTTAGGACGGGCTCCAGAGGAATGAACACCAGCAATCCAGCTGCTTAAAAGTTAAACCAGCCTTGGGGCTTGTGGGTAACATGGTGGTTAAGGTGCTGGACTCCCACATGACCAACCATGGTTTGAGTCCTGGACATGGTGGCTTACTTTCTCACTTTCCCTCTCTCTTTCTGGTCAAATTAAAAATAATAAAAATGAATCATTTTTAAAAATTAAAAAAAGAAGAAGTTAAACCAGCCACAAGGTTCTTGTATGGATCCCTTTCAATACACCCTGCTGAGCACTGCAGACATGGGGAGTGTGCTGAATGCTGGGACCGAGTGAAGAACAGTCTAGGGCCTGCCCAGGCGGCTGAGTATCAAGGGAGCGACCCAGCAAAGCCTGCAAAGTAGGGGACACGCAAAGAAGAAAAAGTGTAAAGAGGAAGTAAAATCAGCCTGGGGGTTGGGACAAGTTTTGGAAAGAATGACGTTTGAGCTGAGAGTGCAAGGATGATAGAAGTGAAGGGGGTAAAGGCGGCAGGGAACGTGGGCCAGACTTTTATGGAGAAATGAAGGCCTCTTGAACCCCAGGGCCCATTGCAGGGAACAGGAAGAAGACAAGGCATAGGTGGAGAAGTCTCCCTCCAGAACCCTGGATAGGTATGGTCAGGGCACCCATCCAGGCCTGGGGACGGCCACACAGGCCTGGAGACACCAGCTAGAG
The DNA here is from genome assembly GCF_000334495.1 of Tupaia belangeri chinensis. Lineage (NCBI taxonomy): Eukaryota > Metazoa > Chordata > Mammalia > Scandentia > Tupaiidae > Tupaia > Tupaia belangeri. The sequence goes on along the minus strand of NW_006159498.1, from coordinate 961,711 downwards.
AGGAGAGTCGGACGATGACAGGGCTGAGGTTAAGACAAAGAACCTCAGACTTGTTTGTTGTTTTCTTCCTTCCAAAGCTAAATTCACATATGGTTGCAACTAAAGGCTTACAGCTTGCAGGAAATCAATATTAGCCTTCACTCTAGTCACTCACTAAAGCGCAAAGCTAACAGTGAACCACTCCATGAGAACAATACGTTTGTTTAGTAAAATCACAAAGAAAAACACACCTCTTCCTGATAGCTGGTCCTGTAGGATCGCTCCAGCTCCTGATCCAGGAAGTTCAGGCTGAACTGGTTAATGGGCGGCTTAAAAAAGTAGTCTTTCATCAGGCTAGAAAACACAGCAAATGCAGTCGGTCAGCACCCAGCACATCATGTCGATTATCGGAGGATCGCCACTAGCTACTCAATGCCATCCATTAGGCACGTCATAAAAGCTGCATCTCTGTCGTCACCACGGCACAGACGCTGCTCAACTGTCCCCTTTAAAAACATAGCTGGAAAGGCCTTTGTATTTTCAAAAATAGTCACATTTTAGGTTCCACCTCCATTAAGGAATGACTGTTCGCTCTCATTATAACATATGCCCTTAGAACCTTGCTTTGGAAAACATACTCCTAACGCCCAGATTAGAAGACGGTGAAGGTGGGTTTCATTCTGTGAAATGATCTTTTCTGAAGAACCCGCAGATCCCAGAACTGAGACTCTTATTGCTTTGGAGGCTTCAAATGAAAACATACTTCAGAACCAGCTGCCCCATCATTTGGTGTATGACAGTAATTGCCACCGTAAAAGCTAACAGGTTGTTATCGCAAAATTGTGTTTGTAGTTAGTGCAATTTTGGCACTATTGTCACATATGCAGATTGCACGTGAAACCTGAAACATGATAAAGCTCAATGATTTTAATAGCAGAGAACTCAAACCTGCTTTACATGGACTCTTTCGTTCTTTCATCAATTGCCAGCAAACAGGAATACCCTTTTCACACTGCAGAGAATCACTACAGATTTAAGGGAATGTAACACGATTTCAGAAGGCAAATACAGCTGTGAAGTGGAGTCTCTTTCCCCATACAGTAGTGATTATAACTAAATCAGATTGGGGCCAGCAGGTGGTGTGGTGGTTAAGGTGCTGGGTTCCAACATGGCCGACTTCAGTTTAAGTCCCAGACCCAGCAGCTTAAAAGTCACATCGAAGAAATAGATAGGTAAATAAATAATTTTTTTGTTGTTGTTAAAAAAAAAAAAAAACCCTACATCACGTTAGGCCCAGCTGTGGTGGTGCACACTGCTGAGACACTGTGCCCCGCAGACTGGCATGACATGTAGTTCAGTTCCTGGTCCCGGTCCCACCTAGAGTCACAGCGTATGTACCCTGGATCCCAGGGACTTGGGAGGCCGAGGCAGGAGGTTTGCAAGCTCGAGGCTGGCCATAGCAAGACCCTGTCTATTAATGAAAAGAATGAGGCACGGTGGTACACCTCTGTAGTCCCAACTGAGAGGCTGAGGCCAGAGGGTCCTGCCACAGAGCGACCTCATCTTAAAAGAAAATAAAAAAGAATTAAATCAGATAAAACCTATAAAGTACCCAGCACCTGCCTGACCCGCAGCAGGGCTCGCCACAGAGAAACTCTCCTTTCTCGCACAGAGGACGCTCTGCTCTGTGACAAGTGTGCAGTGACTTATTACAGTCTGAGACCAGGAAGAGAGGATATGCTGTCCATGACAGTGAGCACCTGTCCTCCCTCACTCAGGAGGCATGAACAGAGGCAGACGACAGAGCAGCTGTGCGGAGGGTATGCCATGGCCACGTCTGAGTCCAGGCGGCAGGACCGACTCTGCAGTCAGCCCGACTGTTCTACGCTCACACTGGGAGATTCCACTTCTGGGGACGGGGCACACTTCCTCTTGGACCAGTCTCATAGACAACAACATAAACTGGACATGATGTAACACGAACCCCTGAGGCATGTGGGGCACAGTGGTTGATGCAACTGGACCCACGCGGGAAAGGTCCTGGGCTTGTGCCCCCGACCCTCCCTGAGCACGCTGAGGGTGGGCACACACATGCCCCAGGATCCAGGCTGGCTAGACCCATTAGGGACACCCGTCTCTTTGTCAATGTCTCTCTCTTTTGTGGAGGAAATAAACTTTAAAGAATACAAAAACAAAACCACCCAGAAAACCCTTCAAGGATGCTGGAGTGTGACCCGTGCAGGTAAAGGGGGGTGTTGCTTCTTCCTGGCATTCGGAAACACTTCAGGTGATTTTTCCATTTTACTTCTTTTTGCCTGACAACAACCATTAATACCATATGCAGGGTGTCTAAAACTCAGACACAAATGTCACAGTATTTTATCTTTTAAAACCATAAAGTAGTACTTAGGGTAACCACAGATGGGTATCCTGGTGTAAATCTCAGAAGGGAGAGAACCAGAAGGGGAGCCCTAAACTTTGTGTTTAAATCTGCTCAAACTTCCGGCTAACCCTTCACGTATGCATGTGTTTGGCAGACTCCATGCAGACCAGTTAAGGCTAAGAGAGAACCTATGTCCACCTCAAGGGAGACACAGTTAGAAGTAGAGAATTTAGATCAGTGAACTGACTGCTGGAATAAACACGCAAAAAAATGGACACTTTTGTTCCAGTCACAACAATGTGTGCCGGATGCTGCTGTGGGGCAGGCTGAAGCCACATGGGAGGCCAGGGTTAGTCCTTGGCCCACCCTAAAAAAACCGGGCATGGTACTGCACACACAGGGTCCCGGCTGCTTGGAAGCTGAGGCAGGAGAATTGCAACATGGTAAGACTCTGCTCTCAAATAAAATACCACACACACATACACACACACAAATCCCACAAAAATGCTAAGAGACTATGACAGAATTCAAAGTTTCACAGCATCATACACAATGTCCACAATATAATCAAAAACAGCTAGACACACAACGAAATAGGAAAACATGACACTCAAAACAAAGCAATCAATAGAGACCAATCTGACATCACGGACGAGCTGGAATTAGAAGTCGGGGTTTAGAGCGTGTAGGTGCAATGCATGTGACGAATTCAGCATAAGGAACAAGAAGAGGGCGGTGGGTCTATGCGGTAGTAGGATTTCTTCATTTAAAGCGAAGTAATATGGTATCAATTCCAAAAAGACATAAAAATTTAAGAATGTATATAACTCCTAGGGCAATTACTAAAGAAAACGGATGCCAAGAGGTGTGGCTAAAAGGTCAATGAATACATAGAATTAAAAGACAGAGGCTGTCAGATGGGTAGGAAAGTAAGAGCCATGAAAACACATTTCAAATATAAAAACGCAGACTAGATGTAAGTCAGGAGAAAAGAAATATGATATAGAATACAAACAGTAAGCAGAAGGTTAGAGTGAGTATATTCATATCAGATGAGACAGTCTTCATGACAGGTAAGACCACCAAGGAGAAAGAGAGGCACTTCAAAGTGATAGAAGGGATCAGTTCATTAGAACTGTATGACACTTACAAATGTGTATGCACCTAAAGAAGAACTCCGAAATACTTGCGAAGAAACACTGTCAGTGTTAAAGAGAGACACAGACAGTTTCACAATTAGAGTTGGAGATGTTAAACACTCTTCTCGTAAAATTGAAAGAACAATAATAGATTTTAAAAAAACAGCAAATAATAAGCAAAGAGACAGGTGATGTACCAGCCTCTTGGACCTGATCGATGTTTCTCGGTCACACATTCTACAATTGCGGAACATACGTTATTTTTTTAGTGGGCATGGTTATGTTCACTAAAATAGACTCCATGTGGGGCCAAAAACAGGCCCAATTAATGTAAAGGGACTGAAATCGCAGGGTGTTCTTAAACCACAACACTGAATTATACACTAACAGCTAACATCTCTAAATATCATCCCTTACTAAAAGGACCCGGGGCTCCTAAAGAAACCCCTGAGCTGGATAGGCGAGGTATAAAATGAGCACGGGACATCTTGTGTTAGAAAGGACAGCCTAAAGGGGGCTCCCACTGGCCAGGTTCAGGGCAATTAAAGAATCCAGATACAATAAGGATAGTGATCAACTTTAGCCCATGAAATAAAACAGGACTGCGCGAGCTGGGCTGGCAGCAGATGGACACACAGGTAAGTAGTGACTGCAGAGGGTCCTTCCTTACTAGCACCAAGCACCGCAGGACAAAGGTGCAGGGCGTGCTGGGCTTGGGAAGTCACCATCTGGAAGCACCAAACCAAACCGAAGTCACCCATGGATATTAACCCTGGGGAAGGGTGAGGAGGACGGGGGTGTAAGTCTCCTCCCACAGGCTGCTTACTTGTTATAGCAAGAAGTCACGGCCTCAGACTGGAGAAGTGAGCTACCCTGCCTGGAGACGATCACAGCGAACACCACTACCGAGGACCAAACCGGTGTGTGTGCTCTGGACAGGCCGCCCGGGAAGGCAAGCATGTCTGTAGTACCTGGCCAGGGAGGCAGAACCTGGATTTACTCGCAAGGAGATACTTACAACCCAACTTCAGGAATATGTTTAAAAAGGACTGGCCTACGGTTTTCCAAAGTGTCACCATCATGAAAAACAAAGCACAGCTGAGGACATGCCCAGCTTTAAAAAGACTGAAGAGGCATGCCAGCTGAGTGAGGCAGCACGGATCCCAGACTGGACCCTGGACCGGAGGGAAAGTCTCTCAAGGACATAGCAGAGCCAATGACAAGAGAGCCGGCAAAATCCCCTACCAATGCTAAGTTTCCTGAATGTGATGATTATGATGGTGTAAAATGACATCCTTGTTTTAAAGAAATACAGGATGAAGAGATAAGGAACAAGACATAGCCGACCTGCTATCGAATGGTTCATAAAAAATGCATTTCTTAGAAAGATGGGGGGAAGAGC
>NW_006159498.1:954403-956421 GCF_000334495.1 Tupaia belangeri chinensis | reverse complement strand
GCAGCAAGAAGAACGCCTGGAAATCGGTCAAAATGCATCAAGGAAATCCTTTGTATTATTTGCGCAACTTTTCTACTTTAAAATAAAGCAATATGTTGGAAACAGAGGGTAAGCACACGGGGGCGGGCCGCCCAGCAAGCCTTTGCTCTGGGGCGACAGACGCCCAGCCTTACCTGTCTTCTTTGATGACATCCACAAAGTGGGCGTCGGTCTTCTCGCGGATGTTCTTGAATCTCAGCGGAAGGAGAGCCGACTGGTCCAAGCTGACCCCTGCCCACCTCCCCTTTTCCTGTAAGATCTCACACAGCGAGGTCTGACTGCTAGTGAGCTTCTCCTCTTGGGGAGGGCTCAGAAGGCCATTCTGAGTTTTGGCATTAGATCCTCCAGAAGCCTGCCTCGAGATAAGAGGGGCAAACACAAAGTGAAGTGGATTTGGAGCACATGCTGTCCCACCCCTCTGCCACGCTGAGGCCCCGCACCACGTGCTGGTGTGCAGACCCGCCAGCGTGCTGCACCTGCAGATCCGTGTAACCCCAACACTCGCCCTCTTACCCACCTGCTTCTCCCAGCTACCCTATTTTGTCAAAAGCCATTTCCAGGTGTTCAGGCAACAGGAAAATGCAACTGTGGGAACAGCCAGTAAGGAGGAAGGAAGAAACTGAAGCATAGGGGTTCTAGGAGTTTGGCTGCCCAGTGCTTGGGTTCTACGGTGTGGCGAGGAAGGCCTGGGGTGCCTGGGGAGGTGACAGGATGGGCCTAGGGAAAGGAAGCCCAGCTGTTTGGGTGATGGCCTGCAGACGGGGCTGAGGAAGATGGGGGCTTCTACCCTGGGTGCCACCGTGGCTGTGAGAGTCACCGGTTACACGCTGACCCCTACACGGTCTCTTGGGAGATGACAGGGATGACAGGATGCAGGCCTCCCTGGGGAGTCAGCCGAGGTAGCCACCTTCTCCTTTTGTCCTTTTCTGGTGGGTACGTGCGTGTGCGTGTGCGTGTGCGTGCACGTGTGGATGTGTGCGTGCATGTGTGAGTGCCGACCCGGGCCTCCGTGCACCTCCACCCTGCCCAACAGCAGCGTGCAGAGCGTGCGACGGCACTGGGCCTGGCTGGACTTCTCCACGGGCTCTCTGGTCTGCGCTTTCTCTCCCTCCCGCTCCAGGCCTGGCCCACGCTCAAAGTGTGCCTTCGCCGGCAGCCTCCTCGCTCCCTGCCCCTGCTCCCAGCCCTTCTGCAGGGCACTTCTCCCCTTGGGAAGCCCCCTCCCCTCTCTGCACATCTGTACTCACACGTGTACATGAGGAGGGAAGATACATCTCACAGAAAGGGGGAGGAGAGCGAGAAGAGTGACTGGTAAACCAACCCCCCAGTCCCTCAAAGCCTGCCCCACCACCCTCACCCTCCGGTCTCAGGACTTTTACTGCCCAGCAGGGAGACCCCACCCCATTTGTCTACTCCCCCAGGTGAGTTCTCACTCCACCCATTCGAAACCCGGCCTAGGTGCGGAATCTTGTTACCTAGGAAGAGTTATTCTCAGAACTAAGAAGTTGACAAGACAGGAATGTCACCTTCGGTGGATGCGCCAGGAGAGGAACTGACAGGAACAACAGCCATGAGCTTGTTACCTTGGTGCTGTTCGCACGCTCGTCTGGACAGCCGTTCTGGACAGCGCCTCCTTCTGCACTGGCTTCAGCTTTGGGAGCAAAGGTGATTCCACACGACGGGCAGGTCTGCGAGAAGAGCACAGACCATGGGAACACACCCGGAGAACGCAGTCACCACGCAGAGTTCAAACAAGTCTCCCAGCGCTCCGTTCGCCGCCACATGGAATGGCTGGACCGAACGGAGGGCTTACTGCACCACACAGGACGGGCTAAGGAGCCTGGCCCGGAGAACATGGAAACAGAAAGCGTGTCTGCGAACGCATGCGGCGGCACTGTCACAGCAGCCAAAGAGCGGCCAGGCGAGCGCGCTGACCGACGACTGGGCCGACACTGCCGCCGAGCACAGCGGGTGGCCAG
>NW_006159498.1:946919-954191 GCF_000334495.1 Tupaia belangeri chinensis | reverse complement strand
CCCAGCACTGCCGCCGAGCCCAGCGGGTGGCCACTCGGCCACAGCACGGGCCGCAACACGGATGGAGCTTGACGACATCATGCCAGCTGACGGGCGCCAGACACGAACGGCCACACGCTGGCAATTCCATCGGTAGGCAATGTCAGGGGCGGGGAGTCCATACAGACACAAAGCAGAGTGGCGGTTGACAGGGACAAGGACATGGAGAGTGACCGCGAATGGATATGGGGTTTGCTATGGCCTGAACATCTGTGTACCCCAAATGCATAGGCTGACATTCGATCCCCACGTGATGGCATTGGGAGGCCCTTTGGGAGAGGATTTGGTTTGAGGACGAAGCTCTCCTGGTGAGGTCAGTGCCCTTATACATGAGAGCCCAGAGTGCACCCTCATCCTGCACCCCGTAGAAGGTACCATCGGTGAACCGGGAAGCTGGCCTGCCCTGGACACAGAATCTGAGGCACCCTGACCCAGGACTTCCCAAGCCCCAGAACCGTGAGGAAAGAATTTCTATTGTGTATAAGTCCCCCAGACTGTGGTATTCTGTTACAGCAACTAGGATAAACTAGGACAGGTCGTTTCTCTTCTGACAAATGTTCCCAAGGCAACGGTGGTACCGGAGGCAAACCTTGCAAAGTTACTAAACCCACGGCAGTGCACACTTTGAAAGCGTAAATGCTACAGTTCGTGACTATCTCTAGAAAAAAGATGTTGCTAAGTTAACAGACCAGCCACCAACCCAAACTAGAACACTCAGTCAGGCTCCCGAGCTGTGCGTCATCCCCTGTTCCCACAGCACAGGCTTTCTAATCAGTGTGCATTTACACACCTAGGAATTCCTGAACTTTCTTTTTTTTTTGGAGAGATTTTTCACTATAGGGCGCGTGCACTCGCCAGACAGACAGAGAGACAGAGAGACAGAAAGCGAGAAATCACCCCCCCAGAGGGGATGGCCACGCCGCAATCCCTTCTCCTCCATTCTCCTCTCGGGATCTTGGGCACACACACACACATGCCCGGCATGAGTTTTAAGCCACCGGGTCCGGGACGCGAACCGCGGTCGACTACGTGGGAGTCCAGCAACATAGTCATCACGCTAACTGCTGGTTCCCGAATTCCTGAACATTTTGAGAATTAGCTGACCTAGGGGAAAAAAGAAGGCAAGACAATACAGAGGAAAGCATGAAGCTTTGGTTCCACACAGACGGAGGGTTCGAACCTCAGCTCTACTGCTCACCAGTCTGGAGGCTTTCAAACCACTTTACCTCCGTCCCCACAACCTTGAAATGAGGGTAGGAACGTCTCTTTTTTTCTTTACGTTTTTGCTATAGGGTCCATGCACTCGCCAGAGAGACTGAGAGAAGGAAAGTGAGACATCACCTCCCATGGAGGATGGCCATGTTGCAATCCCTTCTCCTCTAGTTTCCCCTCAGGATTTCAGTCACACATACACACATACCCAGCAAGATTTTCTGTCGGGTCTAGGACTCGAACCACAATTGGCCATGTAGGAGCCCAGGGTCTTCATCACTACCTACCTGCTGGGCTCAGGAAAGCTTTGCTGAAAGCTCCGTAGTGAGGGTGCACTGAGGTGAGGACAAGGCCAGCCTAGCATAGCCCTGACAGGATCTCCTCGGTGGGCTTGTGACCATCACTGCTGTGCTCCGGAACTTTGGAACTGTCATCAAACAGCTGCCCCAGAACACGTTTCCTTTAGGACTTTAAAACAATTTCCTTGCATCAAGAATCGTTAAACTGTAGGTGGTGGCAGCCAGTGGCGTGATGGTAAGGTGACTGGATCCCACGTGGCTGACTCTGTGGTTTGAGCTCTGGACCTTGTGGCTTGAAAAACATGTGGGGTGCATGTGCATGTGTGCCCAAAATCCTGAAAGGAAGAATGTGGAAGGGACTGTGGCATGGCCGTCCCCCATGGGGTATGCTTTCTCACTTTCCCTCTCTGTGTCTCTGGTGAGTGTACATGAGTGCTAGCAAGCTTTTAAAAATTAAAATTAGAGGAGACTAGATATTTTTTCAGAAGTTTAAAACAAGTAACTATTTGCTGCCTAGGGACAAGAATATGACCCAGGTACATCCCGAGTTAGACTGCAGGCTGATGTATTAAGTGAAAGAAAGAAAGATTCTAAAGAGTTATGCAGTTCGGGAATCTGACATAATGCACAAACTTTGAACATTGTATTCATTCAAAAAGTGAAAAATACATAGATAAAAGTAGCTAGCGAAAGCATTAATTGAAGTATCTGAGCAAATAGCAGTGTCGGGGAGATTTGCTTATAGCTCTGTAAACCTGACACTATTAATAGGGATAAAACATTCCAGTTTTCCAGGGGACCAGCAGTTAGTGTAATGGCTATGTCGCTGGATTCCCACGTAGTCGACCGTAGTTCGCGTCCCAGACCCGGTGGCTTAAAACTCACGCCAGGCGCGTGTGCGTGCGTGCCTAAGATCCTGAGAGGAGAATGGAGAAGGGATTGCGGCATGGCCATCCCTCCTGGAGGGTGATTTCTCGCTTCCTGTCTCTCTGTCTCTGTCTGTCTGGCGAGCGCATGCGCCCTGTAGCAAAAACCTCTCAAAAAAATTTTAAAAATTTCCAGTTCTCAACAAATACAATAAAATTGTTTCAAAGCACCTCTTGGTACTGACTTAAACTTCAAGACATTCGGCCAATGGTGCCACTGAACTTCTCAAAAGAAAAAACACCCAATACCAAGCACAAAGTCCCCAGTGGAGGACAGACGTGCCCAATGGATGCCCACCAGGACTCCTGAGACTCTTCTGTGGGGATTGGAACAACAGGCTTCAGTGCTGGCTTGTCCCCTGCCGGGCACCCCAGCCATTTCAGGGACCAACTGGTAGACCAGGGCAAGGAGGGGACACAGCCCAATGTGTGGAGACAAGCTGACACTGTGGTTTGAGAGATACTCCTTGAGAGAAACCTTAGGCTGGAGGGCCCTTTCCCGGTCTCGCAGACAGAGGGAAACAGCGAGTGACTATTTCTCAGACCACATTTAAGCCCTGACAGGAGAAAGCGTTAACACAGGGGCTAACGACCCTGGCCTTGGAATCAAACTGTCATGGGCTGAATCCTGGTTCTACCTTGAGTAGGCGTGGGATCTCAGAGTGCTGGTTCTTCTCTTGTAAAATAGGGTTATGTCTATCTCCAGGAATTACAAGGACAAAAATGTGGACTATATGTAAAGCGTGTCTCGTGGGTACTTTAACTGGCCTCGTTGTGAGCACCAACTCTCCTTCTCCCTGGGGGCTGAGCCAAGAAGGATCAGAGGCCGCAGCCTGGCTGGGAACACCTGTCACACCTGGCCCCACGCGGTGGCACTCAGTGCTCAGCAAATGCCGGTGCTCAATGACAGAACTTCTGATTTCCTCCCTGGTTACTGAAAGGCGATTCCATGCCCTGTCACAGACAGGACAGCCGTCTGTGGGACCTGCCCTTCCCCAGCCATTTGGCACCAGCTTGCTCCGAGCGTCTCGCTCTCCTCGAACCCACCTGCTGTACTTTAAGAGGAGGCCATGGCTCCTTTGGTATTTCCCGTGGCGCACGGGCTTTGCTGGCTCTATCAGGTGTCCCACACATGGAGGGCCACACATACGCAAAAGTGACAGTCGAGCCTGCTGGCACCACAGTCCCCTTCACAAAGCTTCCTTAAAGATGAGTCGAGGCACGCAGCCTGAGACACCGCACCTCCTCCTGCAGGTCCTGGCTGTGAGGGGCTGGAAGGCCAGTGGGGACAGGGAGCACTAGGGAAGGCGGGGCAGTGGTCGTCACAGGTGGGTGACTCAGTGCTACATTTCCAGCTACATGGCCTCTGCCCGCTGTGGCAAACGCTCTAGTACAGAGGTGAGGGCTTATACAGTCGCCCACAGGACCCCAGGCACAGCCACGGGCCCGCGCTGTTGGAGCTCAAGCGCACTCCGACGGGCTAGGAGGCTGCGCTCGGGGAGGGTAGAGGGCTCCGCCATCACACGGCAAGCCTAGAGACCCGCGCCTGGGACTCCTGACAGCCTGGGGGCCCCTGTGCTCCCTGCATTGCTACGACAGCCCCACCCAGGCACTGTGAGGCAGAAATGGCCATTCCAGGGTGGTAACAGATGGGTCAGACTCCAGGGCGCTTCGCCTTGGCCTCCCTTCTTGAACCAGGAGGACCCAGGAAAAATCTTGGCACTCTGTTCTCCTGTGCCTCCCTCCCGTGACGGGACCCACGTAGCTGTGACTGTCCTCCTGGCTCCATTAAGTGGCACTGTTGGCACAGTGGCACCAAGGGAAGCTTCAAAACCAGCTTCCCAGGTCCCCCAGCAGCACACACTGAGGGCCAAAAAGCTTGCTTCCTGTTGCCTGGGTAACCTGAGAGTCCTTGGAGAAAGCCTAGGAGCACACTCTGCATTTTCCCCTCTGACCCTTCTCCCCGTGCGGCTGTGAGCTTGGGGGGAAGCTCATTCTACCCTCTTGTCGCGCTAGGGTGCATCTGCACTAGTTGTGAACATTTCCGTGTAGGCCCTGCTTCTGGTCGAATATATGGCACAGGGCTACGAAATCGTTTTCTCGTCAGGATTATTTTTCTTCGTAAGAAAAACCATCTCTAAGCCAACAGCTGTCATTTTTCATTACTGTCAAGGGAGGGCGCAGGGAAACCTCTTTTCTGAGAAACGAGGCTGAAACAACTCAGGAAAGCCTGGCGTAGCCTGTTTAGTCTGTGATGACCTTGACGCCGTCTCGCTAGACACTGCAGCCTTCACTCCCAAGTTTGCAGCGCAGGGTGACTGCAACCAGCGACGGCCTGGCAAGGACTCAGCAGACACAGTGCCCCACGCTGTCCTTGGAAGCACCTGGACTGGCCCCATTTTGCACATGAAGCAGCTAAGGCAGAGAAGGGATGTGGCCGGGAGATGGTAGGCGGGCTGTAAGCCCAGGCAGCAGAGCCCTTACCCCACCACGTGCACCGGCCTCCCCTATGCCAGGGGTGTGTCAAATGCTACATAAACTCCTGAGTTCTGCACAGCCACGGACAGTTCAAAATCAATCGTTTGTACTCATAAGATATTAGAGAAAAAATAGAGGCAGAATAGAGAGGAAAACAGAAGCTGTAAATGCCACAGAAAAAGGAAGGCGTCCCACAAGCCATAAGAACAAAGCAGACAGCCTACAAATACTGAAGCAAAGCAACCAACCAGCAGATAAAACTCAGACACAGAATCTCGAAGTCAAAGAACTCTGAACTTCTCATTCAGCCCCTCAGCCTGCAACGACCACGGGCTCAGTAACGCAGGCTGGCAGTGACGAGCCACGTCAGAGAGCGGCCGTCTGACACTCGGCAGACACGAGGCGGCACACGGCCAGTGTGGTGCCCATCACCCCGCGGAGAGCAGACTCAGAAAGGCCTTGTCCCGGCCGTGGCGGTGCACAGGCGCAGCACTGCAGGGAGACCGAGGCTCGGTCCCTGGGCCAACCTGAACATGCTGGGTGGGAGCCTGGGGATGGAGGATCGCTGACAGCAAGACCCTGTCTAGGACGCCTATCTCCGTCTGCCTTCCTTTCCCTCTCTCCCCATCTCTTTCTCATAAAGGAGACATCTGTAACTTGGGAAAACTTCACACTCGTGTGCAATACTTCCCCCGTGATGATGCCAGTTCAGAGATGCCAGACAGCTTCTCGTTTCAGCTCTCACACATATGCATGTGTGTGTGTGCGCATACTGGAGCTTTAAAAAGTGGAAAAATGAGGGGCCGGCAGGTGGCGTGGTGGTTAAGACGCTGGACTCCCACATGGCCAACCATGGTTCAAGTCGCAAACCTGGAGGCCTGCTTTCTCACTTGCCCTCTCTGTCTTGTTCTGTTCTTCTCTGGTCAAATTAAAATAAACAAATGAAGTAATTCTTTTTTAAAAATGTAGAAAAATGAAAGTAGAGTTTATTTTGGTGCAAAAATTTTTTTGTGATCCATGCATAGTTTTTTCAAACTGTGCATTTTTCATAAACTTTTTGAAGACTCGCGCGCGTGTGTGTGTGTGTGTGTGAATTTTAAAATTCTGCAGGGAACGGGAAAGACAGTTCAGAGAGTCTGCATATACACCCCTCCGTATATAACCAGAGTACATAGTTATCCAAATAAAAACATTCACCTGCCACGCTCTACTAACTGAACTACAGACTTTATTCAGATGTCCCCCTCCCCAGTGGTCCTGCTCTGGGCTGGGCCCCATGTTGCATTTAGTTCTATCTCCTCAGTGCCCTCCAGTCTGTGTCTGTGGTGACTTGGATGCTTTTGAACGTCCGTGCTGGGTCAGAACGCTTGGTCAGGTATTTTGTAGAATACCCTTGGATTTGCATCTGATTCTTTGTCTGGGGGCGGGCGCTGCAGAGGTGGCATGCCACGTCAGGGGTACAGGGCGCTGACCTGTCTGCTCAGAGTTGCTCAGGTTGTTCTTGCAGGAAAGGTGGGATCTGGGGTCTGTCCACTATCAAGTTACTAATCTTCCCTCTGTAAGTTGTAAGTATTGGGGAGAGATGCTTTGAGGGTATGCAAATATTTGTTTCTCCTTAAACTTCACTGGTTTTAGACTTCCTGGACCATCTCGCCTACAGCAATCGTGACTACAAAGTCCCGACGGTGATTTCCCATCGCCTTTTCCGCTCGCTACCTGTTACCTGGAATTCCGTGAGGAGTTGTCAGGTTATATCTGATGTGTTTTCTCCTCACTGATGGAAACACACACAACTAAAGCTATAGCTACAATTTGAAAAATTACTTTTAAGAGACTTGACATACTCATTTCAGAGCCAGCAGACTGTTTATTTATTATTTGTCAGAGGGCATGTGTGCTTGCCAGAGAAGGACAGAGAGAGAGAGGAGAGAACACCCCCAAGGGGGCATGGTCAAGCTGCAGTCCCTTCTCCCAAGTGTCCATTCTGCTGGGACTATGGGTACGCACATGCACACGCTTGGCGTTTTACAGCTGCTTAGGCCAGGACTGACACCACACAGTTGGCCGTGAGAGATCCGGCTCCCTTAACATTAGGCCGCAGGACAAGCCCCACTATTTCTTTTTCTTTCTTTGAAGAGTTTTTTGTTTTGGGAACCAGCAGTTAGCGTAATGGCTATGTCGCTGGATTCCCACGTAGTCGACCGCGGTTCGCGTACCGGACCCGGTGGCTTAAAACTCACGCTGGGCGCGTGTCGTGCCCAAGATCCCGAGAGGAGAATGGAGGAGAAGGGATTGCGGCGTGACCATCCCCCCCCCCC
>NW_006159498.1:896394-941091 GCF_000334495.1 Tupaia belangeri chinensis | reverse complement strand
GAAAATCTCTCCAAAAAAAAAAAAAAAGTTAAAAAAAAAAAGAGTTTTTTGTTTTGTTTTGTTTTTGTTTTTGTTTTTGTTTTTGTTTTGTTTTGTTTTGGGGGGGTTGTGGTTTTTTGTTTGTTTGTTTGTTTGTTTGTTTTTTGCTATAGGGTGCATGCACTTGCCAGAAAGACAGAGACAGAAAGTGAGAAATCACCCCCCAGGGGGGATGGCCATGCCGCAATCCCTTCTCCTCCATTCTCCTCTCGGGATCTTGGGCATGCACACACACGCGCCCGGCGTGAGTTTTAAGCCACCGGGTCCGGGACATGAACCGTGGTCGACTACGTGGGAGTCCAGCGATATAGCCATTTCACCAACTGATGGTTCCTCCCACTATGTAATTTTCTAATGGCTTTATCAAGATATAATTCACATACCATAAAATGCACCCCTTTAAAGAGTACAATTCAATGGTTTTAGTACCTTCACAGGGCTGTGTATCATCATCGCTATTAGTTCAGACGTCATTTATGGTTTAGATGTCATTTATGGTACTTCTTTCTGAACTTCATACACGTGAGTGCATGCATAAAATATAATCCTGCTATCTTCTCAATTTCTGTAATGAATGAAAAGGCCTCCCCTTCTCAACCTGGCCGATTGAGCCGATTCATAATAATTTTACACACCACTGACAAGGAGGTAAAAGAAGGAATCATTTATTTAGTGTCCTTAAAAAGAGTCACGGTGATTGTCACAAAAGGAGGGGTCTCTGGGCTAGAGACCTCAAAGGGGGGTGGAAAACAGGCCTGTCTCCTCTGGACTGTTGTCATGCGGCAATGCACGTCACCAGCTCTGCTAGGGTGAGCGCCCTGAGAGTGGGCAGCCCCGAGGGTCTGAACAGCAGGGCAAGGCAAACTCACAGACTAGCCAGGCATTTCCAGCGAGGTCCTGCAGACCACGAGGTGTTTCGCAGCTCCAGTGTTCGCTGATTAAGGCTCATGTAATACAAATCATCCGCATGGGGTTTTCATTTCCCTTGCTCTTCCTGGAATGTTGGGAAAGCTGTTTCTGTGGATGCACGTGCACAGTCCCTGGTCACACTGGCAATTCAGACTTGCTGTCGGGCTGACGTCACGTGCAACAAGACAAGATGCAGCACCCTCAGTCGGCATGGAAGTGTCGGAGAGCATCCCTCCCTACGGTGATGGCCAGCTGCGATGACTGATAGACGCTCCCTCCAAACAGGACAGCTGGGGCTCTGGTGAGACCTTCCCGAGGCAGTCGGTGACCGTGGGGTGACTCTGACACATCTCCCCTCCCTCACAGGCACTGGCTATTCTCCACGTGCGGCCAGCGCATGCACCTCCGTGTTCCAGGGGCTTCTACCCCAGAGGGGCCTGGACAAGTGTTCCTTCAGCTGATGTTCAAACAGCTTCCTCTCCCAGATGAGGAAAACAGTGGCTTAGAGAAACGAAGTGTTTTCTTCATTGCCCCAGGCCCAGGCTTTGAGAAGGGCCTTCCTGTTCAAGCTGCAACATTTGCACAGGGGCCCACGCTGCAGCCTTCTCCGACGCTCCATCCAGTCCCTTCTTGGCTCCCTTCCTGACTCCCTTCCCCCGCCGGAGCCCCAGGGGCACATTTGCACAGGAGCTCAGAGAGCTGAGCGCCAGGGTCTGCAGTGTGTCTGCCTGCCCCCTGATGGTGAGATGCCAGAGCCCTCCTGATGAGAAACTCTCACTGGTCACGTCCAGGAGCCAAGACTGGGGTGCAGAGAGTCCTCTCTGGGCCCACGCCCCTGGCTTTTGACATCACTATCATTTCCGGGTAGGCCGTTACGGTACTCAGACGACTTGATTCTATAATATGTACGCACGTATATGTCCATGCATATATAGTTTTTATTACATTATTTAATATTTTATATATGTATGTTTTAGTTTGCCAGAGGGTATGTGCATGCCCCAGAGAGAGACAGGGAGGGAGAAGGAGAGAGAAAGGATTTTGCAATGGGGCAGGGCTATGTGCAACCCCTTCTCCCCCGTTTCTACACCTTGTCGGGATTTGGGACACACACATGCACTTGAGCCCTGTGTGTCCTTCAAGCCATTAGGGCTGGCACGTCAATGGCAATTGACCACGTGGGACCTGGCTCTTAACTTCTAGGCTACATGGCTGGCCCGGGGCTCTTAAAATAGAGAAAACTAAAATTCAGAATGGTAGAACAGCTGCTATGGGAGAGACAGAAAGATTCCCAGTCCTTCATTGTGCTAGGAAAGGCACGGGTTACTATTAGGTGGTGATAAGTTAAAGGCTGTATAGAATAATTACTAAAAAGAAAGTAAAACACCTAAATGACTCCACTGGGGCTGGGACTCAAACCACAACTGGCATGTGGCTCCACCTTCCTCAACTACTGGGCCATGGGGCCGCCCGACTGATGTTATTTTAGGGGAAAAAGATGTCGGCTGTGCACCGGGAAATAACTGAAAGTCACGCAGGATGCACGAGCTGGAGATGGAAACAGTTCCTCTGTAGATATCATGCTGGTTCTAAACAGCTGTGACCAGGCCTCAGAGGGCAGCGCTTCTCAGCTGGCTCCACGGGCTGTCTGTGTGGCACCAAACAGCTAAAAACTTAGACTAAACAGGAGCCGCACTGAGCCACAGCACGCCAGGCATCGAGCTGGGCACTGAGGAAATGCCTGTTACCCAAAGCATGGTCCCTGCAGTCTCAGAGACCCTGGGAAGGCAAGGAACAAAGGCGTCAGAGCAGGTGCACACCTGGACTGCGGGAACTAAGTTCCACATGAGCAGACAGAACCGTCGGCTCCGTCACGGAGGGCACGGGGACCAGAACAAAGCAGCGCAATGCAGAGGGGAGGAAAGGCAGGCAGTATCGCAGCAAGAGGGCAGCAGGCACAGGACACGTATGCACGCGTTCAGTGCAATTCGCTTAACACTTTTTCTCTGGTGTCTTGGTCTGTGGCATGAAATGCCTTCTGCTATACCAGCAACCCCCCAAAAGGGGTTCCCCATAGCACTTGCCCTGCAAAGTGCAGCTTGAAAAAAGCAATCTGTGCAGCCCAGCAGGTGACGCAGCAGTGAAGGAGCTGGACTACCACATGGTTGACAATGGTTCGAGTCCTGGGCTTGACAGCTCAAGACTCACACCAGGTGTGTTTGCATGTGTGCCCAGAATCCTGAGAAGAGAGTGGAGGAGAGGGATTGTGGCATGGCCCTCTCCCCCGGGGGGTGATTTCTCACTTTCCCTCTCTCCCATCTCTCTCTGACTCTCTGGGGAGCACAGGTGCCCTATATCAAAAATTTCTTCCCAAATGAACAAACAATAGCAATCTGTGCTCAGGACCAGCAGGTGGTGTGGTGGTTAGGCATGCTAGACTCCCACATGGCTGACTGGGGTTCGAGTCCTGGACCTGGTGGCTTGCTTTCTCACTCCCCCTTCACTTTATCCCTCTCTGATCAAATTAAAATAAATAATAAAAATAAATAAAATTTGATAACCTCTTTAAAAGGGTGTCTGGTTAAGGATACGATAAGGAGACATAGCTCATTAAATCATCGTGTTTTCCATAACAAACTTCTCAAAATATATAAAATATCTATACACAGATCTATATAGATACCTGTGCGTGTTGTGTATCTGCCATTACGCTAACTACTGGTCCCACAAAATAATCCTTTAAAAAACAAAAAGCAACCTGTGCTGGGAACCAGCAGTTAGCGTAATGGCTATGTCACTGGACTCCCACGTAGTCGACTGTGGTTTGCGTCCCGGACCCAGTGGCTTAGAACTCACGCTGGGTTCATGTGCGTGCGTGCCCAAGATCCCAAGAGGAGAATGGAGGAGAAGGGATTGCAACGTGACCATACTCCCTGGGGGGTGATTTCTCGCTTTCTGTCTCTCTGTCTCTCTCTGTCTGTCTGGTGAGCACACACGCCCTACAGCAGAAAAAAAAAAAAAAAAAGCAAGCAACCTGTGCTCAGAGGTTGTGAATGCTTCATGCCACGGGCCTCCTGGTGAGCTGGCGATATCTAGGCTATTTAAGGCTCTGAGAAGTCCTGGGGCAAGAAACCCTTTCTGTGGTATTTAATCTGAATGTCCTGACTTTACTTGGCCACAGAGCCCTTTCTGTATTTGACACTCGTGTCTGTCCTGAGAAACCGTCACTTTAGGGACTGTACTTCTGGAGAGCCACCTATGCCACTCTCTGGCTAGGTGGGGAGGACGTGATGTGGGGACCATGACCGAAAGCCACAGGGAGTTAACTTGTGCCGGATGACCACGGCAGGGACGAAGGGGGAGCACCCAGGACAGAAGGACTGACAGACTCTGCTGCGGGGCTCAGAAATGGTCGGAGACTCCGCTCTACAGAACGCTCGCCCCGGGGCGTGTGGCTCTGCACAGGCAGCAAACCCTTGACACGCGTGGGGCACCGACAAGTCTAGGACAAACCACTCGAAGAGGGTGGGAGCAAGCCACTGGTACCTTCTATTTCCGCTGCAAGAAACTCATCGAGGCACGTCTTCAATATGAGATTGCGAGCTTTCCTCTTCCAAGCAGACCCTGGCTCTCTACTTCTCTACTTCCTGAGTTTGGGACCGCAGGTCCTGGCGGTTTGCTCAGGTAGCCCACACGTGTGATGCGCCAGGCGCTGGGACACCTGCTCTCACGTGATCCTCGTGAGAAGGGCTCCCTGGGGGGCTGGAGGGGCCTGGGGTAGAAACTGGGTCTCTCCTCTCTTCATGCCTTCCCACCCCAGACTCCAAACGATTCTTTGTAGGGACAGCCCTTGTCTCAAATATCCTATCACCCTCCCCAGACCATCCGCAAATCCCAGAAATTGGCCCAGCCCCACAGCACAGTGGTTAAAGCACTAGGGCAGAGGGAGTCAGACTCCACATGGCCGTCCGCAGTTCAGATCCCAGCCTGGTGGTTTGCACAGCATGACAAGCATGTCCATGCAGACCTGGGACACAGATGGGAGGAAGGGCGGGGAAAAGGCCTGCGGCATGGCCAGGCCCCACTTGGAAGCACTTTCTCTCACACTCTCTCTCTCTAGAAATCACACGTGCCCTGTGACAATTAAAAAAAAGAAAGAGAATCTCAGAAATTATACTTTCTGATCCAATCACCTATTCCTCCTAGAAGAGGCACAAAACTATCATTTCAATTTAGATGACAAGATTTTCAGAAAACCTTTAATGATTATTTGGAAAAGATAAACATGGCATTAGAATATGCTAAATAGCTTTTGCCCCTCAGATCATGACAAATACACACAATTCAAACACGAGCTGTTCTGTTGGGGTAAGAGAAAACCTTGCTGAGGCAACCTAGCATCCAGGGGCCCCATGGCTGCGAGTGTAGGCCACAGGGCACTGGACGGCACACCCCTCCCGGGGGCACACGGATGCCGAGTCTACAGTGCCGACACCACTTCGTCTTGGCCTCGGGCGCCGTTTCTACTTCTCTGTCGACGCATGGTCCAGTCTGAAGCCTGGAGGAAACAGGTTCTCCTCCAGAGTGACACCGTCCTTGGAAAGCACGTCTCCGTGCCCGTCCCGCTCCTTCCCTGCCTGTGCTCGGTGTCAGTCTCGCGGAGCCCCTCTGCCTGCTGTGAGACCCGCTGAGCGCCGAGGCTGCCTCTAGAGCGTGCCTGCCTCAGCAAGTTTCAGACACTAACTGCTGCACTGCACGTGTGGGCAGGGGGGGCCTGACACTACCTCCGCTGCTCTCACTGGTGATCCCGCCCACCCCGGTCCCCAGGGGACACCAGGCAGTGTTTGGAGACATTTTTGGTTGTCGCGACCCAGGAGGGGGTGCTACTGGCATCTAGTGGGTGGAGGCCAGAGATGCACAGGATGGCCCCAACACCCCTGGGTGATCTGATGCAAAGGATCAGTAGTGCCGAGGTTGAGAAATCCCGCATTAAATTAACAGAAAGCACAACGACAATGATACACGAATGTTGTTGTTAGACCTGCCGGCAACAGTAGAATAATCCAGATACCCCGGCCGGTCGCTACATCATGAACACTGGTCAGCTAGTGCCAAGAGCGGCTTCCAGGTCTCGCGATGAACATGCATAAGCAGGCCACGTGGGAGCAGAGCCTAACGTGGGCATCATCCTGACCAAGGCCACGTGGAAGCAGAGCCTAACATGGGCATCATCCTGACCAAGGCTATGTGGGAGCAGAACCTAACGTGGGCATCATCCTGACCGAGACCACGTGGGAGCAGAGCCTAACGTGGGCATCATCCTGACCAAGGCCACGTGGAAGCAGAACCTAACATGGGCATCATCCTGACCAAGGCCACGTGGGAGCAGAGCCTAACGTGGGCATCATCCTGACCAAGGCCATGTGCGAACAGAGCCTAACGTGGGCATCATCCTGACTGAGGCCACGTGGGAGGAAAGCCTAACATGGCCATCATCCTGACCAAGGCTATGTGGGAGCAGAACCTAACGTGGGCATCATCCTGACCGAGGCCACGTGGGAGCAGAGCCTAACGTGGCTGTCATCCTGACCGAGGCCACATGGGAGCAGAGCCTAACGTGGGCATCATCCTGACCGAGGCCACGTGGGAGCAGAGCCTAACGTGGCTGTCATCCTGACCGAGGCCACATGGGAGCAGAGCCTAACGTGGGCATCATCCTGACCGAGGCCACGTGGGAGCAGAGCCTAACGTGGCTGTCATCCTGACCGAGGCCACATGGGAGCAGAGCCTAACGTGGGCATCATCCTGACCAAGGCCACGTGGGAGCAGAGCCTAACATGGGCATCATCCTGACCAAGGCTATGTGGGAGCAGAACCTAACGTGGGCATCATCCTGACCGAGACCACGTGGGAGCAGAGCCTAACGTGGGCATCATCTTGACCAAGGTCACGTGGGAGCAGAGTCTAATGTGGCCATCATCCTGACCGAGGCCACATGGGAGCAGAGCCTAACATGGCCATCATCCTGACCGAGGCCACGTGGGAGCAGAGCCTAACGTGGCTGTCATCCTGACCGAGGCCACATGGGAGCAGAGCCTAAAGTGGCCATCATCCTGACCAAGGCTACCTGGGAGCAGAGCCTAACGTGGTCGTCATCCTGACCGAGGCCACATGGGAGCAGAGCCTAACGTGGGCATCATCCTGACCGAGGCCACATGGGAGCAGAGCCTAACGTGGGCATCATCCTGACCAAGGCTACGTGGGAGCAGAGCCTAACGTGGGCATCATCCTGACAGAGGCCACATGGGAGCAGAGCCTAACGTGGCCGTCATCCTGACCGAGGCCACATGGGAGCAGAGTCTAATGTGGCCATCATCCTGACCGAGGCCACGTGGGAGCAGAGCCTAACGTGGCCGTCATCCTGACCGAGGCCACATGGGAGCAGAGCCTAACGTGGGCGTCATCCTGACCGAGGCTACCTGGGAGCAGAGCCTAACGTGGGCATCATCCTGACCAAGGCTACGTGGGAGCAGAGCCTAACGTGGGCATCATCCTGACCGAGGCAGCCTTTCCTTACCTGAGAGCACAAAACCATGAAGGTGGGCTACTAGAATTCTCTTTTTTTTAAAATGGAAACAGTAAATATTTAAATTATAAAATAAACAGAAGGTACCAGTGGGGAAATTAAGCTGAACGTGAAAGCCGAGGGACAGTGCACACACTGGAATGAGCTCACACACCCAAGGCTGGTCATGTTAATTCCTTGGTAGTGTCCTACGACGTAAGGTCAGTCTACAAGTGGGTACTCCTGCTCCATAACGAACTGCGGCAGTTGGTACCCTCTGTGAGCTATGTGGCAAGGTGTACCCACGCCAACCCACTTTAAGCATCGGACAGTGGATTTCAGGAGATGTAGGCGTATTCGAGAAGGTGATCTCCAAAATAAGACAGACACTAGCTCCCCAAGCAAGACAAGGAGAACTGCTTTAACTGTCTTTTATCATAAACTGGTAGAGATTCCCAAAGATACCACACAGGCCACAGGAAAAGAAAATAACTAATAATTCAAGTGAGAAGCATCTTTATGCAAGAAAAGAAATGGAGGTGCAGGATATGTCAAAAAGCGAGAATGCAGAAAATGCGAACCGCTGCTAACTTTTACTAAATCTTAAAATGGCGAATATCCAATCGAAAGGCATTCCAAATCGCTTGCCACATGGACAAACCCGAAGGCTATTTTTCGTTTCACATGTTCTACTGCAAAATGAATATAAAGTTTTAGAAGTAGGAAAAAAAAAAAACTAACCTTAAGGTTATCAAAGGTTTGGACAGTCTGCGCCAAGTCACTGACACTCCCTGATGATGCTGTCCCCTGTCCCCTAGGGCCTGAGGACACCCGGGAGCTGCCAATGGCCTCAAAGCCAGAAAGCAAGGCCTCTGCACAGCTGCAGTGAGACTCCTTGGCTCTCTGACCCGATATCAGGTATGTCTTCAAACCTATGATGGATAAAAGTTACAATCAGCACAGATGGAAACCACCATTGTTGAAATACAGCTCGATCTTACTCTCTATGGAGGACACACTCCTGAAAAGGTAGAGTAAAGTGAAAATGTGAATATGTCATATTTATAAGTGATTTTCATGTCTTCGCAGAGAGGTAAGGCCTGAGGGGAAACATCAGCCTCCACGACTCACTGGTCAGTCATATCATACCCTCTTGGAATAACAGCTGCAGGGTTTACCTTCAGGGGCTGAAAAGGAGCCTGTGAAAGTTCCTCTGTGAGGGTCACAGGACCTCTCTGGGAGGGTCAACCCTATACGCTGTGTGCGTTTATTCCATCCTGTGAACACCAGTCCCTGACATGTACAACGGTCAGTCTAGATGTAAGGTCAGCTGAGGGCCCCGGCTGTCTTCCCAGGGCCGGGTGAGAGACGGCAGAGACCAGGCAAGGCGGGGTCATCACAGGCACCGACAGCTGAATTTCCCTCGATGTGGATTTGCTAGGCAAGTCTCAGATTTCTGTTGGATCTGAACGTTCATCCCAGGACACTCAACTTTGCCAAGCTTAGGTCTGTGTGCATTTTGCTCTTTCACAAAACCGCCATTAAAAAAAAAAGGGAGGGGGAGACCAGCGAATGGCATAATGGTTATGTCCCTGGACTCCCGCATAGTCGACTGTGGTTCAAGTCCCAGACTTGGCAGCTTAAAACTCACGCTGGGTGCGTGTGCATGCATGCCCAAAATCCCAAGAGGAGAATAGAGAAGAAGGGATTGTGGCATGGCCATCCCCCCCCGGGTGTGGGGGAAGTGTGATTTCTCACTTTCTGTTTCTCTGTCTCTCTAGTGAGCGCATGTACCCTATAGCAAAAATTTCTATTAAATAAAACCCAAAAAAGGGGGCCAGCAGGTGTCCTAGTGGTTAAGCTGCTGGACTCACACACTGTCAACTGTGATTTGAGTCCCAGACCTGGCACCTTGAAATTCTCGCCAGGCGCATGTGTGTGTGTGCCCAAAATCCTGAGAGGAGAATGGAGAAGGGATTGAGCTATGGCCATGCCCCTCGGCGGGTGATTTCTCACTTTCTTTCTCTGTTTCTCTTGTGAGCACATGTGCCCCATAGCAAGAAGCTCTCAAAACCAAAACCAAAGCAAGTTGGTCAAATAGACAATTAGCCTCCACCTGAAGGCTGAAATCATGCTAGCAGAGCACCCTCTACTGTGGAGCAGCTCCTGGGGCAGGTGGGCCCTGCTCTGGGAACGATCTGTGGGAAATAACCAGGAGTGCTGTCCCGGAGAGAGTGTGAGGGACTTTAGAACAAGAAGCAGACCTCATCTGAAGAGCTCCATCACACCCTTACTGGGATTTAACTGGGCTGCAGATTTCCTGGAGCAAGTCATGACATAACCTACCCAGCATTTCTTTCAGGCCCGGTGTATTCTAAATACTGAAAGATCAAGAATAAACTCTGTCCCTTTCTTGCAGAGCTTGAGCTCCTGCAGGTCACCATGAAAGCCACTGGAGGGCATGGCTGGGACGACAGGCGAGAGGCCACACACGCACACCCAAGTCCAGGGCGGTTTCTCCCGGGTACACGCTTCACACGGGCCTCGCAGTTCATTCGATAAGCTAGGGACTGCTCATCAATAACCTTAGTCATTTTATGGCCACACCGCCAACTGCCACTTCATCTTTCCTCATCTTCTCCTTTCCTCCTAAAATCCCATGCGGCATGAGGAGCAGGGTCTTGAGCAAGTTCATGGGAAATGCGTGTTGTGCAAAACTCACGCGTGCATTTCAAGGGTTTATCTGGTACCAAAAAAAACCTTGTATTTTAATTCCAATTTGCATGGACACTTTGAAGTGCCCTCAGTGTTTTTAAATCAACTGTTCTATGGGTATGACGAGGGGCCTGGTGATACCTAAAGGCATCTTAGAGCAGAGCCAAACCGCCGCTGGGGCCCGAAAGGCTGGGGTGAAGACTCAGATGCCAGCTGGCCCAAGGGAGCCCTGTAAACGCCTTCCACACTCAGGTCCTGGCCTCTAGGCGTTGTGTGCACGCCCCCGGGCCTCTGCACGGCCATCACAGGCTCCGCTGCTCACACGTATGAGCCTGTAACAGAAACATGAACTGGAGCGTGACGTCAGAAGCAGAGACCTGTACGCTAGTCCCTTGGCGTGTCACAGGCCACACTGACCAGATTTTGTCATTTTATTTACACTTTGGGAGACAACAAAATGCAAGTCTTGTGCAGAACAGAGGCAAGGGCTGTTTCTGGCCTGTGGGTGTCTGAGCAATAGGGTTGGCTCCTGGCTTTAAGTGTACTTGAGGCCTGTTCCCTGGGAACCGTTCTCCTCTACGACCCCCCGAGGGTGGTGTGAGTCACCAGGGAGAGGGTAATCACAGGGATCTGTGACAGGTGCAGGGAGGACAGACTCGGGCTGTGTGGGAGCCATCGCCTGGAGAGGGCTCTGGACTATGGGCAGGTGTGCCGAGTCCCAGCATGAGGAAGGGTGAGGTGCTCCAGAAAGCACAGGAGAGGGGCGCCCTGCAAAGACTCAGGAGGGAGAGACTCCAGGATGAAGTGCCCCCTGAGCTGAGAGCTGGAAGATGCAGAGGGGCAGCCTAGGCCCAAGGACTAAGATGGTCATCGCCAGGCAGTAGGTGTTATGAGAAAGCCTCTGGCAGACGTGACAGAGGGATAGCACTGGGCTTCATGTGGCCGGCACAGAGAATGTGTGTGGGCACTGGCCAGAGGTGGGCAGCAGGGTGTCCATGCAGGCTGCCACGTGGCCACGCCTGGGAATCCGCACCCTGGGGATGATGGGACACAGCACGGGAAAGAGAAACGAGCAGGGTGCAAGGCTTAGGGCAAGCCAGGGAGCTCACGGAGATGCCAGAGGACATGGTGGCCAGGAAATAGTGGTGGGAATGGGGGGCCCACTCCCCCAGATTCAGTGGCAACAGGCAACACCTTGTTATGGGCAGTCATGTGATGCGAGTCACGGCTTCCCGAGAGGAGCTTTCGGAGCTGGGTTTGGGCTCCTCTGTGCCCCGCTGTAGGACCCGACAAAGTGCCCTTACGGCTCTGCACCCCAGAGCTGATCACGCAGCCTGCATGCTGTCTAGCACGTGGTGAGCGCTCAGTCCTGCCGTCAGGGTGGAGTCTGAACTGCTCAGCACCAGGAGTCGTTTTCCCGCGGCCTCAGTAGACAGCAGTGTTCACGGAGCTGTTAAATCAATAACTGCTCCAAATTTGCTTCTAACGTGAGTCTGTCCGCAGGGAGCTCGGAATGGCCAGTTTGCAGCGGGGATACAATACTGCTGGTGTCACAAGGTCCCCGCCTCACTGTGCACTCACAGCACAAAACCCAGGGAATGTGTACGCCTGAGTACAGACTGCTAAATGTAAAGAAGCCCAGGATGTCTGCTGCACTGGAGCGATGGCATGATGAAGTGAGGCCCCGCTCAGCTACCTGACAGGAACGCCCGAGAAACCTGCAGGCTAGGTTACTGCGTTCAAACCCAGCCCAACACGTAAGAGAATTTATAGGAGATAAGGATTTAATGAATAACCACACACGTGAACCCCAGGCCCAAGTTCATTACAATGGCTCTTTTGGAGCAGAAGGTCAAAATAAGGCAGCTAAATGATTTATTTTGTTAATCGCAGTGTAAACAGGAGAACAATTCATAAGCTTTCTTATTCTTTTCCTTGGTAATTAGTCGTACACCTCACTGATATTGATGCCTTTCACCAGCTTAATTTTTTTATTTTTAGTTTCACGAGAGTGAGAAAGAAAGATAAGCACCCCCCAGTGAGGTCTCACGCTGCAAACCCCCTCCCCAGCCTTTCCAGCCAGCCAGGGTCACAAGCAGGAGCACCCCGCGTGTGCAGTTGGCCAGAGAATGGCGACGTGGGCCATGCTGCCTGAGCAGCGAGCACCCACTGCCCGCCCAGCCTGGCCTTGCAGGCCGCGGAGGAGAGGGTGTTTCCTAGTCTTCGGAGGGACCCCTCTAGGGCTGTGAGTGTAGACATGGTTGACATTCTCAAGTGTGTCAACATTCTCTGAGGACAAAAACTGTGGCCCGCACCACTGGCAATCAGGTTTGGTGAAAGGAGTGTAATCTGAGTGAGTGACAAAGTCCATCTTGAAAGAGAAAGACGATTCTGGCCTCATTGGTTGAGTCTTCTGGATTCTTGCTTTGGAACGAGACTCCCTCACCCAGAATCAAGGACTGCACTGACAATGCAGCAGGAAGAGGAGACCCGTGAAGGAGAGAATGTTTTAAGACACGCCTTTGGGGGTTAACAGCATAGCATAACAAATGCCTGGAAGATTTCACCACTGATGATTTAAAATAATAAGCAAAAGAGAAGCAAGTGACTTGGGGAGCTGATAAACGTTCTAAAAGTGTCTTTCCTTGGCATTGCCTTTCCCCTCACAACTAGATCTGAAACAGCCAAATAGCATGAGAACTATTTAAACAAAAAGGCAACCAGCCCGTAGGGAAACGAAGATTGAAAGTGTTCTTACTCTATCACATAACCAGGGCCTATAAAGTTGTAGATACAATGTGTTATAACTATCTACTGTTTCTGCCTAAGGAAAGCAAAGGTTTTGATTAAAAATAAATAAATAAACATTTTATGCCTGTTAACATTAAGATGCTCTGGATGGGTCTAAGTCTTTTCCACTCCTTTGTTCTAGACCAGCAGATGGCATAATGGTTATGTTGCTGGACTCCTACATGGCCAAGTGCAGATCAAGTCCCGGGTCTGGCGGCTTAAAACTCATGCCAGGCGTGTGTGTGTACGTGCCCAAAATCTCAAGAGGAGAATGGATGAGAAGGGATTGCAGCATGACCACCCCCCCAGGAGGTGATTTCTCACTTTCTGTCTCTGTCTCTCTGGTGAGCGCATGTGTCCTATAGCAAAAATCTCTCTTAAAAAAAAAAAAAAAACGAATAAATGCAAGACAGATTTACCAAGAAAGTGAAAGAAACAAAAAGGTGGGCACCATGCCTGGTTACCTTGATCTTGATTAAAACTTGAGCCTAACACAACAAATACTAGCACACACGCGTGCTCTGCACCCGCTCCTGCCTGAATGGCACCCCCTGCACCCCACCTTCCCCTCTCTCCCAGCAACGGGTAAGTGTGCTGCCACCTTCGCCAAGCACAAGTGCTGGGGCCCTCGCTCCCAGGCGAGGTCTCTTCGACTTCTGAATTTGGTGTTGCCAAGTGTGATACAGTCGAATGCTCACCCTGGGAGTGTCCAGTGGTAACAAACTTCAGAGACTCACACCTCCCACCTCTAAAAACCTCTGGAATTAGGGTTCTGCACCAGAATTTATGACTTATTAATACCATAAGCCTTCACGAGGGCTTCAGAAAGGAGCTCTAGGAGGCTCGCATTTGGCATACCCACACACACTCCGCCGTTGCATATGTTCACTTGCTCACCCACTCCTCGTTACCCAGAAGAAACAGCATTTACTGCGTGTTTGCGGAGGGCCAGGACCTGGGCTAAGGAGTGCAAGAAATGGGCTGTGGGAGAGAGTACCCTGCTGCAGAAACTGGGTGCAGATAAGCTTTCTTTTGTTATTAGATTTTTTGCCATAAGGTCCACGTGCTCACCAGAAAGAGAGAGAGAGGGAAAGTGAGCAATCACCCCCAAGGAGGGATGGCCATGCCACAATCCCTTTTCCTCCATTCCCTTCTCAGGACTTTGGACACGCACACACATGCACTCGGTGTGATTTTGGGGCCGCTGGGTCCAGGACTGGAACCATGGAGTCGGCCACGTGGGATCCAGCATCCTAACCACCACACCATCTGCTGATCCCCAGATGAACACTCTGACTTCAGGGCTTGCTTCCACTCCTTCTCTATGACCTGGAAACACCACAACAGCATGGCTTCGCAGGCGGTTATAGGGACTACGTGAGTTAACACATGCTGAAAGGGAGGTTCGAGGGGGGATTAAATTTCTCTTCCCAAGAAAGCCTCTAGGAATGCTCAGGAGTAACTCAAAGAGTGAAGTGAGGAAGGGCATGAGATACCCCTCATGAGAACATTAAACAGGAGAACCGCAGGGTGGTGACCGCAGTGAGGACAGGAGGAGGCGATGACACAGCCTGCAGGAAGGGAGGGCCACGTGCATTTGGGTCCGTGTGCTGAAAGGATGCGTGTGAGTGGCAAAGGCACTTTCTGTTCGCTTGTCGTTCATGAGAGGGCACACGCGCTCCCAGGGAGAGACGGGAGGAAGGGAGCGAGCACCCTGGGGCACGGCCATGCTGCAAGCCCTCCTTCAGCCTTCTCTGGGGACTGGCACACGCGCACATGCGTTCAGCATGTGTGCACAAGCTACCAGGCGTGAGACCTGAACTGCACAGTTGGCCACATGAGACCCAGCCGCCTTCGCCACTACACCACTGGCTAGGCCCTGATAAAGGGTGTTTTCTACAATGAACTACAGACAACAAAAAGGAAATGAAGGCCTACAGTGGCTAACTTGGCATACTGTAACAGAGTGGGGTCCATGAAACAAGAGGGCAAGGAGGTAAGGCCTCAGGAACTGGGGCAGACTCCCAGCCAATCAGTTGTGACCCACCACTTGATAACGCTGAGCGTCACCAGATACGAGACAGTATGTCAGGCCACGGCTGCAGTAGGCGCCACAGTGATCCCGGACCAGGTTCATCTGAAAGTTTTAGGAGGCACAGGTTTAAATACAGAACATAGACAATGGACAATACGTTCTAGGAGAAGAAGCAGAAAGCTAAATTTAAAATCTGAGAACAGACGGCAGATACGTCATTGAAAAAGAAAAGCAAGGCCGGCAGGTGGCGTGGTGGTTAAAGGACAGGACTCCCACATGGCTGACCACAGTTTGAGTCTCAGACCTGGTGGCTCGCTTTCTTTCTTTTTCTCCCTGAAATTAAAAAATTATAATAAAATTATAATTTTAGAAAACAAACAAACACAAGGGAATGCAATAGAAACAGAACAAAGCTGTACCATGCTCAGTGAAAGAGCCTGGTCATGAAAGGCCACACACTATACAATTCTGCCTACCTGGGATGGCCGGTGAGGGGACTTAGACAGAGAGCAGACAGGTGGTTTCCAAGGGGCTGGGGGATGGGAAGTGAGTGCTAATGGGTACAGG
The DNA here is from genome assembly GCF_000334495.1 of Tupaia belangeri chinensis. Lineage (NCBI taxonomy): Eukaryota > Metazoa > Chordata > Mammalia > Scandentia > Tupaiidae > Tupaia > Tupaia belangeri. The sequence continues at coordinate 925,471 of NW_006159498.1, read as the reverse complement.
TTTCTTCTTGGAGAGATGAAAGTCTTCTATAGTTAGTTTGGGGGACGGCTGTACCACTCTCTGTATACCCTAAAAATCACTGACTTGAACGCTTTAGGGGTGAATGGTCCACTGTGTCAATTATACCTTGCTAAAGCTGCTCTAGAAAAACGAAATAAAGCTATGTGGACGTCGACAAGATGCAGCCGCTCTGAGTGCTAGATAAGAAATCAAATACAGCCGAGGAGAAGTACACGCATCCTGGGGACTCAGAGTGAAGAAGGGCGGCGGCTGGTAGAAGGCAAACGTTCAAAATAAAGGCTTACACATGGGTAATGTGGTAGAGCTAGGATGGAAAAGCAAGTAAGTAGTAAAAAAAGTAAGGCTAAATAACCTTGAAGAACTAAAAATTAAATAGGGTAAGAGTTCAGAAGTCTGGGAGAGATTAAACGCAGCAAAACAAAAGAAGAAGTGGCCTTCGGGAGGCATCTCCAGGAGACTCCACTCTCGCGGCTTCACTGCCGCCGTCTAGTCCAAGAAGGCTGGGCCGGCACCCGACGGGGCAGGGTCCCAACACACTTGCACCACACAGCCAGGCCAGCTGAACCCCAAGCCTGACGCTTCACCACCAGGTAGCAGAAGCAGCAGGGTGTCCTTGGCCACCCTGAACCTTGAAGCTTCCTCTTCTCCCAGGAGGATATTTGTAAAGCCTTCCTCTTCCTCTTCTGACGGGAAGGGCTCACCTGCACTGATACCCCATGAGCATTTTCAGCTGGTAAAAAGGCAGCCTGACTGCGGTGCCACCTCCCTGGTAAATACGGAAAGCAAACCACAGTTCTGAAAATTCCTGACTGGCTGTCAGTGGGAGTAGCCACAGCAGCGACTCCACCACCTGTTACTTTGTCCACACTCTCCAAATCCAGCTCCCACCTGCGTGGGGTTTTCTCTTGGCCAGCGTCCTGCACCTTGGCTGCACCTCCCTGCGTTCAGGGCACACGGCAGACTCGCCCAGGCCAGCAACTGTGTAGACCCGAACCTCGACATCTCCCATTCTCCAGCTTCATCTCAGCACTGGCCGAGCCGTGTGTGTGTGTGTGTGGGTGTGTGTGTGTGCGTGCGTGTGTGTGTGTGTGCGTGTGTGTGTGTGTATGTGTTGGGGGGGTTCAGGCAGGGTCTGGCTGTGTCGTGACTCTCCTGCCTCAGTCTCCCGAGTAGCTGGGACCACAAGAGTGTGCCACAGCACCCGGAGGCAGTATCTTTTTGACCTTTTTCAGAAAACTCAAAGTCGAGTTCATGGGGTATATTATTAATAAACTCCAAAGTGTTGCCGTATATTCCACCAGAGGACACGGGCAGGGCACTATGCCACTCGGTGAGGCCCAGGGCTGGGTGGAGGGCTCTCCCACCTCACGGCATGGGACTGTCATTTACTCCTCGCAGAATCACAGCCATGTTGTGGACGCATGTGTAACAAAAAGTGACACCAGGCCAGATTGGTACATGCCCACGCTCCAGAGAGGAAGAGGGATGGGCCCTGGGGCACCCACAGGCAGAGGGGCAGCCACTGGCCCATGAGCACCGACACGCCGACGAGTCCTCAGAAGCTCCTGTCTGTGGGGGAGCTGAGCTCCTGCAGGCCCGGGAAGGACCACTAGCACTAAAGAAGAGATGAAGTGGCAGGAGGCCAGGAAGGGAACCTCCACTCCAGACCTGGACAAGACAGCTGAGCCCTGGGGAAGAGGGGCCGAAAGACCAGCTGACGCCACGGGAGGGAAGTGAGACATTAAAGACAGAAAACACAAAATGTAATAGAAAGTGGGATCACGGAAAACTTTTTCATTTTCAATATTATGAAGTTTCTCACTGAATAAATATACAGTTTAACACAAGAAACTGGGCCAGCGGAGGACTAGCAGCAACGCCATGCTCGGTGATGCTGGGTCACGTGGGCAGGCCCACGTTCATGTCCTCAGACCTCCCACGATCCCCGCTAAGGCGAGGGTGGGTCACAGCGTGAAAACCGGGTTGGGGGTGATGGCTTCCCCCTCTCTCGATGTCATGGAAATAAACAAATATACTTTTCAAAAAAGAAAAAGCTGAGAGAATTAACATCAACTATAAGCTATGTGTTCTATTAAAAATAAGAAATTTGAGAGAGTAAAAGTATACTTAACACGAAAATACCTTGATTCAAAGACTATATCACAAACATAAACTTGAGAAAGAAATGGACTTCGTGGAAATAAGTAAAAACTAAAAACTAAAAACAAAGAGTGAGGATGTAAGACAACGTAGGAGGTGGAACTCAGAGGCCCCAGAGAAGCACGCTGCGGCAGGAACAAGCCCCGCCCAGCCGCGCTGTGCTCACCGGCCAGCACTGCCGCTCAGCAGGCCGAGGCCTGCGGGAGGCCGGCTCTGCCTCCTGGCCCCCCTAAAAGTCAGGGGCGATGGCATAAGCCTGTGGTCCCTGCTACTTGGAAGGCAGAGGCAGGAGGATCACAACACGAGGAAGGCAAAGGCAGGAGGATCACAACACGAGGAGACTTAAAAAGATGGAAAAAGGGGACCAGCAGGTGGCGTGGTGGTTGAGGCATTGGACACTCCCACATGGGCGACTATGGTTTGAGTCCTGGACCCTAGTGGCTTGCTTTCTCACTTTCCTTCTCTCTCTCTCTCTCTCTCTCTTTCTTTCTTTCTCTCTCTCCCTGTGTGAATCTCTGGTCAAATTAGAAAGTAAATGAATAAATAAAATTAAATAAATAATTCTTTAAAAATATTTTTAATTAAAATAAAATAAAAAATGGGAAAAAATCAAAACAGATATAAAATTAATTAACACAGAGCTCTTTGGGTTTTTTGTTTGTTTGTTTGTTTAGAGATTTTTGCTATAGGGTACATGTGCTCACTGGAGTGACAGAGAGACAGAAATAAGAAATCACCCCCCAGGGGGGATGGCCACACCACAATCCCTTCTCTTCCATTCTCCTCTCTGGATCTTGGGCACGCACGCACACCCAGCATGAGTTTAAGCCGCTGGGTCCAGGACTCAAACCACAGTTAACTACGTGGGAGTCCAGTGACGTAACCTTTCTATCATCTGCTGGTCCCCAGGCTCTTCAGTTTTAAGTAAACCAGGCTGCAAGGCGACAACTCCATGGGCCTTAGGACAGGAAACCCTCATGACTGCTCAGGCCTGCCCTTGCTGTAAGAAGTGGAGCAGGGGTCACAGGAAATAAACCGAGTCAGGCTGACTCAGACAGCGCTGCCCGGGTCCAGACCAAGCAGTATGGCTGAGCTGGTGAAAAGAGCTCCGATACTTCAACCATGCCAAACTGGGCTTGGCTGAGTGTGGCCGTAGAACAGAGTTCCAGATGGTTCCAGAAAACTGAAGAGGCTTTCCATCATGCCTCTGAAAAGATGGCAATGATGAGATAATGCACACGGATGAGTACCGAGCTGGGGGAAGAATCTAGGCCTGTGATGTCTGACAGAACTTTCCACTGAACTGTCTTTTCTTTTAATATGCCAGAGGACGCATGTGCTCGCCAGAGAGAGGTGGGGCGGGGTGTTGAGAAAGCTCCCCTGTGAGGGATGGTCATGCCATAATCCCTTCTCCATTTCCCCCTCCTTTCAGGTTTTGGGCATGCACACACGTGTCTGGTGTGTTTTCTCAAGTCACTGGGTCCAGGACTCAAACCACGTGGTCAGCCCTGTAGAACGGAGCCTCCTTAACCACGAGGCCACTGGCTGACACCCCCTCGAACTTTCTGATAGAACTTCCCAGGGGTTGGAATGACCTCTAGTCTAACTCCATGGCCTCCAGGCACAGGTGGCTACTGAGCACGTGTACCGTGGCTAGCAGGAGGAACTGAATTATTTATTCCTCACTGTAATTTAAAATCCTGCATGTGGCCAACAGAACAGTATAAGGGGTAAACATGTGCACCCTTCCTTATTGGTGAAAAGGAACGGGAACAGAAAGCTTTCTTATCTTTGTTAAATAGAGGTGAGGTGGTAAAAAAATTTCCCCCTCCTTTCAGGTTTTGGGCATGCACACACGTGTCTGGTGTGTTTTCTCAAGTCACTGGGTCCAGGACTCAAACCACGTGGTCAGCCCTGTAGAACGGAGCCTCCTTAACCACGAGGCCACTGGCTGACACCCCCTCGAACTTTCTGATAGAACTTCCCAGGGGTTGGAATGACCTCTAGTCTAACTCCATGGCCTCCAGGCACAGGTGGCTACTGAGCACGTGTACCGTGGCTAGCAGGAGGAACTGAATTATTTATTCCTCACTGTAATTTAAAATCCTGCATGTGGCCAACAGAACAGTATAAGGGGTAAACATGTGCACCCTTCCTTATTGGTGAAAAGGAACGGGAACAGAAAGCTTTCTTATCTTTGTTAAATAGAGGTGAGGTGGTAAAAAAAAAAACCTGTTAAAAGTGGGCCGCATAAGGAGGAAAACTAAATGCGGAACAGTGAGCATTAAATCTTTATAAGAGATGGCATTTAGTAGCAGACATAAAGGGGACAGTGCCATGTGCAGCAATGGCAGTTAGAAGACAGCAGACAGAGGCAGAGAGAGTGGCAAACAAAGATGGCAGACATAGGCCAAGAGTGAGGAACCGGACAGCTTGGAAACACTGAAGTATTCTCCAAAAATGTAAAATAGGGTAAAATCTGGTTCAAAATCTAATTCAGAGCCTGAATGTATATAGCCTGACCTTGTTTATCCCTAAAAATGCTCTGAATGTGAATTTTTATAAGAAATGCCATATTTTCTACTCTTTATACACTTTGGGTTTTACTATGTGTAAAATCAAACAACAGTTTGATTTGACACACACCCAAGGTCTCTGCCTTTCACTCCCATTAAAAGCAACGCATGTATTAAAATGCAACCCTGGGGCCAGCAGGTGGCTTGGTGGTTAAGGTTGCTGGACTCCCATATGGTTGACGATGGTTCGAGTCCCAGACCTGGTGGCTTGCTTTCTGACTTTCTCTCTATCAATCTCACTCTGTCCTTCTCTATTCAAATTTAAATAAATAAATAGTTAAATAAAATAATTCTTCAAAAAAAACCAAAACCACACACCCAGCCCTGACTGCGGTGATGTCACTGGTGCGGTCTCTCCGACTGCGTGGAGCCCGTATTTAACTCGGCCTGGGCCACGATGCTAACAGGATCTGGAGCAGGAGTTTCAGGACAGGTTTTGTCCCACTGTCCCTTGCACAGAGGCCTTATTCCCAGGCAGATTTGTGAAGCAGCTGAACTCTAACTCACATCACCTTCTTGACCCACCTCCACTCTCATCCTGCCCCCTCAGGACACCACTACCTCCAGGGTGTCCCAACCTTCCCACCAACCTACCGTCTGTACAGCCACCACCAGCAGCCACCAGAATCAAGGCCACGTGACCACCAACCAATCACACAGTGTCCTGTGGCACTGAGACTAAGTGAGCACCAGAGGACAGGTCCCTGCCAGCTGCTTCCAAGTTGCACCACCTCTGGTGGCCCAGGAACCCCGTCCCCTGTGCACGGGCAGCTGACTAATTTGCATACTGTGCCTTCCTGTGAGTCCCCCAGTCAAATGCAGAAATCCGAATCACGACGTCCTCGGTTCCTATCACGCAGGGCGCAGTATGGCGGAGCCTCCACGTGGACGTGGCAGGTGCCCATGTCGGACTCTGCTCACCTGGAGTCATCACAGCAGCCCTCTTAGGGTCTCTGAAATGCTTCAGGTTCTCCTGAGACTCAGCAGTAACACTTCTGGAAACCAGAGCAAGCCACTCCTCCCTAACAGCTCCTTTTCATTGCAATGTGCTCTTTCCTATTCCGGATTAAAAATCGATGCGTAATCCCTGAGGCCTTCCGAATACCTCAAACTAAAGTCCAGTAGCCTCTCATCAGATGCCCTTGGAAATGCAGCAGGTGCTTGGCCAAGGCAGGGTGGCTCCAGAGGCCCCCTGCGTGGAGAGCAGCCGCTGTCCCGCACCCCTCTCCACACGCCATGCTGCCGAGAGACACCCGGCTTGAGGGTCCCACAGCTCTGTCTGCGTGTGTGTCTGTCGTGTGAATAGATGCGAGCATGTGCGTGTGTGTCTGTTATGTGAATAGATGCGAGCATGTGCGTGTGTGTCTGAGCATCTATATACACGCACATCTGCAGCACATTTAAAAGGAGAGGAGACCGCTTGTCTTTTCAATTTTGCCAGAGGGCACATGTACTCACCAGAGGGAGACAGAGAGAGATGGAAAGAGAAAGCACCCTCTCCATGGGACAGCCACACCCCCTTCTCCATCTCTCCTTCCTCTCGGGGTTCTGGGCACACATGCACATGTGCCCAAGTGTCTCTCAAACTCCTCAGCCTGGGACTCGAACCGTGCAGCCGGCCCTGTGCGATCCAACCACATAAACCACCACGCTACTGGCTGGTTCAAAAATTTCTTCATTCCTTCAACAAAAATAAGCTACGGAAATGTGCCTAGATTGGCCAGGCCTGCTGTAGACCCTAAAAATACCCTCCACCGACCGTGTCTTCCCGGTCTAGAACCTGCTGCCTAGATGAAGGCCTAGCACGACGGACACTGGAGGAGGGAAGAGCAGGCCTCGCCTCCGCAGCACTGTCTGTTTGCAGGGAGCGCAGCCATCGAGCCCAGGGAGAGCAAGGTTCCGGAAGCACTGCCATTCCCCTGGAGACCGAATTGTGACTGGGCAGCTGTCCTCACGTACTCAGGGGAGGAGTCATCTGTCCACTGCTCTGAGGGTGCACTGCAAGGCAGGCAGGACACTCGTGGGAGCCGTGAGCAGTGAGCGCAGTGGACAGTGGGTAAGCCGGTGTGCACATCTCCAGCTGGCACTCAGGGCTGCCAGGAAAATCAAGGTCCCTGCAACTGGGGGAGGAAGTGAGCAGGGGCCTAGCGTGGGAGGGCGGGACTGGGCTGCAGTGGAGGCCCGTGAGGTGCAGCTGATGGGGCATGGTCTGGGGGAGACCATGTGGGATGAGGGGACCAGCGGGATCAGTGTGGAAAGATGGCTGCAAGTTCACCTGGCTGAAAGAAGGCCACTGTCACTGAAGCAGAGCGAGGGAGGAAGGGTGGCATGGAGGAGCTGACTGGGCAGTGCCCTGGGAGCCCCTGAGAAGGGTCTGAATTATACACTAGGCTCGTGGAAGTCCTCTGCAGAGTCCCAAGTAAAAGAGTACAGGATTTTCTTTCCTTTTTTGGGGATTTTAATCTTAAAAAACAATTTTGTCAGAGGGCACATGCACTTGCTAAAGGTAGGGGACATCACCTACAGGGAATGGTCACACCTCAAACCCTTTTCTTCCATTTCTCCCCATTTTCAAGATTTGGGTCATACACGTACGTACACCTGGAGTGTTTTTCAAGTAGCCCAGACCAGGACTCGAACTGCACAGCTGGCCATGTGGGATCCAGCAGCCTTAACCACCATGCCATAGACCAGTCCTCATTATAATTTTTAAAACTTTATTTTAAAGGTTTTTGCCATAAGGTGCATGCACCCACCAGAGAGACAGAGAGAGACAGTGAGAGGGAAAGAAAGAAATCACAGCCCACCACAGTCCCGTCTCCTCCATTCTCCTCTTGGAATTCTGGGCACACATGCATACGTGCACGACATCTGGCATGAGTTTCAAGTCACCGGGTCCAGGACTCAAACTGCAGTCGGCCATGTGGGAGTCTAGCACCTTAACCACCACGCCACCCATTGGCCCCTAATTTTTAAAACTTTTTAATTTAAACTTATTTATTTAAAAATTTTAAATATTTTCATCCCCTTTATTCATGACAGAGTACATGCACAGACATATGACTGGCAAGGAGAGAGAGAAGAACACCCTTCACAGAGTCTGGTTACGCCACAGCCGTCCTCTGGCCCATCAGATCCTGGGCACCTGCATGTGTGCCCAGCACATTTCAGACTGAGGGGACTGGGGGTGTGAAGCACAGTCACCATGTGGGACCCAGCTTCTCTTGAACAGCTCATTACTGCTGTGCCGTGGACTGGCCTGAATTAATTTTAGACAGACAAAAGTAGCAAATACAGCACAGGGAGTTCCCCTATGCCCCCCTTCGGCAAACGTGAACGTCCCACGGTACGACGGCGAGCACGGTGGGACAGCTGCGAACAGGGAGCTGGCAGTGTGGCGTTACGAACTGGCTATACGGCGTTATGCACACTTGGTTCGACTCGGCCAACCCCATGGCCTGATTTCTGCTCTAGGTCCCCATTCAGGACCCCACGTGGCTGCCTTGCTCCTTGTAAAAACCCTCCGCGATGGGTGATGAATGGCTTTGGGGGTGTCAGTGATATAAAAACCCTCCGCTGTTGGTGGGGAATGACTTTGGAGGTGTCAAAGTGGCAGTGAGGGCTCACTCCAAGGTTACTGCTGTCACCGAGGCCAAAAGTAGAGTGCCAGCAGTGCCAGGTGCCAGCAGCACAGGGGCAGCCAGATTCACAGCAGAAGGTCCAGGCTGCGAGGACGGGGACGAGGCCGCCTCCCTGGCTCCTACCCTGGGTGTGTGGGTAACAGTGGCATATTTACTGAGCAGGACCAGGGGACAGACTCGGGACTCAGTCGGGGTCTGTAAGCTGAAGATAACTGCTACATACCACGTGGGGTGTCAAGGAGACAGCTACATCCTTGAGTTGGAGGGAGGACATGGGCAGAGATGGGGCACTCATGCTGTGGCCGTGGAGAGTACGACCGGAGCAGAGGGCCTGGGGAGCATGCTTCAAAACTGTCAGAGAGGCGGGCCCCGCAAAGGCCTGAGGAGGGCAGGTGGGCTGAAGACAAGCGGGAGAGTGGGACTCATAGAAACCAAGAGAAGAGACCTTCTCAAGAAGAGGAGAAGGGACCACACGTGGAACGCCTCGGAGAAAGCATGAAGCAGCCTAAAAAGCGAGCAAGGGGTGGCAACATGTCGGCCGCTGGTGACCAAAGGCAGGGTGTGCACAGTCAGGGCAAGGGACAGTCTGAGGGCCGACGTGTGAGGGTAAGCAGAGAAGTGGGGAGAGCCCGTGTGCTCAGCTCCTTAGAGAAGGTGGCCGTGAAGTGTGTCAGAGAAACCAGGGGACATGGCAGCCAGGGAGGGCTCGGGCAGGACCAAGGGTCTCGTGGACGCCTTGGGCTGACAGGATAGCCCAGCAGCAGGGAGGGACCCAAGGACGTGGGGGATGGAGGGCCTAGGGAAGCACAGGTGTGAAGGGCGGCGAGAAGCTAGCACCCACTGCACAAGTGAAGGGGCTGGGCGTTTCCCAGCAGAGGCAAGTTTCTAAATAAAGAAAATCAGACAGGCAAGCCTATTTCTAGACTTTCAGAGAGGGGAAGCAGAGAAAGGAAGGTAATACTCTAGGGTATGGCTGAGAGGTGTCAGGTGCTGTGAGGTTCGGCTGGTACAGGTGCTCTTCAGAGAAAGTACTGAGAGTCCTCCAGATGACAGAGCCGCCACCTGGAGCTAGCTCTTTCAGGACAGTACTCGAGGCAAGGACATTCCAAAGGCACAGTCAGGCATTAGCGTATTTGTTGAATGAATGTATAAATGAATGAGTGAATGGATGAGTTGATGCACCACACATTCGATTTGCAAATCGAAGTCTATTATGAAAACAAAGCAGAGGGGTGGGGGGCAGAGTAACATGATACACTGTAGACGCCTGGAGTTGAAGGGTAAAATTGCATTTTATATTGCATTTTATAATGCAATAATGAAAGGACAGCCCAAGTTTTAAAAAAGAGAAGCTGGGGACCAGCAGATGGCATAATGGTTAGGTCACTGGACTCCCACATAGATGGCTACAGTTCGAGTCCCAGACCTGGCAGTTAAAACTCACACTGGATGCATGTGCATGCATGCCTTCATGTACAATATCTTGTCATCATTTGTATATATGAGAAGGTTAGTGATGAACCCCAAAATCCCAAGAGGAGAATGAAGAAGAAGGTACTGCGGTGTGGCCATCCCCCTGGGGGGTGATTTCTCATGTTCTGTTTCTCTGTCTCTCCGGTGAGCATATGCATCCTGTAGCAAAAATTTCTCAAAATAAAGAAAAATAAAGAGGGAGTCAGTTATGAACAATGCTGCTATGAATACCAGCAGGCATTTCTCCACAGAAGATATGCAAAAGACCAGTAAGCACAGGAAAAGATGTCTAGCCACCCTGGGCCTCGGGGGATGCACACGAGAGCCACAGGGAGGTGAGACCTCACACCCACGGGGCCAGCTACACGAGAACAAAGACCAGGGGAGCTGGCAGGGACCAAGAGGAGCTGGAACCCTTGCACATCGCCAGTAGGAATATCAAATGGTAGGGCCCCAGTGGAAAATGGCTTCTCAAAATGCCAGGCACGGAGTTACCACAGACCCAGCAAGCCTCCTCCTGGGCACATACCCCAGAGTGGAAACGTCCCAGACAAAACGCATACGCAACATCCACAGCAGCATTGTCCATTACAGACGAGACACGGAGCGGCCCGAAGGTCATCAACTGACGGGCCACCTTACAGCAGACGGCTGCTCAGCTATAAAGGGACGACGCCCTGGCCCATGCTCCAGCGTGGAAGAGCCTGGAAGGCACTTGCACTGGGTGACAGCAGACACAGGGAGCACACGTATGATTTCCTTGATTGGTATGACATGTCCTGAGGAAGAACACTAAGGAAGACCCGGTTTTGCAGGATTCCAGTGCTTCTCACAAAGCTGCAGTGATCAAGAGGGTGGCATATCGGCACAAGGACAGATGACAAGGTGAGGCGGTCAGAGACGGACTCGCACACACGCACACCCAGTTCAGGTGCGAGCACCCTGCAGAGCACAGCGCCCAGCCCGGGCTAGGCACCCATCTCCTCGGCTGCCATGCCGAGGTCCTGGGCCAGCATAGGGAGCCACGTGGGACAGGAGCACTCACCGCACACCTGTGAGCAGGACTGACGAACAACACGACACCGGTCTCGTCGCATATTGTGGGTGGCAATGCTAATGGGTGGAGCTCTGAGGGCACCTTCAGCAGCTCCTCACAGAGCTAAACACAGGCCAACACCCCGGCGGCCCCAGTCTAGACACGCACCCTAGAGAAGTAAACCTACATCACACCAAACGCTGCATGCGAATGTTTACGCCACTCTGCACAACGCCGAACCCTAGACAGACACACTAATGTCCTTCAGTGGGCCATCGGGCACACACATCGTGGCCCGACGCACATGGAATACTACCTGGCATTACAAAGATCAACTACAGGTACATGAGGGTGAATCTTGGAACTGTCATACTAGGTGAAAAAGGAAATTAAAAAAAGCAGTCTGAAAAGATCACACAAGCCATGGTTCCATTTTAATGACACACTCCCAAAAGCAAAACCACAGGATCAGGTTAGATCGGTTGTTGCCAGGCTGGTAAGGGTGCCTGGAGGTGAGCCTATAAAGGGTCAATATGAAGAAGAGAGCTGTGTACCTAGGCATATAACTGCATACCAGCAGCTGTATACCAACAGGGAAAAGGCAGTTTCCAACAATCAACAAAATCAAATTAAACAAGAATCGCCACACGATGTTGCAATTCTAGTCCAAGTTTCTACTCATGAGAAATTAAAACATCTATCTACACCAACCTTATAAGCAAGGTTCAGAACAGTTTCAGTTATTATAGTCAGCATGTGGAAATAGTCCAACGAACACAGCTGGCAAATGGATAAACTGCAGTATAGCCATACCATAGAATGGCGCTCACTGGAAAGAGACTAAGGACTTGACCCACGCTACACTATGAATGAACCTCAGAAGCAACATGTTAAGTGAAAGAAGTCAGACACAGAAGACCACATATCACATAACTCCAATGATGGGAAATGTCTCAAAAAAGCAAATCTTCAGAAGATAAAAGTAGGTTCGTGGTTGGGGCCAGGAGCAGGTATTGTCTGAAAATCTCATGGGGTAACAGAAATATTTTCAATACAGCTGATGGTTGGTGATGCTCACACAACTCTGTATTTTCTTTCCTTTTTTTAAAAAAAATAATTATTTTTCGGACCAGCAGTTGGCATAATGGCTAGATCGCTGGACTCCCATGTAGTCGACTGGCAGTTCTAGTTCCAGACTTGCTGGCTTAAACTCACACCAGATACGTGTGCATGTGTGTCCAAGATCCTGAGAGGAGAATGGAGAAGGGATTGTGGAGTGTCCATCCCCCCGGGGTGGGGTGATTTCTCACTTTCTGTGTCTCTGTCTCTCTCTGTCTTTCTGGCAAGCGCACACGCCCTATAGTAAAAATCTCTCCCACCCCCAAAAAAGAAAGAATTATTTTTTATTGAACTTTATTTATTTATTTTAATTTGATCATAGAGGGACAGAGAGGGAAAAAAATGTGAAAGCATGCCACCAGGTCCAGGACTCGAACCGCGGTCGGCCCTGTCGGAGTCCAGTGCCCTTAAGCACTACACCACCTATTGGCCCCACAACTCTATATTTTATAAAAATAAGTGGGTGACATGTATTTTCTTTTTTATAGAGTTTTGCTAGATGGCACGTGCGCTCACCAGAGAAATAGAAAACAAAAGAATCACCCCCCAGGGGGATGGCCACACTGCAACCCCTCCATCCTCCTCTCAGTGTTTTGAACATGCACACACACGCCCAGCATGAGTTTTAAGCCGCTAGGTCCAGGACGCAAACCGTGGTTGACTACGTGGGAGTCTAGCAATGTAACTGCTACATCATCTGCTGTTCCCATGGATGGTACACTTTTAAGAACTGAGTTTTAGAGCATGCAAATTATGCCTTAAGAAAACTGTAAAATGGTGTTCAATTATCTATCTATTTATTTATTTAGCTGTAGGGCGTGTACATTCACCTAAGAAAGAGAAAAAGTGAGAAATCACCCTCCCCTCCAGGTGTGATGACCATGCTATAATCCCTTCTGCTCCATTCTCTTGGAATTTTGAGCATACACACACACACACACACATACACACACAGCATGTTCTTTTCAAGCCACAGGTCCTGGACTCAAACCATGCAGCTGACTACGCGGGATCCAGCTTCCTTAATCTGCACACTACCTGCTGATCTTAATATTCCAATTTTTTACAAAAATAAAAACCTGACCTCTACCTCACAGTGTACACAAACGTAGCAATTTCACATGGATTATAGACATAAATATGAAACGTTAAACAATGGAGTAGTGAGGAAATAACAGCTTCATGACCTCAGAGGAAAAGCTGTAAGACACAAAAGGCATTAAAGACAACAAAGGAAAGACTAAGACACCGTATGTCAGGTCACACCATATGTCATTTGCCAAAAGTTGACCATTGAGGTCTACAGAAATGGCAATTTCATAGTAACAAGGCAAGACCAGGTAGGAAACGGCGTTTGCCACACATGCCACTTACAAAGACTTGGTAGCCTACCTACGCAGAGCCCCTAAAAATCAGTAAGAAGACCAAATCAAGCCAGGCGACTCAGTAGAAAAACACACAAGAAACTTGAACAGGCACTTCCCCGGGAGTCACCCCAGCTGGCCAACAGACATGGGGCAAGGCACACACACTTAGGGACATGTAAATCAAACATGGAATTGCAAGTTGAAACCACCACAGGAAACCACACCCACCCAAGAGAGTGGCTAAAATTAAACAGACCGACAAGGACAGGTGAGGCCTGAGCAGCACTGTCCTGTTCCTAGTGGGTGTGTAAGTGGGTGAGGCCATTGGTATGGGGTTGTGAGAGAAGTCATGACACATTTAGCATAGAAACAGAAAGATACGCCGTGACTTTTCTGATGACCTAATAAATAAATTGGTGTCACCTACTGTGTCATGCCTTAGCCCAACAATTCCACTCCTAGACCTGTATTTGCTCAATGGAAATGCAGGGAAGCGTGCGCCAGGATACAGCCCATGAATATTCCCGGCTCTGTGAAAACCGGAGACGGGAAACAACCCAAATGCACATCGGGAGCAGGCTGGTGGACGTACCACGTGTGGTACAGAGACGACACCACAGTGATGAAATGAATGCACAGCCACCAGCAGCAGCAGAACAGGCTGTGACAGGAGCCGCCACAAGAGAGTACACGCTGCGGATTCCACTGGTGTGAAACTCAGACACAGGTCAAAGTTATCTGTGGGGCCGGGCATCAGGACAGTGGCTACGCTGAGGAGGAAGTGGATGGGATTGAGAGGGGCACGAGAGGGCCTCTGGAATGTTCTATTTCACCTGGGTGCTGGTTGTGTGGGTGTGTTCATTTTGTGATAATCCTTCAAACTATACACTTGTATAACATACTTTTATGTATGCACATCAAATGTCAATGCAAAAATTCATTTTAAAAACTAGGCATCTAGGTACCAATCGCATGGATGGTTAAGGGAGCTGATCCCACATGACTGACTACAGTTCAAATTCCAGCTCCAGTGGTTTGAAAAATACACCAGGCATGTGTGTACCCCAAATCCCTACAGGACGGAGAAATGGAAGAGAAGGGATTGTGGTATGAGCACACCACATGGAGGGTGCGTGCTTTCTCCCTCTCTGTCTGTCTCTCCCTCTGGCAAGCACACAAGCCCTCCGGCAATTAAAAAAAAAAAAAACAAAACAAAACCCAGGCATTCACACTCTTCAAAAATGCCAGAATCAATAAAGGAAAAGAAGAAAGGCTGAGGCGTTGTTCTAGCTCAAAGGAGACTAAGCAGACGTGATAACTAAACATAGCAGGTAGTTCCTGACTGGGTCCTGGATCAAAATCGTAGAAGCTCTAAAGGTACCGCTGAACTACCCATGGGATCTGAACACTTGATGAGACTGTTTTGTCAACATTAAGTTTCTTGAGTGTGATCATTTGTTTTGTCTACACAAGAGAATGTCCTTGTTCTTGGGAGATAGATGTTGAAGAATTCTGGGGTGTAGGGCTGCGATGCTCGCAGTCCACCCTGTGATGGTCTGATGGCTCAGCAGAGAAAAAGAGGCAGACAGACACACATATACACACATGCACACACATAGACATGCACACACACACACGAGATATGCACATATATGTCTACTGTCTAATTATATATATATTTACACACATGTATCTAGAGAGAGACAGAAAGCAAATTTAGCAAACTGTTAACAATTGGCAAACCTAGGCCAGGTGGCATATCTACAGTCTTTATACTATTCTCTGAACTCTTATCTAGTTTTGAAATTCATCAAAATAAAATGTTGGGAGAAAAAACTGAAAGCAAGCCAAAAAGCAGGCAAAGCCAAACACTAAGTTAAATGTTTGAGGATGTGTGACGGTATGCAGCCTAACAGTAGGACGCAGTTACCAAATGCCTCGTTAATGGCTTCACTGCGAACCAGCTGACACATGCCTTGGATGCGAGGTGCTCCGTGAAAATATTCATGGGGCCAGGAAACATACTGACCCTGGCTAAGTTATTCGATGCCCGTTCGATACAATGTTTATGGCTTGCCCACTATCCTCTCTAAAGTAAACCAGACTGCCTTCAGTGAAGTGGCAACAAGCCAGCACATCTGCCGATCAGCAAGCTGGCTTAACGCAGTATACATACCCAGGTCACATGTGACAGCAACGAGACCCTGAAAATGTATACTCTGAAGGTGCTTATCTCTGATTGTGAGACTTTAACCACATTCCTACGCACTTACAAAAATCTCACCACGCTTTGTAAAATGAATAAATAAAGATGCTCAGCACGACTGAGTGGCAGTATGTCTCTGTTCACCTGCATTTCTGTCTCTGTGCCTTTTCTTTTTCCCCAACCTTTTGCTTTGCAGGACCAAGCCCCATGATGGACACTGACAAGGATGCACACTTGGAAAGAAAACCAGGAAGAAAAACAAGGATGGGGCCACTTGTACTGGCTAGACTGCGGTCACCTTTGGCAGGAAGGGCGCAGGAGGCACCTGGGTGGCGGGTGGACTTTTGGAGGCTGGCTGGTAGACACAAGGGTGGTCACTTTATAATAATCAAACCATACATTTTTTATGCAGTCTTCTGTATCTGCATCGTATGTCAGAATGTTTTTCTCGTGGTTTCACAAAAGGACAGACAGACAGCATGCAGAGGTGCAGGCAGGTGTACAAGCAGCTTATAACCTGCCGCAGGAAGAGAGGGCAGCTCCGCCACTGACGTGCTGCGTGATTATGTGTTCACTCAGATGCTAGCCTTAGTCATTCGCTATACACAAAGACAAAAACGCATGTGCACGCAGACGACCATGCAGAGCATGTGTGCACCAAACCAACTGCATGCATGATTGTGTCGCTAGATTTCCAACCTCTCAGGTCTTGGCCTTCTTCCTGGGACCTCAGCCCCTTTGTCTTCACCAGATACAAGCCAGCCCCTCATCATCCATGGTGTCAAGGTCAGAGCTTTGCTCTCCTCCCAGTACACAGGAGGCTCACTACCTGCCACGTCTCCCAGGAGGTTAGTGTCATTCTCTGACAATTAGACACCCGTGGGACACAATCCAGGAGGCGGTGCTCCCCGTGGCAGTGCCACAGTAAACTCTGGTCCCCTCCAGGCTCTTCAAGCATACACACACACCACACGCCCTCACCGCTTCTGTGCATAATGCTCTGACTGAGGTCACAGTTACAGCCGTCCTCGAGCGGAGGCCCACAGTACAGAGATCATGCCAGGTGAGAAGCAGGTCAGACGTGCCAGCGTGGCTGTGAGGACTACCAGCTCGCACTACAAAGGAGACAGTCAGCTGGAGGCTTTCACTCTTCTTTGAAACCCAGGGAACTGCATGATCTCTATGATCTGAAGTCTTCCCAGTTTCTTTGGGAAAGGGTGAGCATAGTGAGGACATCCCCCACGCCTTGTTTTCCTCCTTTGTTCTGTATGTGTCTCATCCTAATCACCCAAGGCAGAAGCCTCTGGGTCACTTTCTTCTCTTCCTCTCCCTCCCTCCCGCCTAGTCATGTCTCCCCTCGAATGGATCAGTACTTTTCCACCCCACTGCCTGGACTTGACTGCTGTTAGGAGCTAGCAACAGCATCCGAACCCACGTGCCGGCTTCCAGTCTCCTCTCCTTTCATCCTCTACTCTGCCACGCAGCCCATCTTTCGGTAAGACTCGTAGTGGTTACCCTCTCATAACAACAGAAGAGCCAAAAAGAAAAAAAAGGGGGGAAGACTGTTGCAGTTAATATTTAGAGAACACTTACTGTGATCTTGCTGCACGTAACCCGTGCCGGTCCTATAAACAGGGCGATCCCAAACTGTCAGCAGGACCAGCATCAACCACGTGGCATGCAGAGTTGCTCACTACCCGGCCAAGACACTTTTCAACCCCCCCTCCCATGCCAGGCTTTGCTTCTTCCCTGACACTCGCAGTGCTGTTTCTCAAACACCCCAGTCTCCACGTCTACCTGCCTTTTGGTTGTTTCCTTGCCTTTTTATTTTATTTTAGGTTTTTGTCACAGGGCATATGTGCTTGCCAGAGAAAGACAGATAGCAACAGAGAGAGAGAAACTGAGAACTCTCCCCCCAGCCAGTGTGACCATGCTGCAATCCCCTCTCCATTCTCCCCTGGGGATTTGGGGTGTGCATGCACACACACATACACACACACACGCACGCACATGAGCCGTTGGGGCCAGGACTTGAACTGCAATACACAAAGACAAAAACGCATGTGCACGCAGACGACCATGCAGAGCATGTGTGCACCAAACCAACTGCATGCATGATTGTGTCGCTAGATTTCCAACCTCTCAGGTCTTGGCCTTCTTCCTGGGACCTCAGCCCCTTTGTCTTCACCAGATACAAGCCAGCCCCTCATCATCCATGGTGTCAAGGTCAGAGCTTTGCTCTCCTCCCAGTACACAGGAGGCTCACTACCTGCCACGTCTCCCAGGAGGTTAGTGTCATTCTCTGACAATTAGACACCCGTGGGACACAATCCAGGAGGCGGTGCTCCCCGTGGCAGTGCCACAGTAAACTCTGGTCCCCTCCAGGCTCTTCAAGCATACACACACACCACACGCCCTCACCGCTTCTGTGCATAATGCTCTGACTGAGGTCACAGTTACAGCCGTCCTCGAGCGGAGGCCCACAGTACAGAGATCATGCCAGGTGAGAAGCAGGTCAGACGTGCCAGCGTGGCTGTGAGGACTACCAGCTCGCACTACAAAGGAGACAGTCAGCTGGAGGCTTTCACTCTTCTTTGAAACCCAGGGAACTGCATGATCTCTATGATCTGAAGTCTTCCCAGTTTCTTTGGGAAAGGGTGAGCATAGTGAGGACATCCCCCACGCCTTGTTTTCCTCCTTTGTTCTGTATGTGTCTCATCCTAATCACCCAAGGCAGAAGCCTCTGGGTCACTTTCTTCTCTTCCTCTCCCTCCCTCCCGCCTAGTCATGTCTCCCCTCGAATGGATCAGTACTTTTCCACCCCACTGCCTGGACTTGACTGCTGTTAGGAGCTAGCAACAGCATCCGAACCCACGTGCCGGCTTCCAGTCTCCTCTCCTTTCATCCTCTACTCTGCCACGCAGCCCATCTTTCGGTAAGACTCGTAGTGGTTACCCTCTCATAACAACAGAAGAGCCAAAAAGAAAAAAAAGGGGGGAAGACTGTTGCAGTTAATATTTAGAGAACACTTACTGTGATCTTGCTGCACGTAACCCGTGCCGGTCCTATAAACAGGGCGATCCCAAACTGTCAGCAGGACCAGCATCAACCACGTGGCATGCAGAGTTGCTCACTACCCGGCCAAGACACTTTTCAACCCCCCCTCCCATGCCAGGCTTTGCTTCTTCCCTGACACTCGCAGTGCTGTTTCTCAAACACCCCAGTCTCCACGTCTACCTGCCTTTTGGTTGTTTCCTTGCCTTTTTATTTTATTTTAGGTTTTTGTCACAGGGCATATGTGCTTGCCAGAGAAAGACAGATAGCAACAGAGAGAGAGAAACTGAGAACTCTCCCCCCAGCCAGTGTGACCATGCTGCAATCCCCTCTCCATTCTCCCCTGGGGATTTGGGGTGTGCATGCACACACACATACACACACACACGCACGCACATGAGCCGTTGGGGCCAGGACTTGAACTGCAGTCAGTTCAAGGACTCCAGCCTCTTAACCACCACTACCTGATGGCCCCTGCCTCCTTGTCTTTTTAGGTATTCCGCTAGTGTTCCAGTGTCTAAGTGCTCCAACTACACTTAAAATTGCTTTAAGTACAAGATGTCACACTTGAAAATTAAAATTTTACTTTTGCTGAAACAAACAACCAAGCTTAACATATCCTTTCATAAAAATAACTCCAGCGATGGCTTTAACGGAGTCGGAAATTCTGGCTTCCGTGAGCACGCACTCTCCTAACGACCCCGTGGTTATTTATGCTCCAGGACAGGTCGTCAGAGCTCCTGAAGCTGCAGCTCGGTGAAGAATCTAGGTTTAGGACATTGAGTCACACTTGTGATGCCACCATTGACTCTTTCCATTTTTACTTACTTGAGAAAACTTCCATAACAAGAGGGAAGCTGCAGAACAATGCTCCCTGAAAGTCACGTTTGCCCTAGATAGTGGTGCTTTTAAGACAGACCCTTGGTGAGGTTGCTGAGCACTGACGTATCTCCTGGCTTCTCCTCTACTTAAAAAAGAAGCGCTCGGGGACCAGCAGTTAGCGTCATGGCTATGTCGCTGGACTCCCATGTAGTCGACCATGGTTCAAGTCCTAGACCCAGTGGCTTAAAACTCACGCCGGGCGCATATGCGTGCGTGCCCAAGATCCCGAGAGGAGAATGGAGGAGAAGGGACTGCGGCATGACCATCCCCCCTGGGGGGTGATTTCCCTCTTTCTGTCTCTCTGTCTCTCTCTCTGTCTGTCTGGTGAGCGTACACGCCCTATAGCGAAAACCTCTCCAAAAAAAAAAAAAGGAAAAGAGTAAGATGATGCCCAAAATAACCTGGAAAACTAAACCAGACCTGTGCTGAGATGGAAGTGCAGCAGCCACTGGGAAACTGCTCCCTGGCCTTTGCTATGGTGCCCTTTTCTGGGTTTTCTAGATACCACGCAGCTTGGTCTGTCACTTACCAACTACATGACTATGGCAAGTTACCTAAGTTCTCTGTAAGATAAACTGAAAATTGCTAAAACTCTACCCTGCAGAGCTGTTTTGAGAACAGCATAATTTGGGGCTGGCTCCATAGCCTACTAGTTAAAGGAACCAGACCCAACATGGCTGACCCTGGTTCAAATCTTGGCCTCAGCTGCTTGAAAAACATCTGGCACAGGTGCCTGCAAGCCCAGTTCCCAACAGGATGAGAATGTAGAAATGGCTGCAGCATGACCACACCCGCCGGAGGACGGCTCCTCTCTCTTTCTCTCTCTTTCTTTCAAAGAAGAGAATCTTCTGATTGTCATATAAGGGGTTATCAAATTCATAGAAAATACACATTATGAAAAAACTAGGCATACATTTAAATTTTTTACACCAAAATAAACATGTACTATAATTCCTTTTTTCTCCCAATTTTTGTTCTTAATTCTCCTTATTTGTTCTAGAGTGTGTGCATACCTGACAGTGTGAGGAAGAAAGGCAGCAAAACAAGCACCCTTCACAAGGTCGGTCCTCGCCCTCCAGCCCTCGCCGCCCGGCCCATGATCTTGTGCATTTGCACGCACACCCTGTTTGCTTCAGGCTGACCAGGTCAGGGTCCCACGGCTGCCGTTCGGGACCCAGTGTCTCCGCAGCAGCACATCACGCAGGGCCACGAGCCAGCCCTTTCCCTGACTTGTTAAAGTCCTTTTGTACATAAACATAAGACATTATTATGAGACAAGTGAGTGTGCAACTGAAACAAACATTTTACAGATTCCCTTATTTTCTAATAATTTAGAGTCTTTTATCCTTTGCCTAGAATTCCGTGTACACTATAGGAATTAGTGCATTATTAAGAGTTCATTAAGGGACCAGTAGGTGGCGTGAAGGTTCAGGCCATGGCCAACTGCACGGTTCGAGTCCTGAAACTGGTGGCCTGAGAAACATGCCAGGCACATGTGCATGCGTGCCCAAAATCCTGAGAGAAGAATGGAAAAGGGATTGTGCCATGGCCATCCCTAACCCCCCTCAGGGGACAATCTCTCACTTTCCTTTCTTCTGCCTTACTCTCTCTAGTGAGTACATGGGCCCTATAGCAAAACAAAACAAAACAAAACAAAAAGTTTGTTAAGAAGTTCATGAAAGGGGCCAGCAGGTGGCATAGCGGTTGGGGCACTGGACTCCCAGATGGTTGACCGCAGTTTAAGTCCTGGACCTGGCGTCTTGTTTTCTCACTTTCCTTCTCTGCCTGGCAAATTAAAAAAATAATGATAAAATAATAACAACAACAATAAATAAAAATAAATAAATAATTCTAAAAAAGACTATTTTTTAAGAGGTTTTTGCTATAGGGCATGTGCACTCACTAGAAAGACAGAGAGAGACAGAGAGACAGAAAGCAAGAAATCACCCCCCAGGGGGGATGGCCATGCCGCAATCCCTTCTCCTCCATTCTCCTCTCGGGATCTTGGGCACGCATGCACACGCACCTGGCGTGAGTTTAAGCCACTGGGTCCGGGACTTGAACTATAGTCGACTACATGGGAGTCCAGCAACATAGCCATTATGCTAACTGCTGGTCCCAAGACTATATTGGTTTTTTGTTTGTTTGTTTTTGGGTTTTTTTTAGAGGTTTTTGCTATAGGGCGCATACGCTCGCCAGACAGACAGAGAGAGACAGAGAGACAGAAAGCAAGAAATCACCCCCCAGGGGGGATGGCCATGCCGCAATCCCTTCTCCTCCATTCTCCTCTCGGGATCTTGGGCACGCATGCACACGCACCTGGCGTGAGTTTAAGCCACCGGGACTCGAACCGTGGTCAACTATGTGGGAGTCCAGCGACATAGCCATTACGCTAACTGCTGGTCGCCCCAAGACTATATTGGTTTTTAAAAGTTCATTTTTAAAAAAGAAATAATAATGTCACTAAATATCTTGGTGACCTTGGGTTCTTAAGGTCCAATTTCTCTCTTTTTAAAAAATAAAATGGCCTAACTAGAATCATCTAACCCACAAAGTATCATTTATTAATTCTAAAATATTAGGGTTTATAAAACAAATAAAACTTTATGATTTGATGGAGCCATTTTTGCCCAAGATATTTACTGATGCATGGAAAAGGAAATCTAAGAACAGTTCCTGAATAATAAGACTTACATTTTAGAGCCTGAAGTTCTCAGTTATAAACGTATGAAATCTAATCATTTAAAATCTGGCTACCACGGAAATCACAGTTTAATACCAACAAACATATTGCATTTAATCTTGAAAACAGGCTTACAGCCACTTCACTATAGATCAGTTTTATCTCTGGATACTCATAAATCCCAATATAGAAACGGATCTATATTAGGAAACGTAGCAAGAGAGTGAGACTTTGAACTGTTATGCATTTAAGCAATGCCTCCAGATCAAGAGGCTCCATCTAAATCCCACCGATTTTTCAGGATCTAGCTCTGAGGCCACACCAACCCTCAGGTCAGGCGAGTGGGCTCTCCCTACTCTGCTTCTGCTGCCCCAAGAACAATAGATCTTCCCCGACAAACACTGCACTTCACAGCGTCACAGGAACTGGCTGCTGGCTCCCCTATCTGTACATTCTGAGAGAGGAGGCCGTCCCGGCTGTCACTCATGAAGCAACCATGCAATAGAGATTTATTAACACAGGCTCATATAAATTAATGTAATTGTCTTAGTTTATGAGTATAAGTACAAATTACAAAAGCGTTACACGGACTCTCTGGACCAAGTCCTGAATGGGAGAACCGAGCACCACTTTCAGCTCCTCTAAACATGTTTGAGGGGAAACTGAGGATAATAAGGCCAAGACAAAGTAGATACTAAGAAAACAATAAAATCCTAAGAATAAACAGTTTCATCTCTGCTTTAATTAAGAAGGAGCCATGGGACCAGCAATTAGCGTAATGGCTATATTACTGGACTCCCATGTAGTCCAGTAATATAGTTCAACTCCCAGACCCAGTGGCTTAAACTTACACCGGGTGCATGTGCGTGCCCAAGATCCCGAGAGGAAAATGGAGGAGAAGGGATTGCGGTGTGGCCATTCCCCCGGGGGATTTCTCGCTTTCTGTCTCTCTGTCTTTCTGGCGAGCATACGCGCCCTATAGCAAAAAACTCAAAAAAAAAAAAAGGAGCCAAACAATTCTGTTTCTCAATTTTCTTAATCCATTAAAGAAGGGATGCTCTGAGATAATAATTACACATAAATTGATCGTTTATGTGCACGACACAGAACTAGAGGCTACGTTTTGAGTACTTGTCCGAAGTCTCAGAAGTAACGAGGGTGGTGCTTTGCACTGAGCCACAGCGCAGGCAGAGTCGCCTGTACCCTGGGTTTATATTACTCAGACATGTTGTGCAGACTCAGGGTGAGCACGATCCTACCACTGCTTTTATAAATAAGGAGGAGACCGTGTCTCGGCCAGCAGAGGTTGCTGTGCACGTGTTCTAGGCCCCGCTAGCATAAGTGAAGACACCGACACATTTCTGCTCATCTAGGAAGAATGGTGGATTCGAACAGGGTAGGCTAGTGGTTATGTCCAAAGCAGTATTAAATGTAAATACTTCATGAAAAAGCACTGAAGCTGTTTTATGGCCCTTTAATTTAAATTTAGGAATTGTCCCTCTTTCTTACAGCTCTAAAGAAAATTTAAGTTCTTTAAAAATTCTAGGCAGGACCAGCAGATGGTGTAATGGTTGTGTTAATAGACTCCCATGTAGTAGACCACGGTTTGAGTCCAGCTTAAAACTCATGCTGGACATGTGTATGTGCTTGCCCAAGATTCCGAGAGGAGTGTGGAGAAGGGACTGCAGCGTGGACATCCCCTCAGGGGTGATTTCTTGCTTTCTGTCTCTGTCTCTCTGGTGAGTGCACGCACCCTATAGCAAAAACAAAAAACAAAAAACTAATTCTCTCTAAAAATGTTCTAGGCTACTAGTCAATGTAGATCATCTTAAATTAAGATTTTTCATGGACTTCATATTTCAAGATAATAGTTCTCTCAGTTAATGACTTGGAGATTTATGTATCTGTTTCAGGGTCATTATGTAAAAGAATCTTTCGTTCTCTTTGGGGACAAATGGATTGATAAAGAGGCTTCCCATGCAACCAAGTGGCTTATGTGTGGAGCCTCAGCACACACTGGTGTTCACTCATTGGAAAGCAGAATGATGTTGATACCTTGGGACCAGCAGGTGGCGTGGTGGTTATGGCACTGGACTCCCACATGGCCAACCATGGTTCTGGTCTGGACCCAGCAGCGGGAAAATCACAGGGGCATGTGCAAGTGTGCCCAAAATCCCGAGAGGAGAATGGAGAAGAAATTGTGGTGTGGTCATCCACCCTAGGGAGTGATGATTTCACACTTTCCCTCTCTCTGTCTCTCTCTGCAAATGCACGTGTCCTATGACAGGAATAACAAGGAAAAAAAAAAAAAAAAAAAAAAAAAGAAAAAACAATGGTGCAGATAAGTCTAGTGACAGTCTTCAAAGCTCTGCCTGTACCAGAGCTCCTTCTGATCGGGATGTTTTGCTGTATCTGAGCTAGGGCTCACAGCCCTCCCCACCCCTGCCCTACACCCTGTTCGATATACTGGATCTCAGACATCTTCCACACTTCCCTTCCAATGCTGTGTCTGCTCAGTCCCAGCACGTGCAGAAAGCGCATTCCTTGACAGTCCGAACGGCCCTCACTAACGACGTGTCTGCGTGGGAAGGACTGGAGAAAACGCTCAGACAGAAGCTGCTGGCGCAGAGCTGGGAGTTCAGGAGGACGCTGTGCTGGGGCTCGGCTGGCCTGGGTGGTGCTGGCCATGCAGAGACCACGCTGGTGTCAGCAGTAGCAGCAGGTGCTGGGGGCTGGGGTGGGAGAGTGCCCCCAGGTCGCCCCAGGCTCTGCTCGCAGTGTCTGAAGTTGCAGAATGAATTCCGAGACTAACTGGGGAGAAGACCTGTGTCTGGAACGAACTCCCCCTCAGATGTCTGTGGCTGCTGTTCTGACCACAGGCACCCCTGACTTGCCTCTAACTTTCCTACCAGGTGTGACGAGGCCTCTGGCAACCGCGGCTCTGGAGGGCCACTTTCTTGCCAGTGCCATGGCCTGACCCACTTGGGACTTGTGCCATCCCCCATCAACCCCTCAAGGAGGATCCAGTTCTCAACTGCACTCATCTCAGACAAAACAGGTCTGAGTCCGGGAAGGACGCCAAGGGCAGGTCTTTTCACTGCTTTCTGCTCCCTGTCGTTCAGAGGAGGTGAGGGAATGGAAACACCCAACAGTCAGAAATTGTCAGACAGACATAAAAGAAATTTAATTAACCATAAATAGTATTTTAAAGTTATATTTGCACTGTCATTTTAAAATTAGAAAACACTAATAACATTAAAATGAAGTCTCTGTTAAAAGAAAGTGACTACATATTGTTCAGATTTCAATCAGCTCTTTGTTTGACAATGAGAAACCATCCAAATTGGTTCCACGAGCTCATTGTGAAACACAATGTATTCCTTTGTCACGTTTCCCCGTTCTCGAGTTTATATAATTTCTCTGTTCAGCCCGTGGCAGCACAGTGTCAGGATGGAGTTTGTTAGGAGAATGGACCCATTAAAACCTACCCAAGAAGAGTACAACTCTACGACTCTCGTCTTTGCCAGGGCTTGGGTGAGGGGGACGAGAGGTCCATTCACTGCAAGAACCTCTCAGACGGGGCCTCACCGCACCTTGAGACGGGGTCAAAGTGGCAGATATCAGAGAAGCCGGGTGTGGCCAGCCACCTGCTTCACCCAGGGCTGTCCACTTCTGCCCTTGCTAGAGAAAGTGGAAATCCCGTGTCAGGAGGGCGAGCTGTGCCTCATCCCCACTCTAGCAAGTTCCACTGATGTCTCCCACAGACTGAGTGTTCAGAAGATGCTGGTTCGGGTGGTGTGACGCCAAGTGTTCCCACTGACAGCCTGGCAGAGCTGCTCGGTCCCCTGACCCCTCAGAATCCCTAGGCTCCCAAGGAACCACTTGGCCGGGCCACTGGCCACTCACTGGGGAAGACCCAGTTAAGCTCTCATCGCATGGAACTCCTGTCTCCAGATCACAACTCAAAACTCAAGCAAGTGGAGAGGAAGTGCCTGGGGCCACCAGGACTTGAAGTGACCAAGGGTCAGTCATGACTTTAACACTAGTAAGAAGTGCAGGTCAGGAAGGTTTTAAATATGGGGTTACAAAGGGCTGAGGAAGCAAAGGTCACCACTAGTAACAAGTGCTTCACGGCAGCTCATCTGGAAGGTGTCACCAACGGGACTTTCAAGGAGTCGCTACCAAGTTCATCCAAAAGCTGACCGCCCCTTCACCAGGGCTGCTTCAGACAGGCAAGGTCAATGGAGCTGTCCAGTGCACAGGTACGCAGGGCACAGGTGCACAGGTACACAGGGCACAAGTATACAGGGTGCAGTTACACGGGGCACAGGTGCACAGGTACACAGGTGATGGGTGCACAGGTACATGGGGCACAAGTATACAGGGCACAGGTACACGGGGCACAGGTACACAGGTAATGGGTGCACAGGTGCACAGGTACACAGGGCACAAGTATACAGGGCACAGGTACATAGGGCACAGGTACACGGGGCACAGGTGCACAGGTACACAGGTAATGGGGGCACAGGTACACAAGTACATGGGGCACAGGTACATAGGGCACAGGTACACAGGGGGTACACAGGTAGGTACATGGGGCACAAGTATACAG
This sequence comes from Tupaia belangeri chinensis, assembly GCF_000334495.1. NCBI lineage: Eukaryota > Metazoa > Chordata > Mammalia > Scandentia > Tupaiidae > Tupaia > Tupaia belangeri. The sequence continues at coordinate 898,641 of NW_006159498.1, read as the reverse complement.
TGCACAGGTACACAGGGCACAGGTGCACAGGTACACAGGGCACAAGTATACAGGGCACAGGTACATAGGGCACAGGTACACGGGGCACAGGTGCACAGGTACACAGGTAATGGGGGCACAGGTACACAAGTACATGGGGCACAGGTACATAGGGCACAGGTACACAGGGCACAGGTGCACAGGTACACAGGTAATGGGGGCACAGGTACATGGGGCACAAGTATACAGGGCACAGGTACATAGGGCACAGGTACACGGGGCACAGGTGCACAGGTACACAGGTAATGGGGGCACAGGTACACAAGTACATGGGGCACAGGTACATAGGGCACAGGTACACAGGGCACAGGTGCACAGGTACACAGAGCACAGGTACACAGGTACACAGAGCACAGGTACACAGGGCACAGGTACACAGGGCACAGGTACACAGGTACACAGAGCACAAGTACACAAGGCACAGGGCACAGGTACACAGAACAGAGAGCACAGGTACACAGGGCACAGGTGCACAGGTACACAGGTACACAGTACACAGGTACACAGGTACACAGAGCACAGGTACACAGGGTACAGGGCACAGGTACACAGGGTACAGGGCACAGGTACACAGGTACACAGGGCACAGGTGCACAGAGCACAGGTACACAGGGCACAGGTGCACAGGTACACAGAACACAGGTACAAGGGGCACAGGTGCACAGGTACACAGGTACACAGAGCACAGGTACATGTGGCACAGGTGCACAGGTACACAGGTACACAGTGCACAGGGCACAGGTGCACAGGTACCCAGGGCACAGGTGCACAGGTACACAGGTACACAGAGCACAGGTACACAGGGCACAGGTGCACAGGTACACAGGGTACAGTTGCACAGGCCATTGGCATACAGGCATAAGCCAATGCTGAGCATAATCCCATGTGCACTATGGACCAGCTCAGACCCAAGCCAGCAGGACAGCAGACATCAGCTATCTTATTCTCCAAAACAGTCCCTGGAACGTAGACTTAAATCTCTGTGTTCAACTCTCCAAGCTACTTCTGAGCCAAACTGAGGAGAAATAGATTTTTCTTCTGGCTACAAAGCATAACAGAAAGTGACCTTCTGAGTCACTCCTGTAAACTCACCTCATGCTTCCCACCCAGCAGTTCCGAATCTCTCATCTCCACAGTGCCTTTGCCTCAGGGCCAACAGACCTTGCGAAGTGCCCAAATTCCTTAGCCATGTCCACGGAGAAGGTCTAATAGTCATGATGTCCTGGGAGCAAACACACCTAGTGCTCAGATACCGTGGTTTCTAAAATCCATCCTCCACTGAAGGAACCAGGGCTTACTGACGAAACGACTGATTTCAGGCATGTGGCAGGGAGGGTTCAACATGAGCCTGGCGTGCTCAAAAAATGACACGAACGAACATTCCAAAGGGCACGGTACTAGCATAAAGGGGCTCCCCACAGGTCAAATCTGATATAATCCCAGCATCAGAGTAAGCGACGACTCATGCTTATGACCCAATGAATAAAACAGATCCATGAGTCGACCGACAGGGAGGTAGGATGGGAAGCAGGAGAGGAGGTCGTTTGGCTCTTCCTTACAGTACGGCACCAAGTCCACATGCGAGAAAGGGCGCGATTAGAAAACCTCCATTCAGTAAACATCATGCTAAGTGATTCAGGACAGGAGTCATCTTCAAAGGATGCTAAAACGAGTGGGTAAAGTTTAATGAGAAACGAGATATTTGCATAGTCTCAAAATACCTCCCCACGGAATACTTACTATTCTTTAACTAATCACTGTAAAAGGCTAATTAACTTTAAGTGAAGAAATCTGGGCGATGCCACCTCGATAAAGGCCACCTTGACACGAGAAAGGTTGACATCTACAGAAATGAGACAAGTCAAGATGATGTGCTGCTGTGGTCTGAATATGTCTTACAAAAATTCATGTGTTGAGACTGGGTTGTGACATATGAAGAAGGAAGAGATTTGGGACCAACAGATGGTCTAATGGTTACATCACTGGACTCCCAGGTAGTCAACCACGGTTCAAGTCCTGGACCTGGTGGCTTAAACTCACGCCAGGCACGTGTGTGTGTGTGTGTGTGTGTGTGTGTGTGTATGTGTGTGTGTATGTCCAGAATCCCAAGAGGAGAGAGAATGGAGGAGAAGGGATTGCAGTGTGGCCATCCACCCTGAGATGGGAAGTGATTTCTTTCTTTCTTTTTTCTTTTTTTTTTTTTTTTTG
>NW_006159498.1:894718-895984 GCF_000334495.1 Tupaia belangeri chinensis | reverse complement strand
AGAGCGGGTGGGCGGGCAAGGGGGGGGCAGGTGTACCTTGAAGTCAGCAGAAGCAGGGTTGAGTGGGGGGGTGACAGTGGAGCGCGACAGACTCGAGGAAACCTGGCAGGGTGGGGGCGCCAGTCGGTGTTAAATTCGGCCTGAACCTCAGAGGCTGAAAGCCCCCTCGTTAAATCTCTGTGTTCAACTCTCCAAGCTACTTCTGAGCCAAACTGAGGAGAAATAGATTTTTCTTCTGGCTACAAAGCATAACAGAAAGTGACCTTCTGAGTCACTCCTGTAAACTCACCTCATGCTTCCCACCCAGCAGTTCCGAATCTCTCATCTCCACAGTGCCTTTGCCTCAGGGCCAACAGACCTTGCGAAGTGCCCAAATTCCTTAGCCATGTCCACGGAGAAGGTCTAATAGTCATGATGTCCTGGGAGCAAACACACCTAGTGCTCAGATACCGTGGTTTCTAAAATCCATCCTCCACTGAAGGAACCAGGGCTTACTGACGAAACGACTGATTTCAGGCATGTGGCAGGGAGGGTTCAACATGAGCCTGGCGTGCTCAAAAAATGACACGAACGAACATTCCAAAGGGCACGGTACTAGCATAAAGGGGCTCCCCACAGGTCAAATCTGATATAATCCCAGCATCAGAGTAAGCGACGACTCATGCTTATGACCCAATGAATAAAACAGATCCATGAGTCGACCGACAGGGAGGTAGGATGGGAAGCAGGAGAGGAGGTCGTTTGGCTCTTCCTTACAGTACGGCACCAAGTCCACATGCGAGAAAGGGCGCGATTAGAAAACCTCCATTCAGTAAACATCATGCTAAGTGATTCAGGACAGGAGTCATCTTCAAAGGATGCTAAAACGAGTGGGTAAAGTTTAATGAGAAACGAGATATTTGCATAGTCTCAAAATACCTCCCCACGGAATACTTACTATTCTTTAACTAATCACTGTAAAAGGCTAATTAACTTTAAGTGAAGAAATCTGGGCGATGCCACCTCGATAAAGGCCACCTTGACACGAGAAAGGTTGACATCTACAGAAATGAGACAAGTCAAGATGATGTGCTGCTGTGGTCTGAATATGTCTTACAAAAATTCATGTGTTGAGACTGGGTTGTGACATATGAAGAAGGAAGAGATTTGGGACCAACAGATGGTCTAATGGTTAAATTACTTGACTCCCAGGTAGTCAACCACGGTTCAAGTCCTGGACCTGGTGGCTTAAACTCACGCCAGGCACGTGTGTGTGTGTGTGTGTGT
>NW_006159498.1:872650-894613 GCF_000334495.1 Tupaia belangeri chinensis | reverse complement strand
TGAGAGGTTTTTGCTACAGGGCACATGCATTCACCAGAAAGACAGAGAGACAGAAAGCAAGAAATCACCCCCCGGGGGGATGGCCATGTCACAATCCCTTCTCCTCCATTCTCCTCTCGGGATCTTGGGTACGTGCACACACACACACCCGGTGTGAGTTTAAGCCACCGGGTCTGGGACTGGAACCATGGTCAACTACATGGGAGTCCAGTGACATAGCCATTGCGCCAACTGCTGGTCCCTAGATGGGAAATGATTTCTCACTTTCTGTCTCTGTCTCTCTGGCAAGTGCACATACCCTAAAGCAAAACTCTCTCAAAAAATGGAAAAAAATTTTTAAAAAAAGGAAGAAGAAGGAAGAGACTTAATGCAAACATGATATTAAGAGGGAATCCTTTGGGAGTGAGTAGGAATAGATAGGTCATCGCGATGAGGCCGCCACTTGAATCCTAGAGGGTTTCTAGAAAAGGAAGATACACATGCTGACCAAAGTTCTCGCTATGTGATGACCTGAGTTATACCAGGCCGCTGCAGAGGAACCCCACTAGCAAGGTGACTCTCCCATATGTGGACACTTGACCTTGGACCTCCAAAATCACATGTGGGTCAGTTCTTGGCAACAACAAAAGGGCCTAAAACCTGCGCCTTCCTACCCTGATGTACCCGGGAGGTCGAGCCGCCATCCGCGGTACTCCTGCCAAAGCGTCCAACCTGAGTCTAATCATGAAGGGACCGAGACAGACCCAAACCAAAGGACAGTCTACAAAGTAACTGGTCTGCTCTCTTAAAAAATGTCAAGGTCATGAAATACAAAGACAAAGGAACTTTCTCATATTGAAGGAGACTAAAGAGCCATGACAATTAATGGGGCGTGGGATCCTGGATTGGCCACTGGGCCTCTCAAGGACACTGTGGGGTCAACTGGCAGAATGTGAAGAGGCCTATAGATCGGCCATGCGCCTGGCGGGTGCACTTCCCGACTGGGTGGGCACAAGGTGAGCAGGTCTCTATCTTTCGGAAATACACACAAAAGTACCAGGGGCACTGTCTGCAATCTTCTTGAATGTGTGTGCATGTGTGTGTGCACGTGTGCGTGGGGAGAGATGGGCAGATAAGACAGATGTGATAGGAAACTAATTGGAATCTGGAAGAGGTAGGAAAGAGTTTCGGGGAGAACCTCATATTATCTTAAAACCTTTCTGTAAATTTGGACTGATTTCACAATTAGGATATGACACCAAAATCTCTGTACCTCTGCTCCACACTCCAGAAGATCGCTCAGAGGAGTTCACAGCCCTGAGCACTTGGCACACACCTATGTGAGTCCAAGACCCTTACATCCTACCCCGGCTCTTCCACACAGCATGTGCCAAGCTGGCATAGCCCTCTCTGTGTTACAGAAGCCAGAAGCAAGGCTGTGGAGCGCTCTCCCCAAAGCCACATTCAGACAGGGGCAGGCCCAGCCCCAAGTCAAGCACAACCACACACCACATTTTCTAGACCCGCTCCACTCCCGGCTCATTCCCATCAGGGACACTACGATGACTCATTTCCTGTAGCTGGTGTGACTCTAAGGAGACATGTGAAAATGACGATTTTAGTTCTTAATGGTAGTACTTTCCTGACCTCGGCCACACCCACTGCTCTGATCTGTCAGTGAACCCAGCCCTGGGAGGGAGGCAGAAGACCCCGGGCCAGGAGCAGTGGAGCCAGTAGAGACTGCGGCTTGCACTTGCTCCTGCCCACTTCCCAGAAGTCTGCACAGGTTGCAGGGCACTGCAGAAATGCCAGCCACTGCTCTGGCCATGCCTGCAACTCTTCGGACCATCTGCAGGGCAGGGCAATCAGACAGGTCGCATGCTCGTGGCTCTTCCCCAGCTGCAGTACCGCAATACCGAATGGTGTTCAATGTCAAGGCCCAGAGCAGAGAGCAGCATAAACTCGTGGAGGGAAAGGCTGTGCCACTTATCTAAGAACCTCCCTGCAACCTCTGGTACACGTTTAGTGCCTTGCAAATGCTCAGAGAGCGGGGGTTCAACAAGTATGTGCTGAGTATGACCTACTGGTAGTAGGCCGAATCCCTCCATACTCCAGGGCCACCAGGACCTTGGATTATTACCTAGTTCTGGAAATAGGCAGGGTCTTTGCATATGTAATTAATTAAAAGATAGGGACGTGATTGTCCCAGATTAGAGTGGGCCTGAAGTCCAATGAGAGTGTCCTTGCAAGAGACAGAAAAGACCACAGAGAGACACAGAAAGGTGGCAACGGAGATGGAGGCAGAGACTGGACGAGGCACCTACCAGCCAAGGAACAAGTACCGTGGATCACCAGCAGCAACCAGGAGTCAGGAAGGAGGCACCAGGTAGGCTCTCCCTTGGAGGCTCAAGGAGGAACTAACCCTGCCAAGGCCTCAATTTCAGATGTCTGTCCTCCCAGACTGGGAGAAATAATCTCTGCTGTTGTAAGCCACCTGGTTTTTGGGGTACCTTTTTATAGCAACCCTCAGAAACTCATACACCATTCACAGAATACCTGACATGGCTTTTCTTTTCTTTTTAAAGAATCATTTATTTACTTAATTCCATTTGTCTTTGGTTTTGTTTTTTTAATTTAACCAGAGAGAGAAAAAGGGAGAAAGCAAGCTGCCAGGTCTGGGACTCGAACCATGGTCAGCCATGTAGGAATCCAATACCCTTAACCACTACGCCACCAGTCAGCCCCCCAACATGGCTTTTCTACAACATAAAGTCATGCTTAACATGTTAACAGGGGAAGCTATTTTCACTTATTCCTGTTTCAGCCAATTGAGTCTGACAGTATCTCAAGCCATGCACTTCATAATCACGGTTTGGGTTTGGTTTTGTTGTTCAGTGTTAAGTCACTCTTCAACCGCAGTGGGAACAAAGGTTACTTTGTTAGGAACTAGCAAGAGTTGGACACTGTATGTTTTTTGTTCTAAAGAAACAAACAGATTTTTTGTTTGTTTGGGTTTTTTGTTTGTTTGTTTTGTTTTGTTTTGGAGAGATTTTTGCTAAAGGGCACGTGCGCTCCCAGAGAGACAGACAGTGAGAAATCACCCCCCCAGGGGGGATGGCCACACCGCAATCCCTTCACCTCTCATAATCTTGGGCACGCACGCACACGCACCCAGCATGAGTTTAAGTCACCAGGTCCGGGACTCAAACCACGATCGACTACATGGGAGCTCAGCGACATAGCCATTACGCCATCTGCTGGTCCCGAGAAACTGATTTTTAAATTGCTGAGAATCAACTACATGACTGGCACAGTTGGAAACTGTCACACAAACGCTACAATAAGAATTTGGAATGGGGTTAAAATACGGACTGAACACAGCATTTCACAGGCATGCATTTCCAGCCCCGAGTCACATATACGAGCAGAGCAACACCTAAATCTGTCGATTCACAGGGCCACGCAAACATTGCAATGCGGCGAATCGGACGATCGTTACTTAGTGAACACAAGGAATACCTGCGATTGACAATAAAGAGGGAAAACTCGTGTGGATTGAAACATTGGAAATGTATGTAAGTTATGCAGCACTTCCATAGTTGTTGGGTTGTTTTTTTTTGTTTTTTTTTTTTTTTTTGAGAGGTTTTTGCTATAGGGCGCGTGTGCTCGCCAGACAGACAGAGAGAGACAGAAAGCGAGAAATCACCCCCCCAGGGGGGATGGGCACGCCGCAATCCCTTCTCCTCCATTCTCCTCTCGGGATCTTGGGCACGCTCGCACACGTGCCCGGCGTGAGTTCTAAGCCACCGGGTCCGAGACGCGAACCGCGGTCGACTACATGGGAGTCCAGTGACATAGCCATTACGCTAACTGCTGGTTTCCCCCATAGTTGTTGGGTTTTTGACCGAAAAAATTCGGTCAGTGAAACATATAATAATACTCCTCTTTGAGAAGGCTGTCAACAGAAAGAGCAGTTGGTGTTGGTGCCCAGAGCACTTGCGCTTCATCTGGTGGCCTCACGTGCTAGCCCGTCTATTTATAGCCAGTGGCACGAGCCACCACAATAGCCGATTGTACCAGGCAGCTGTTGTGCCTCTCGGGAAGGGCAGGGACAGACAGCCTGCACTTTGATGTTTCCCTTTTTTGGAGATTTAAAATAACATTTTAAAAACTGCCAACCAGCAAGGTCACAAATATTTTTGGATGGCAAAGGGAATGGGCACAGAGCGGGGGCACACATCGGACATGGGGCCTGGGACACGGCCAGCAAGCCCAGTTGCACAACATCCTGCCAATGCCGACTTCAAAGCCATTCGCTGGGGAGAGCTCGCAAACCACTCTTCCCCCGCAATAAAACTGCGAGTTGTAAATTCACAACGGTTCCCTGATAAGGGCTATCTGAGGAGCAAGGATCCCGGGCACTCCAGTCACAACTGTAACCTCCACCGCTGCCCTCCCCGCGCCCACGGACCCCAGCCCTCCCTGCTCAACTGCCTCCACGCACTCACCGCGGACACGCCACACCTCCTCCTCCTCACGCGTGTGGGGCGTGCGACCGCGGCAGCAGCATGCCTGCCCATTGCACTTGCTGCGTCACAGAGCCGAGAGTAGGCCTGGCCTGTGCGCTCACTGAGCGTACTTGTGGGATTAATTAACTTAAAGAGCAGAGACAGTGCATCCGGAAACACATGGAAATGTTGAGGGCCAGTATGAAATGGATTCCTGAATTCTGGGTCACTCTCCCCTAAGTTTTATTTACATAGTTATGCCAAGCAAAAATAGAAATGAAACTTTAAAAAAAAATTGATTTTTCTAAAATGTTGTAGAATGCAAAAACTAAAACCTTGCAGGGCTCGATTCTGAAATAATACTCATTCAAATTGTATCTCTAAGGCTCCTATGATGACAGTTTATCATTTGACAAACCTCACTGCTGGCGAAGTCAGACTTAGGACGCACCTGTGCTAATGGGGCCAGCAGGTGGTGTGCAGTTGAGGCAGCTCCATCCCATAAAGCCAGTCAAGATCCAGACTGGCGACTTGAAAATCTCGCCGAGCATCTGTGCGTGCGTGCCCAAAATCCTGAGAGGAGAATGGAGGAGAAGGGATTGCATGGTGGCCTTCCTCCCTGGAGGGTGATTTCTTACTCCCCCCCTCCCCCGATTAAATGAGTAGTGTAAAGATCATCAGTGTATGAAAAGGATTGGGACCAGCAGTTGGCGTAATGACTATGTCGCTGGACTCCCACATAGTCGACCGTGGTTCGCGTCCCGGACCCAGTGGCTTAAAACTCACACCGGGCGCGTGTGCATGCGTGCCCAAGATCCCGAGAGGAGAAGGGAGGAGAAAGGATTGTGGTGTGACCATCCCCCGTGGGGAGTGATTTCTCGCTTTCTGTCTCTCTCTCTCTGTCTGTCTGGCGAGCGTACGCGCCCTATAGCAAAAAACTCTCCAAAAAAAAAACAAAGTATGAAAAGGATTTTACATTGTGTACAACCACTCTTGAGACTTTTCCTCTGCCTTTACATCAGTATGTCGTGAAATCTTCACTATTTCAGAAAATGAAGCCCAACCATATACCCAGATCTCAAAAATGCTGGAAGGAGGCTGACTCCATAGCCCAGGGGTGAAGGGAGCCAGGTCCCACATGGCCACCCACCATTCCAGTTCCAGCCTTCACACCTAGAAACACATACATGTCCACGCATGTGCCTGGACATGCCCAAAGCCCAACAGGATGGAGAAATGCAGAAGAGACTGTGGCATGATCACACCCCACGTGGTGGGGGGAGCTTTCTCCCTTTCTCTAGCAAAGCACAAGCCTGCTAGGCCCCCCCAAACCTGGAAGGTCCGAAAGGCAGAAAGCAGGACCCTCATGGAAAAGGAAGGACACTGTGCAGAGACATGCAGAAGGGCACGGGGCGAGGGCTGGGGGCCACCCTGGCCAACTCTGCGAGGCCATTGTTCCACGCACTGAAGGGACAGCCAGGCCTCAGAAAGCTGGCTCTGTCCAGCAGAATTCACAGGTGAAGAAGTACTTGGGACATTTGGGGGAACAAGTCACTAGCAGAATTAAGGCACAGACTTCCCAAATACCAGGAGCTTATTTGGCACTTATGCAGGCTGCCTGAGTGGGCGACAGAGAACAATGGCTACGGGGTCTGGGTGCTGGGGATCTCTGAGGATGGTGCTGGAGCTGCTTCCTGAACCCCACTGGCAGGGAGCTCGGCCTGGGCTACGGAGGACAAAGGCCCGCAAGGAAGAGGGAGCAGGTCAGGGTTATCCACAGAACCGCGGTCACTCCTCAGAGGCTGTCTGCAGAACAAGCTGCACCATCTGGATTCTTGAACAATTTCCTCAGCATCAAATCTCAGCACACTCAGAGAACATCTTCCATGCGCCCAGCACTGATCCCACCTGCACCAGAATGCCGTGACCTCAGCGCAAACTTTAAGGGCGCGGTTAGTCCTCACAGGAGTCAGAACTAGCCCTCCCTGTATATAGCAGAATTCTCATCTCAAAACTGGTCTCATGGGCACGCTGGAAAACAGCATATAATCTTTGGGGGCAGAATGACAAAGTCTGCACCAGTAGCACCAGGCGTGGTACGTGGTAGGACTTCAGTAAACACGCATGCTTGTTTCGGTTTCCAGAGAGACGCAGGATTTCACACATGCATCGGCCACAACCAGCTTGCCCAACCCCTACAGCTGCATTGTTTTTTGCCTGAGGGCATGCGTGCTTGCCAGAGAAAGGAGGGGTGGGGGAGCACATGGGTGTGATCACACTGCATTCTCCATTTCTCCCTTCTTTCCAGCACGCATGCACGTATATCCATGTTTTGTCAAGCCATAGGGTCTATGATTTGAACCAAGCAGTCGGCCAAGTAGGATCTGGCTCTCTTAGCCATCAGGTTCTGAGACAGCCCCAATCCACACATTGAAAGGGTACAAGTTGGGACCAGCAGTTGGCTATGTTGCTAGACTCCCATGTAGCTGACTGTGGTTCGAGTCCTGGACCCAGTGGCTTAAACTCATGCTGGGTGTGCGGGCATGTGTGCCCAAGATACCGAGAGGAGAATGGAGAAGAGATTCTGGTGTGGCCATTCCCCCTGGGGGGGGGGTGATTTCTTGCTTTTGCTGTTTCTACAGCAAAAACCTCTCCCAAAAAAAAAGAAAAAAAAAAAAAAAAAAAAAAAAAAAGAAGCTCGGAAACCACTCCTCGAAAAATAATGTCAGGCCTGCCACGCTGGCACAGGTGGTAGGAGCGCTGCAGGGACATGCTGGCAGTCCTGCAGGAACTGCGGCAATCCCAAATCCCCTGAGCATGCTGGGGGCCCCAGATCCAGGTGGCTGCAGGGTTGAAGGGAGGATCAAGGCAAGGTGTATCCTTCCCTTCCTCCCTCCCTCCCTTTCTCCTTTCCCCCTCCTATCCCTGCTCATGAGGGAAATATACAAACAAGAAAATGAAGAAAACATATCTAAATAATTCAAGGATCAAGGAAGAAATCACAGGGGAAATTTAAAAATACTTCAACTGGATGAAAATAAAAGCACAGCAGATAAAAACTTATGGATGCAGCCATGGGAAATGTTTAAGGAGAAATTTATAAGGGCCTATATTAAGACAAAAGAAAACTCTGGAGTCAGTAACCTAAGCTATATCTTAAGAAACTAGAAAAGGAACATAAACTAAATCCAAAACAAACAGAAGGAAGGCAATACTAAATACTAGAATAGAAATCAATGAACTAGGGGAGAAAAAGAGAAAGAGACTATCAATGAAACCAAAATTTGGTTCTTTGATCATTAACAAGGTTCTCTGATCATGTTCACTCTCACCACTTTAACACAACGTCATACTAGAGATTCTAGCCTATGTGACAAACCAGGAAAATAATGATGTAATGATTACATTGCTGGACTACCACATAGTCAACCACAGTTCGAGTCCCAGACCCGGCAGCTTAAAACTCATGCTGGGTGCATGTGTGTGCATGTCCAAAATCTAAGAGGAGAATGGAGAAAAGACTGCGGTGTGGCCATCCCCCCTGGGTGATCTCTATTTTCTGTCTCTCTGGCGAGCATACATGCTGTATAGTAAAATCTCTAAAAAAAAATGCACAGATTGAAAAGAAAAAAGTAAAACTGTTCATATGTACAGATAATGTGACCGGCCCTATATACAGAAAGTCCTAAGGAGTCTGCAAACAATAAGAGAATTAATTTTTAAAAATTTATTAGCATGCTCATACAAGACTGATATCAGAAAATCAACCATGCTTCTATACTGTAGCAATAAACAAGTCAAAAATAAAATTATGAAATAATTCAACTTATAATAACATCCAAATTAATAACCAGTTAGGAGCAAACTTAAGAAAAGAAGTACACTGAAATTATACAACATTGTTGAGATACTGCATAGCATTTTATTTATTTTTTTAAATTATTTATTTTATTTTTATTTGTTATTATTTTTTATAATTTGTCCAGAGAGAGAGAGAAAGGGAAAGTGAGAAAGCAAGCCACCAGATCCAGGACTTGAACCATGGTCAGCCATGTGGGAGTCCAGCACTTTAACCATTGCATCACCTGCCAGCCCCACTGTCCAGCGTTTATATAAGTGAAAGGACATCCGTGTTCTTAGATTGAAGGATTCAGTATTGCTAAGATGGTACTTCTCAAATCAGTCTCCAGATTAAAAACAATCCAGCAAGCTTTTTCTAGAAATCAACAAGAATGGCCCCAAGTAGATAATTGTTTGAAGTTGGTTATAGCTCCCACAATTTATTACAACACTCTCTTTACTTTTGTATATAATTGAAATTATTCATAATAAAGTGGGGTTTTGTAGGTTTGCTTAAAAAAGAGAGACTCGAGGAAAGAAAAAACCAACAACTAAGGCTGTGCTAACAGTCCTCCCTCTTCACCCTCACCTGACCTGGCTCAGGGTTCACACCTCTCTACTTCACTTTGTTTCTTTTTAGTTTTGCTATAGGGCACATCGCTTGCCAGGCAGAGAGAGAGAGACGGCGAGAGACAGAAGGAAAGTGAGAAATACCCACGCTGGGGAGGATGGCCACACCAATCCCTTCTCCATTCTCCTCTCAGGATTTTGGGCATGCACACACACGTGCCTGGGGTGTTTTTCAAGCCGTTGGATCCCGGACTCAAACCACAGAGTCGGCCATGTGGGATCCAGTGCCTCAACCGCCAGGCCACTGCTGGCCCCAGAGTCCTCTTGGTACCTACAGCTAGTGCATGGATGGATGGGGCAATTAAAAAGCAAATCCACAGAGTGACCAGCCAAGACTAGGAAAAGACTGGAAGCATCACTGCGGTCACCTGCAGCCTGCCGGTCCCTGGCTTAAGCTTAGGGCAGCTCCCGCAGCTCCACAACTTGAGAGTCAATCTCTGGCTTACCCGGCTGGAAAGAACCAGAAAAGGATGGAAATGCCCTGTTGTGTCATTTGTGCAGAACACAGCAGTGGTGCTTTAAGATCAAAGCACTTAAGTCTTTACAGCTGCCACCCTCAGCCCCTCCCCGTTCCTGTCCACACCTGCATATCCCTTTCACTTTCGTTTCCAAAGAGCATCCAACGCCAGGACAATAGGGAAGTAACACTTGTCTTCTTTCCTTTCAAAATCTGCTGCTTCCCAGTTTCATTCCTCCTTCCCGGCAGAAAAGCCCTCTACATTTGTACAGCGTCACTCAGCTGGGCGATCTCACGGTGACACCTTGACGAGGAACAACGGCAGAAGTCCTGGGTCATGGCAGGCCCCTGACTTTAGCAGGAGGGATGTGTTTTCCATGTCCTGTGCCACCCCTTAAGGCACTTCCTAGCAACAGAGAGGGACCTGTGCTAGGACTCAGAAAACCTGAGTAGCCTGTGATGGGCAGCTGGGAAGTTCCATCAAATCTCTCAGAGATATAATGTTGAATTAAAAAAACCCAGACATAAAGAATACGTTTAAGTACTCAATTTTTAAATAAAATTCAAAAATGGGCAAGTGAATCCATGTGGCAGACATCACAGCAGTGGCCGTGAGGGGGGTGACGGTCACACGAGCTGTGGCTGGAGAAGGTCCTACACTGGATGGGAGGACTACGCGTGGGTGTGTGGAAACACTGAGCTGTGCACACCAGGTGTGCACTTGCTGGTGTGTATGTTTTATTTCAAAATACAGAAGTATAAAATAACCTGAGGAGAAAAAAATCTCCCTATAGAACCGGAGAAGACCTTGTGAAGCATTCAGCCCTGAAGTTTTGAGGACACTACGTCATCCTAATGCCTTATTCCCCATACAGCTTCCGGAAAGAGACACGTGGTCTTCTCAGTTTGCTCCTCTGCTGCAAACCTGTTGCTTTTCACTCCTTGACTGTCTTTACTTTCCTCTCACCTCTCCCTACTCCAGGGCAACGGTTTTCCCTTTTAAAGAGACAGACCCTATTGTCCAATAACATTTTCATGAGATCCATGAAAAGAGTGAGTATATTCCTTTAGAATAATAAATAACTGATATCAAAAGCCCTTGCTCGAAAAGATTCTCACTTGAAGTAGAAGCTATCAGAATTTCAAAAACATCCAGTGAAACAGAACTTTGTTCATCCCAACGTTTTCATTTATGAACAATTCAAAGAAATTACTTTCCCACAAATTTCAAAAGTTATTTAAATAAGGGAAATTATCTTTATTACATCAAAGCAAATGCAACTTTACTATTCAATTCCCTTATCTTTTTATACAATTAATCTGCAAGTCACCATCTAAGACACATTTAAAGAAAATTGCTGTGGCTGCCCAGCTCTTTAAGAAAGAGAGTATTGGGACCAGCAGTTGACGTAATGGCTATGTCACTGAACTCCCATGTAGTCTACTGAAGTTCGAGTCCCAAACCCGGGTGGCTTAAACTCACGCCGGGTGCGTGTGTGCATGCCCAGGATCCTGAGAGGAGAATGGAGGAGAAGGGACTGTGGCGTGGCCATCCCCACCCCAGTGGGTGATTTCTCGCTTTCTGTCTCTCTGTCTCTCTCTGTCTTTCTGGTGAGCGCACACACCTTATAGCAAAAACCTCTCCAAAAAAAAGAAAGAGAGTATTAAGAACTGAAAATGACAGGGATGAGTAGTGGCGTAATGGTTACATCACTGGACTCCCACATACTCGACCACAGTTCAAGTCTCAGACCGGATGGCTTAAAACTCACACTGGGCATGTGTGTGTGTGTGTGTGTGTGTGTGTGTGTGCGTATATGCCCAAAACAGAGAAGAATGGAAGAGAAGGGATTGCAGCGTGGCCAAACCCCCTGGAGGGTGATTTCTCACTTTCTGTCTCTCTGGCAAGAGCACATGCCCTATAGCCAAAACAAGCAAACAAACAAACAAAAAACTCTCAAAAAAAAAAAAAAAAAAAAAACTGAAAAGACAACTTAAAAAAACCAGCAGAATAAAGGAATGGGGGGTGGTGTGGTGGTTAAGTCGCTGGACACTCCCACATGGCCGACTGCAGTTTGAATACTGGACCTGATGGCTTGCTTTCTCACTTTCCCTCTCTTGCTCTGTGTATCTCTCCCTGGTCAAATTA
Source organism: Tupaia belangeri chinensis (assembly GCF_000334495.1). Classification (NCBI taxonomy): domain Eukaryota; kingdom Metazoa; phylum Chordata; class Mammalia; order Scandentia; family Tupaiidae; genus Tupaia; species Tupaia belangeri. The sequence continues at coordinate 883,050 of NW_006159498.1, read as the reverse complement.
AAATAAATGAATGAATAAATAAAATTAAATACATAATTTTAAAAATTAAAAAAAGAAGAAGAAAGGAATGGCAATGGAGTACAGGTGCAGGGCTGGGGCGGGGCTGTCACCCAGGTTGGAAATATGGCTCTTGGGATTTTTTATGAGAGAGAGAAATTTTTGTTATAGAGCATGTGTGCTCACCGGAGAGAGAGAGAGAGAAAGCGAGAAATCACTCCCCAGGGTGATGGCCATGCTGCAATCCTTCTCCATTCTTCTCTCGGGATTTTAGGCATGCATGTACACACACGAGCCCTGCATAAGGTTTAAACCACCGCGTCCAGGACTCAAACCGAGGTCGACTACGTGGGAGTCCAGTGACAACCATTACGCCATTTGCTGGTCCCCAAAGCTGGATTTTTAAAGAATAGATTCCTAAAATGGATTGTGATGACACAACCAACACGCCCTCATGAGCATTGTAGAATACTAGTTCTTAAACCCTCTGTCTTGCACTGCAGCTTTCTGTCTGAAACATGTCACTTCCTTCCCCAGGTCTCTAACAACAGTCGGCCAGCATTTACGCACATCTCCACTAAGACCGACACGCTCTGGGTCAAAGCCGAGACTTCTAGTTCATTAGGAGCAGTCTGGCATGCCTGAGTCGCCCTGCACAGGTGGCGAGTCAAGGTCAAGGCTAAATGCCCGCTCTGGGGTAGCCCTGACTACACCAGACACTACCGTATGGCCTGTCCTAAACAGAACCAGACCCCAGAGAGGTTCCCAGACCACACAGTTCCCAGGGGCCCTCAGGGGTAGGTTAATTCAAGGCTCTCGTGGACCCAACAGCAGGAGAGAGGCCAGGTCGCAAACACACGTGCTGCTGTAAGCTACTGTGAGCAAATGTTTATTCTGAGAATTTGCATGGCTTCGTTAAGTCAGCAGGATCAACTCTCTGAACTAACTGTACTTTGGTAAAAGTTTTTTCTTCAATTGATTAAATAGGCTGGGAGAAAATATGTAGCAGAACTTTTCTCCTTTTTCCCTTTTGAAATCTGATAAGAGTTTTCCTACTTATGGGGAACACAAAGTCTTTCAGTATTTTTTTTTTTAAAATATAATTTGAGTAGATTAGGGTTGGTTCCATAGCCTGATGGTTAAGGAAGACAGATCCCACATGACTGACCGTGATTCGAATCCCTTCCCCAGTGGCTCGAAAAACACACCTGGCACATGTTCACACAAGCCCCAAATCCCAGCAGGATGGAGGAATGGTGGAGAAGGGATTGTGGTATGACCATGCTACTGGGGGGATGCTTTTCTGCGCTTCTTCCCTCTATCTCCCTATCTCTCTGTAAGCACATGTGCCCTCTGGAATTTTAAAAATAAACATATGTATGTGTGTAATTTAAGCAGACTAGTAAATAAAAGATGCATAAAACATCCTATTCTCACACCAAAACAAGCTGATATCCAATCTATGTCCAAGGTACAGCTACGATTTATTTTAATTCCATTTTCCTCAATTAGGTGCCTTAAACATGCATTTCCATCAGGGCCAGTAGGTGGTGTGATGGTTACATCGCTGGAATTTCACATAGTTGACTGCGGTTTGAGTCCTGGACTTGGTAGCTTAAAACTTACACCAGGTACATGTGCATGTGTGCCCAAAATCCTGAGAGGAGAATGGAGTAGAAGGGACTGTGGCGTGGCCATCCCCCTGGGAGGTGGTTTCTCGCTTTCTATCTCTCTAGCGAGTGCAGGCACCCCATAACAAAAATCTCACTTAAAAAAAAAAAAATCCTTTCCATCTATATAAAATACAGTATAATTCATATAATGTCTTTTTTTTTCTTTTTTAGTTATTTTCCATAGGGTGTGTCCACTCATGTGAGGGAGGCAGAAAGAGGGAAAGTGAGAAGTCACCACCCCAACAGGGGGATGGCCAGATCGCAATCCCTTCTGTACTCTCCTCCTGGGATTTTGGGTGCATACACACACACACACACACACACACACACACAGCGTGATTTTCAAGGTGCCAGGTCTAGGACTTGAACCATGGTTGGCCATGTGGTTGGCCAGCACCTTAACAACCATGCTACCTGCTGGTCCCCATATACTGGCTTTTTAAAAACTGTAAATGTTTTTCTGCAAATAAAAGTACTATCTGTTAGGGGGCCAGCAGATGGCATAATGGTTATGTCACTGGACTCCCATGGAGTTCACTGTGGTTTGTGTCCCAGACCCGACGACTTAAAATTCACGCTGGGCACATGTGTGTGTGCCCAAGATCCCAAAAGGAGAATGGAAGATAAGGGATTGCAGTGTGGCTATCCCTGCTGGAGGGTGATTTCTCACTTTCTATCTCTGTCTCTGTCTCCCTCTCTCTCTCTGAAGAGCACATGCGCCCTACAACGAACATCTCTCTCTTAAAAAAAGAAAGTACTACATGTCAGGCCAGCTGATGGCATGGTAGTTAAGGTGGTTATCCTGTCCCACATAGCCAACTGCATGGTTTGAGTCCCAGATCCAGTAGCTTAAAAGAAAACATGCTGGGTGCGTAAATTCTCAAAGGAGAAATTCTTTCTCTCTCTCTCTTTCTCTTCCGAACATCTCCCAGCCAGCACACATGCCCTCTAAAAAAATATATATAAAAAACAATAATACATGTCTGTTGTTGAAAAAGTAAAAACTACAGAGTAGGAAACCAGCAGGTGGCGTGGTGGGTAAGACTAGACTCCCACATGCTCAACCGTGGTTCACGTCCCAGATCTGACACCTGCTTTCTCACTTTCCTTCTCTTTTTCTCTGCGTCTCTCTCTAGTGGACACACATGTCCTATAGCAAATTTTAAAATAATAATAATAAATAAAAATAAAATGATTCTTAAAGAAAAAAAACCTATACACTCATATTCTCAAACACATGTCTTTATGGAAAATAAGATCATGTTTTACATGCGGTACAGCCACTTGCCTTTTTCAACTAATAATGAATGATGGTTATTTTGCCCATATTGGTTTATAACAGACTTACCTCACTCTTTTTTCTTAGAGAGAGATTTTTGCTTTAGGACATGTGTGCTCACCAGAGAGAGAGAGAGAGAGAAACAAAAAGCAAGAAATCACCCCCCAGAGTGATGGCCAGGCCATGATCCCTTCTCTTCCATTCTCCCTTCGAGATTTTGGGCATGAACACACATGTGCCCAGTGTGAGTTTTAAGCCACTGGGTCCAGGACTTGAACCATAGTCAATTACATGGAAGTCCAGCAACGTAACCAGTATGCCATCTGCTGGTCCCAATTTACCTCATTCTTACAAATGATAACAAATAATCCACTATACAGACAGACCATAATTTATGCTTGATAGGTGTTTCAATGGTTTTCCAATTTTCTGCTATTACAAGATAATAGTCAAGATCCACATTTTGCACACTCTGCCAGTATTGCCGTAGGGTAAGTCCTGACGGCAGAACAGCCCGTCAAATGGCACGGAATGTGCAGTGCTGAGTGAGAAGGCCCAATGCACTCCAGAAAGGTCTCCTTGGTCTGTGGTCCCACCATGGTGTTTCTGAGCACCTGGTTCCCCGGGTCCCCACTCCACCCCCAACGACAATTGCAAGGAATCTTTTCCCTCTCTGAAAATCAAAGAGACTTACTAAAATTTCCATTTCAATCTGTTTTATTATTAGTGGGGAGGTTGTCCACTCAGCCTCCCACTCTAGCTGAGAGACCTGGGGAAACAACCCCATCTCTATGCCTTGGTTCCCTTGTTTGTAACATGGCCACGAAAGCAAGTCTCCTCCTGGGAGCTCTGAAGACCCAATGAAACAGGCATCGAGGACAGTACAGAGCCTGATGGCCGTACGCAGCGAGGGAGCAGCGCCAGACAACGAGCAAGCGCGACGTCCCGGCAGGCTGGCTCGCAGGTACCTCACTAATCACCCACTCACGGGGATTTGGGTGCTGTTCATATTTTTCTATTACCGTTTCCTTCTTACTTTGAATAAATTGCTCTTGTGTACCTACAGGACCATTTCCTAACACTGTCCTCCCGAGATTTGAGAAGCACATAATCTGTCTTTAGAAAAGTGAACCAGAGGGGCCGGCAGGTTAGGTATGGTGGTTAAAGGCTCTAGACTCCCACATGGCCGACCGTGGTTCGAGTACCAGACTTAATGTCTTGCTTTCTCACTTTCCTTCTCATTCTGTCCCTCTCTGATCAAATAAAAATAAATAAATAAAATAATTTCTAAAAAAAGAAAAGAAAAAGTGAACCAAAAACAATATGCTACTCATCAGGTTTTACTTCCTTCTGCTTTCAGAAGTATATGGCAGTACTCTAACGCCTTCTTATCTGTACATTTTTTTTTCGCCATAGAGTGTGTGTACTCACCATCCTTTGAGTCACACTCAATTCAACAGGATTGAGAATTTAAAAACGATGAATTGAGTCAAAAATGCACTTTAAAAGCCAGCTCTTGAGACCGGCAGTTAGCGTAACGGCTATGTCACTTAACTCCCATGTAGTCCTGGACACGGTGGCTTAAACTCACGGCAGTTGCGTGTGCGTGCATGTCCAAGATCCTGAGAGGAGAATGGAGGAGAAGGGATTGCAGTATGGCCATCCCCCCTGGGGGGTGATTTCTCACTTTCTATCCCTCTGTCTTTCTCTGTCTTTCTGGCGAGCGCATGCGTCCTATAGCAAAAACCTCTCCAAAAAAAAAAAAGCCAGCTCTTGATAAATGGGGCAGGGGATTTACAGGATTCTTTGCCCTGTCGCTGGCACTGAAAACGCCTGTGTGGTAAGCACTTTGCTAAATACGGCACTTCTGGTGCCTAGTCATCTCCACGGCATATCCATCTAACGAACAAGACATGAGATGGAGACAGGTCGGTTACACGGGCACACGTAAGTGACTGCGGTCGGATGGTCACGGGGTGCCAGGCCACTCTGTATCCCAACACAGGGAATGGTGCCCCTCCCTACCAAGGGAGGGTGGAGCCACGGCCTACATGCCACCTCCACTCGTGCAAGGAGATGAGAAAAAAACACACCAGCAAACTGTCTGTGAGGAAGATTAAAAAGTGACAGAGAGGGGGCGAAGGAGGGCGGGAAGGGAGGGCATGGCGGAGGAGGTGAAAAAAAGTGACAGGGAAAGTAAAAATAGTTCAGTATTTTTTTTTTAAAGAGATTGTTGCTATAGAGCATGTGAGCTCACCGGAGAGACAGAGAGACAGAAAGTGAGAAATCACCTCCCGGAGGGATGGCAATCCCTTCTCCTCCATTCTCTTCTCGGGATCTTGGACAAGCGCGCACATGTGCCCGGCTTGAGTTTAAGCCACCAGGTCTGGGACTTGAACCTCAGTTGACTACAGGGAGTCCAGTGATGTGACCATTATGCCATCTGCTGGTCCCAAGTATTGCTTTACATAAAAAAATTCAGAAGTTAGTTTTTAAACGGACAAAAACTTAAGTAAATGTTTACATTTGTAAAACCCACTTTAAGTACAAGATTAGGGAAGTGAGCCCAAAGATCTCGTTGGCAATGCTGAGACATGTGCCACATGGTCACTCATTTTTTATTTGTTGCGTTGTCGGAAAAATCATGACGCATTTTTGTGTAGAAAAAATGCCATGACTTTTCCGACAACCCAATACATAGTTTAAAAAAAAAAAGCAAAGATCGGTAATGCATACTTTGCTACTGTTAATACTTCATTTTAATCCCTAAATTAATTGTTAACCCCCAAAGGAACATTAACTTAGGGTAGAAGTGATGAGGGGAAACTGGATGTATTTACAAGAAATGCGCCCACTCGGTCACAGGCCTGCCGTCAGTGGCCATGCAGACTGACGCAGCGCTGAGTCTGCAGCACCGCAGGCCAGGGGCAGAAATGTGGCAGAACGTGTCCCCAGGGCTGGTGGGGCTGGGGCTGGGGCTGGGGGGCAGCTTCAAGGCCTGTCAAGCAACAGGAGTGAAGCAGAGGCGGAACGCTGACGTCCACCTGCCACATCAGGGGAGGCCGTGCACAGGAGAGGCCCTGGCTGGGTCCCACACGGTGAGGGGGTCAACACACAGAAGCACCTGGCTCAGGAGAGAGCCTGGCCCCCTTGGAGAAACGTGGCCGGAGGTTTTGGAGACAGGGATGAATTCTAAGCCAAAAAAGCTGACCAAGGTCCTAACGTTCTGAAATGCATCGTGCTATTTCTCTCAGTGACAAATATCCAGCCAACGGAGAGAGGAGAAAGGCACAAGGGCACAAGGACTGACAGACCCAACACAAACCAGTCAGAGCCCAGGGGCTCAGAGTTATGCTTCGTCGCTCACCTGTGACATCTCTGCTAGGAAAGGCACCCAAAGCTACCCAAAGCTACAAAGAAAAAAGACAAGGGACCAGCAGATGGTGTAACGGTTGTATCACTGGACTCCCACATAGTCAGCCACAGTTCAAGTCCCAGACCTGGCAGTGTAAAACTCATACCAGGCACGTGTGCGTGTGTGCCCAGGTTCCTGAAAGGAGAATGGAGGAAAAAGGACTGTGGCGTGGCCATCCCCTGGTGTGGGAGGGAGTCTCACTTTCTGTCTCTGATTTTTTTTTTTTTTTTGCACACGCCTTGTAACAAAAATCTCGGGGGGGGGGGAGGAAAGAAAAAGACCAAGTCAAATCCAAAATTTATGGCTATAAGTCTACAAGTTAAAAATTCAACAAAACAAAAGATTCAGATTTTGCATCTTTTGTGTCCAAAGACCAAAACTCCAGTTTTGTACCTCCCATGGGGCCAGCTTCCACACAAAGAGGGCTGGATGACACCCCACACAGTGAGACACTCTCCTGCACTCTCTTCCCTGGTCTAAGTGGGTTTCCTGATCGTGGAACTCCTTCACCAGGTGAAGCACCTCAGAAGTCAAGAAGGACGTACTCGGAATGTCTGTGACAAAACGGGAAGAGCGCCGACCAGTTGCCTTCTCCACCATACGCCTCTGTCCATTTGATTGACAGGACATGTGGTGATGAATGAAGATGTGTATGGGTCAGCGTGGTGACTGAAGGGGCTAGACCCCGCATGGCCAACTGTGTAGTTTGAGTCCCACACCTGGTGGCTTGAAAATCCCCCAGATGTGTATGTGTGTGTGCCCAAAATCCCAAAAGGAGGGAGAAATGCAGGAGAAGGGATTGTGGCTTGGCCACCCCCCCACCCCGGGTCAAGGCTACTCTCATTTTCTCTCTCCCCAGCAAGTGAATGCACCCTATAGAAAATTCTTTTTAAGCAGCAGCAGCAGCTGTGTGTTAGTAACACTTCAGAGAGATCCGGATGACCTCGATAATTAAGAATAAACCTCTTCTATGTGCTTCCCACGGCTAGCCTGCAGACAAGCTATTCTGACTGATTGGATCATGGGCATGAAATGAGGCTGAAATGTAAGCCTTACTGCAGAAAATTAACGTTGTTCAAAACTCACTCACGGAGGGGGTGTGGGGTGGGGGGCGGGGGGGAGACAGGGGACCAGCAGTTAGTATAATGGCTATGTCGCTGAACTCCCATGTAGTAGACTGCGATTCGAGTCCTGGACACAAAGGCTTAAACTCACGCCGGGTACGTGTGTGTGTGTGTGCCCAAGATGCTGGGAGGAGAAGGGAATTCAGCATGGCCATCCCCCTGGGGGGTGATTTCTCGCTTTCTGTCTCTCTGCCTCTCTCTGTCTTTCTGACAAGTGCACGTGCCCTATAGCAAAAACCTCTCCAAAAAAAAAAAAAACTAAGACTATCTAATTGTTAAAAATCAGACCCAATAAGAATTCAATTAAGTGGTTTCTTTTTTATTTAAACACACTCACCGTACAAGCCAGTCATCCCACTCATTCTTATTTAGCAAGAAAAATAAAAAATGTGACCACAAAAGGCTTGTGAATGTTTACAGCAGCTTAATTCAGAATAGTCAAGACTGAAAACAACCCAAATGTCCATCAACTAATAAATGAATCTTTTGAAGCCATGTTATATCCATGCAAGAAAATATTATTTGGCAATAAAAGGGAATGAACTATTGATACATGCAACAAGGATGACTCTCAAAAGCATTATTCTACGCACAAGAAACTCATCACCGAAGACTACCTGCATACCGTGCGAGTATGACTCTACGGCATCTGCAAGAAGTCAGCAAGCGCTGGTTACTAAGGGCAGGTGTCAGGAGGGACTGACTGCAGGAGCGAGAGGGACCTTTAGGCGAGATGGAAATACTCTACCTGTCCAATGTGCTAGTGGTCACATAACTGCAGACACTTGTTAAAACTCAGTAAACTGTGATCTTATGAGTGAATTTTACTATATGAAAGTGACGAAAATTGGCAGCTTTTCTAAATGCCAAAAGTAACTAGTTAGAAATTAAAATAGAAAAATGATCCTATTCACAGTCACAATGAAAACAGCAAAACTTAAGAACAAATTTAAGGAGTATATGAAAACTTATTTTTAAAAACCCAGCAAAACCTCATGGAGAAACATCAAAGAGATCTGTATAAATGGAGAAATATACCAGTTCCTGCACTAGAACACTCAAAATTGTCAAGATGTCAAATTAACATAACTGGAACCAACTTGAATCAAAATCCCAATAGGAGTTTGTGAGGAAACAAGTCTAGTTTTTATCTGAAGAATAAATGTATAAAAACAGAAAGAAAAAGATCTTCAAGAAGAGTTTCACATGCATCAAAATCTATATATCCATAAATGGCATATATCAATACATGAAGTATAATTCATAGATGGTATATACCAAACTATATGCATCAACAAATGGTATATGGTAATTGCCTAACCTCTTGGACCACACATGCTGTGCATTAAAATAAATTTTAAATGGATGAAAGACGTAAGTACAGAGGCCAACAGATGCATAGCGATTACATTGCTGAATTCCCACATGGCCGACTATGGTTCAAGTCCTGGACCTGGTGGCTTCAAATTCATGCCAGACACGTGTGCATGCATGCCCAAGATCCTGGGAGGAGAATGAATTGCAGCATGGCCCTCCTCCCAAGGGATGATTTCTCACTTTCCCTCTCACTATCCATGTCTCTCTCTCTCTCTGGCAAGTGCACATGCCCTATGGCAAAAACCTTTCAAAAACAACAACAAAAAAGATGTAAGTATATGAAAATGAAAAAAGTAAAAACATTAGAAGAAAATAAAGATTAATATTTTAGGATGATGATAAGCCTGGAGTAGAGAAGGCTTTTCTAATCATGTTTCAAAAGATAGGAACTGCAAAAGGAAACAATGCTAGAAAAGACCAACATAAACATTTTGCAAATTTGGGGACAGTGAGTGGTGTAGTTAAAGTACTGGACTCCCACATGGTCAACCATGGTTCAAGTCCTAGACATGGGTAGCTTGAAATTCACACTGGGCGCATGTGTATGTGTGATAAAAATCCCAGGAGAGGAGGGAATACAGCATGGCCATCTCCCCTGGGAAGTGATTTCTCACTTTCTCTCTATATATCTCTCCCTCTGTCTCTCTCTGGCAAGAACAAATTTTGTGTATGCTTTGACAAAATTTATTTTTTTAATTTTTTTAAATGTTATAAATCCACATGTCAAAAAATACCATGATTAAAAGGCAAATTATCAAGTGGGGAAATTTCACAACATCTATTGAAGACAAAGATTCAAGATACTTATTAAAAAACTTTCACAAATCAGTAAGGAAAAGACAAAAACTCCAATTTATAGGAAACTCATAAAAGAAGAAATACGGTCTCAAAAAAAAAAAAAAAAAGGGGGGGGGGCCCAGCAGTTGTAATGGCTATTCCGCCGGCGCCCCCATGTAGTTGACCACAGCTTGAGTTCTGGACCTGGTGGCTTAAACTCATAGCGGGCGCATGTGTGTGCATGCCCAAGATCCCGAGAGGAGAACAGAAGAGAAGGGATTGCAGCGTGGCCATCCCCCCTGGGGGGTGATTTCTCGTTTTCTGTCTCTCTGTCTCTCTCTGTCTTTCTGGTGATGCATGCACCCTATAGCAAAAACACCTCAAAAAAAAAAAAAAAGAAGAAGAAGAAAAAGTAATGTGGGCCAGTCAGGTGGCGTGGTGGCTAAGAGGGCTGGATCCCATGTGGCCAAATGCATGATCTGAGTCCCTGACCTGCAGTTTGAAAAGCACCCTGAGCTTGTGTGCATGAATGCCCAGGCAAATCCTGAGAGGAGAATGGAGAAGAAGGGACTCCGGTGTGGCCATCTACCCTGGTGGATGCTTTCTCGCTTTCCCTCTGGTGAGAGCATGTGCCTTATAGCAAACTTAAAAAGAGGAAGAAAGAAGAAATACAAGAGGGCAATACACATGATTTTTTTTTTTTTTGGAGAGGTTTTTTTTTTTTTTTTTTTTTTTTTTTTATGGGGGGGGGCCCCCCC
>NW_006159498.1:839703-872033 GCF_000334495.1 Tupaia belangeri chinensis | reverse complement strand
CGCCCCCCAGGGGGATGGCCACACTGCAATCCCTTCTCCTCTCGGGATCTTGGGCACACGCACCCGCGCCTGGCGTGATTTAAGCCACTGGGTCCGGGACTCGAACTGCGGTCGACTACATGGGAGTCCAGTGACATAGCCATTACACTAACAGCTGGTCCCAAGGGGGCGATACATATGAAACACAGGGTTGTGGACCCAGGAATTAACGCAGGCAAAGACAACCACCAACGAGGGCGACCAAACACCATTCTAATGTACGATACTATAGTTCATCAACTCTGAGATGCTGATGATTATAAGGTGCATCTTTTTTTTCTATTACAAAATAAAACAAGGTGTTGCCAATTAAACTATGACATACTATTAAGTTGTAAAATGTGCCTTGGTTTGAGGAATGTCCAGAGTATGTACATTTACTATCATTTTATAGGTGTGTATTACAAACTTGGAAGCAATCTAAATTTCCACCAAGAGCTATTTCTTGAATAAATCTTAATACCTCCCCATTATAAAATACTATGTTTTTTAAGATGATGATATGGATGTATATATAAATCAATAGTGGAAAGACATTCACAATCTAGTAAACAAAAAAAAGAAGTTTATGAAACAATTAAAAAAACAAGTTTTTTTCAATTTGCCAGAGGGCGCATGTACCTGCTGGAAAGAGGCAGAGAAAGAGGCAGAGAGAGAGGAAGAGTGAGAAAGCGCTCCGCGTGAGGCGTGACTGCAAGTTCTTCTCCATCTCTCCCTCCTTTGGGATTCTGGGCATACACAGACATGCACATGGACCAACATGGTTTTCAAGCCACTGGGTCTGGGACTCTAGCAGCACAATCAGCCATTTGGGATCCAGCTGCCTTAACCACCAAGCCACAGGCTGGCCCTAGACCAGTAAGTTTAATGACACTGTTTTGTCAAAAGACAATTACTGGAAAAACATAGAAAAGATATTGAACGATGAAGCAGGGAGATTAATGTCTCTGTATTGACTGACATGCATGGCATTCCCTTTTGAAAAAGCAATGTAATACACTGTAAAGCTATATGTAATCCAATGTAATATAAAGAAGATTATTATGATAATAAAAATAAAAGTAAAAAAGACAATTACTGAGATATATCTGCATGAAAAAGGTTTAAAAACCTTACATCAAAACATTCGTAATAGCTATCTTTAAGTGATAAACATTTTTAATCTTCTTTTTGCTTATCAATCTTTTCTAACAGACCACATGTTTTACTTTTATAACAAAAAATAAATTAAAATAAGATGTGCATCCAATTGCTATCTGTCTAAACACAGGGTTTCGAAAGTCAAACACTCCTTAAAGCTGTAATATTTACAAAGAAATAAAAACCTGTAAACAATCCGAAAGTTCAAACAGGAAATGGTTAAACAAACTATAGTACATTAATTCAAAGGAATATTAGACTCTCCCTACAAATATGTGAGTTATGTAAGTTCTTGGAAAAAATCGACATGAAATAGCAATAGAAAATCACAACACGAATTGGTTCGTGTCAGTTTTAACCCAGCAATCATTTACTGTCTGAAAAAGTCACAAAGTCTTATAAACAGAGGTCATTTATGGTAATAGTTTTCCTAGAATTAATTGTTTTGGCCTTCTCATTAATCTTTCATATAAAAATGGATTAATAGAGGCAATAAAAATGCATACTTTCAGAACCACCATGGTGTTCTGCAGGCCTCTAACATAAATTTTTCTGGCATGCTTACACATCAACTTTACACTCCACAAACATTCCACAAATGGTCGGACCATTTCCCCCATTTCTTCCCTAAGCTCTTGTCTTAATCACAACTTAGATTTTCAATAACCGGCTCACCAATAAAGAAAACCTCATCTAGAAATACCTGTGCTGGGCCCAGCTGGTGGCACAGTGGTTCAGGCGCTGGACTCACACGGCTGGCCACGGTCCAACTTCCAGACCTGGTGACCTGAAAATCACGCCGGGCATGTGTCGAAGTCCCAAGAAGAGAATGGAGGAGAAGGGATTGTAGCGTGGTTATCCCCGCTGCAGGGGTGGGGATTTCTCACTTTCCCTCTTACTGTCTCTCTCTCTGTCTCTGGCGAGCACACACGCCCCACGGCAAAAACACTAAAATAAAAATAATTTTTTTAAAAAATCTATGCCACCAGGAAGCATAGCAAGACGTTTTCTTCATGTCTATGTGTTTCCACGTGTGCTTTTTGTTTTCTGGTTAAGGAAAACATTTCCAAGTTCATAAAAACAAGGCACTAAAATTAGATAGACAAGAACTGAACCTTGACTCAGGGTAGGGAAAACATTATTTTTAAACAGAAATATTTATAGGTCCGTGCTTTATGAGAAGGGAGACAGGCATGGCACCATATGCCGATGGCATGGCCTGGGGCGGGAGACAGGAGGACTCTAACTGCAGACACCTCTTCTCTTACAGAGTACTAATAGGAGCTAATCACTGCAGAGCACTCAGAGATCTGCTCACTCAGCATTGAAGAAACGCAGCGCTGCTCACAGCAGACCCTGGGACCATCTGCGCCTACGCCCTGAGCACAGGGAGTGCATCCCTCACCCCAGCAGGGCTGGCCACGCACTAGACACTCTGTCACGCTTGCAGAACAACTGACGCTTTTCAGAGCTCCAGACAAACGTGTAAGGAATATGTTTGTTGTAAGGCTTTTTAAAAAAGACACATCCATGAGATCTAAGACAGGGGTATATCTCCGCACATTCAAACCACATTCTTCTTGACACTCAGAGCCTTGCTCAAAACCTTCAAGAGTACTTTTCCTCCACCACCTGGAGTCTAAATTCCTTCCTCTCATTCATTCACACCCACACTGCCAACTTCCCAGCACCTGTGGTGGAGCCACAGTTTGCAGGGGTGAGAGGGGAAGAGCTAAAAGAGGGCAGGAGATCAACGGGGAGTCGGAGTTTCAGAGAGAGCAGGGGACACTGCTGTTTGAGTTTACTGGTGGGCACGTGGGTCCCAGGCTGTCCAGGGTGGAAGGTCTGACACCATCTTGGAGAAGCAGGAGCGAGACGTACACAGGCTGACCTGGCCACACGAGTCAATCTCACATGTTCCCTAGAGCAAGCACCAAACTGTGCTATCTGCTTGAACTAAAATGACAGCACTGAACTTTGCATCCCAGGGGCCATTTTCTCTCTTCATGTCCCCGAGCCCCATCCTTCCTCGCTAGAAAAAGCCTGATTCTGTCTGGAGGGGTCTTCCCCAGGAAGGAGACATGCACACCAGCCCCAGCGGACAGAGCAGGCTAACTGCAGGCCAACTGCAGGCCGGCGAAGCTTCAGTCCTTTTTCCAGTGACTGCTCAGGGCATGGCACATAGTTCAATCCTGGCCGATGGAAACCTGGGAACAACTGGGAAATTTTCCTTCCAAGACATGAGAGGAAAAGGCCTCTTTCTTACTGGATGTCATTGTGTCACCTGGAATGGTTGCAGCCACCCTGCACCATGAGGAAAGACAGTTCCCATATGGCAAGGATGGCAGAGGGCAGAGACAGAAAGCACTTCGTTCTTAAAAATGTCATCACAGCTCTGAATTAACCAACACTGAAACTACCATTCTTGTTTTTTTGTTTTTGTTTTGTTCAACTAATTTTAGTTAGGTCTTCATTAAGTAACAGCCAAAAGCATATTAACCAACATAACATGCTTATTTTGTCAAAACAGAAAATCTTAAGAAAGAACACCAATACATAAGTTTGCCATCTGTGTTTGATACAAAAGTAAATACCTTACCACTGGTATGGGGTAATCAAAAAGACAGGCAATAACAAGTATAAGTGAAGGCATGGATAAAATGGAACCCTCACCGTCTGCTGGTAGGAGTAAAAAACGGTGTAGCCACTTCGGAAAATAGGCTGACAGTTCCTTGAAAAGTAAAACAGATACATCACATGACCCAGTATTTCCACTCCTAGAGAATTCTACTCGAGAGAATTGAAGATGTATGTCCATATGGAATTAACCCAAATGTCCAAGAACAGATGAATGGATTGGAAAAGTGTGGCACATATACACTATGGACTACTGTTCAGCCATTAAAAAAAAAAAAAGAGAGACCCTGGCATTTGATAGAAAATGAAAGAATATGAAAGACTTAATGCTAAGTGAAAAAAGGACAGACTATGAAAGAAAAGCATTGTATGTTCCCGCTTAACGTACACCAAATGTCGGAATGAATGCTATGGCAGAAATTGATAGGTTGAAAGGTATTAAAAGCAAGGATATGGGAACCAGCAGTTAGTGTAATGGCTATGTCGCTGGACTCCCATGTAGTCGACCGCGGTTCGCGTCCTGGACTTGGTGGCTTAAAACTCACGCCGGGTGCGTGTGCGTGCGTGCCCAAGATCCCAAGAGGAGAATGGAGGAGAAGGGATTGCGGCGTGGCCACCCCCCGGGGGGTGATTTCTCCCTTTCTGTCTCTATGTCTCTCTCTGTCTGGCGAGCGCACGCGCCCTATAGCAAAAATCTCTCAAAAAAAAAAAAAAAAAAAGCAAGGATAGCAAATGTGGATACTACAGACATCATGAAAGAGGGGTGGGAAATAGGGCTAGGAGGGAAGAAATCAGGGAAAAAAAGCAAAACATTTAATGGACACAAAAATGGAAGATTATCTGTTGATAATATGTATAGTAATATTTTTAGATAGACTAATATACAGCATATTCATGCTGAGAAAATTCATTTTGTGTGCTGTAAAGATATATAGTGATTAAATGTAAAAAAATAAGAAAATGAAAGAAAGTAAAAAGAATAGTCAAAAGCAGGAACAGCACAAATGTCCATCAATTGATGAATGGATAATCAAAAAGACAAACGAAATACAATGGAAGATTATAAAACAGAATGAAGCACTGATTGATAAAGGCTACAGCATTGATGAACCTTGAAAATATTACACGTAGTCAAAGTAACCAGATCTGAAAGACCACAGGACATATAGATTCCCTTACTATGACATGTCCAGAACAGACAAATCAACAGAGACAGGAAGCACAGGAAGGGTTGCCAGGAGCTGGGGAAACGTGGAAGGAGAAGTTTGTGACAGCTAAGGGGTTCAGGATTTTGTTTCGGAGTGATGAAAATGTTCTAAAATTGTAGTGATGGATGCAAAACTGCACATCGTACACTTTAAACTGATGCATTGTATGGTATGTGAATTATAGCTCAATAATGTCATTAAAAAAAAAGAAAGCAAACGTTGTGATGGGATTAGTGCTAATCACTGTGTTCCTAACATTGCCAAGCAAAGCCCTGTACTGGTTATCAGGAGAAGCCTGCCAAGGGATGACTCACATTCCTCTAAATTCTTAAGTAACTATTGGGTTGTTGAAGAAGTCATAACATATTTTTTCTGTTTTTCTGTGCAAAAATGTGTCATGACTTTTCCAATGACCCAATACTTAACTTGGGTATTTACGAAACTCAGATCAATGCTCAGATTTCAAATTGGTCTAGCCATAGCCAAATAAAACACACATTTTAAAAACTCTTTAGATGTTTGACTTTGCCAACTGGTCCTCAGGTGTAAACTGATCTAACTGGTGGCAATCTGCTCAAAATGCCCAAAGGCAGTCCAGCTCCCAGAGTTGAAGGAGAAGGTACAAGACTCCAGCGGAGAATGGCAGAGAACACCATGGCTGGTGTTCAGACAGTAGACCACCAATCCACATGTGTTCCATGAATACAGATCTGAACACCACCAAGAAACTGTAGAAAAATCAATCCTTCGTAAGAGTAAGGAGAAATGCATTTGCAACAGAAATTTGCCAAGAGCTCCTGGGGACAGTCCCCAAAGGACAATTCCACTTGGGATTCCAACTCTAACTCACTTACATGGGAGTTAACATGATCCCATCACCATCAGAGACAGGAATCTGTTGTCTCTTTTCTGTTACCCCAGAGCAGTGGTTCTCAAAATGAGATCCACCCAGTCGCATGCAGCTTCGGCAGCACCTGGGAACTCCCAGGAATGCAGACTCTCAGCCACTCCCCAGACCCACTGAATCAGACCTGGGGTGGGGCCCAGACAGCAGTATTTGGCTCAGACGATGTTGACAGCTCAGCTACGAGAACCTCTCTCTTGGGGATGGCCAATGTGGCCCTCCCACCTGTGAACACACAGGGATGTCCAGAGCATGCAGGGTTCAGTGTAGCGTCTTGACACCCTTTCATTTCTTCCACAGGAAGGAATGTCAGCTGCCATGCCCTAAAAAATGAAAAGACCCTGCAAGGAACCTGAAGAAGTCACTGTATGGGAGTCCTCCAGCCCAGGAAGTGTACCCCAGGGAATGCGGACTGCCATGAGGAGGCTGCGGGGTAGAGGGCTGTCACGCTGAGCTGGGAGGGGAGAGCTGCAGTGCTGTCAGATTCTGGCAGAAAGCTAGAAGGAAAATCACCTACCAAGAGGGACGCCCGTGACACAAAAGGAGAGGAGAAAGGCCTCTCTGGTGACTTCCATGGGGCCCGCTGAAATCAGCTGCATGCTATGTGCAATAGGACAAGATGGGGAAGACCCTGAGACCTGAGGTCAGAGAGGCTCGTGACTGGACAGACATCCACCTGGAGGGAAGACCCCAGCCCTGGTCAGGATTCCGCGCACTGTCCGAACTTTCATGAGGACAAGTGTGCTCATCTCAGATGACATCGCAGAACAGGAAGGGTCGTGAATGTGCAGAAACGCTAGTATCCAAAGAGAACCATCGGCCTACAGGAGAGTTGGAATAACAAGATATGATCCACTCAACAGAAGAGCTCATTCTTAGCAAGCAGGGCAAAAATATAGATTTTTTAATCCATTAATATGTCCATAAATAGTTCTTTTAAAATAGGGCTCCTAAAACACACACATATACACAAAGAAAAAGCAGGAGCCACCCTGAACTACAGCAATTAAGTTCTGTGCTTAGGAAAACGGGTCACACATGGCTGACCACACAGCTCACGCCAGCCCCTGCCGGGTACATGTGCATGAGTGCCCAATCCCATCCTGATGGCATGGGGAAATGGAGCAAAAAGGATAAGGCGTTAACCCCTCTAGGGTGTTTTCTCTCTCTCTCTCTCTCTCTCTCTCTCTCTCTGTCTCTGTCTCCGTCTGGCAGGCATATATGCCCTCTGGTGATTTAAAAAACAAAACAAAAACAGCATAGCCTGACAGCATTTTTACACAATACGTAAGTGAGAATGGCCCCACCACATGGTGTGCACTGCTCAGACACCGCACCCTGCAAGCTGGGGCCACATGGGAGGACTGGGTTCGTGTGTTTATAACCCAGTCACTACCAGACTAACACAGAAGAATTGCAAGTTCAAGGCTGGCCTGGACAACAGCCTTTATTTAAAAACAAACAAACAAACAAAAAAAGTAGAGCTGGGTGTGGTGACACGTGCTTGTAATTTCGACTCGGAGGCTCAGCCGGAAAGATCACCACGGTGAGACCCTGCCTAGAAATAAATAAATAATAAAAAAAATCTGATTTTTGTTTTTGTTTTTTCCCCCAAAGAATTATTTATTATGTTTTGTTTGTTTGTTTTTTAAATTCACCAGACAGAAACAGAAAGAAAGGGAAAATAAGAAAGCAAGCTGCCAGGGATGGGACTTGAACTGCGGTTGGCCATGTGGGTATCCAGAGCCTTAATCACCATGATACCTACTGGCCCCATCATCAGTCAGTTTTGTAGTTTTGTTTTGCTTTTTTAAGAGAGATTTTTTTGCTATAAGGCTCATGTGCTCGCTGGAGAGACAGACAGAAAGCGAGAAATCACCCCCCTCCTGGGAGGATGGCCATACTGCAATCCCCTCTCCTCCATTTTCCTCTTGGGATCTTGGGCATGCACGCCCATGTGCCCAGTGTGAATTTTAAGCTACTGGGTCCAGGATTCAAACCATGGTCAACTACGTGGCAGTCCAGCGACGTAATCATTACACCATCTGCTGGTCCCCGTCAATCAGTTTTCAATCTTTAAATTCTGGTGATTAACCAGGAAGTTACAGAGGAATCTAAGAACCAGGCTCCAACATGGTAGTAAGAGCCCCAAGCAGGTGCTTCTGTGCACTCCTTACAAAAGCCCCTGAAGAAATCAGCTAACAGCCAGTGGAACACCAAAACCACACGCTCAAAACCATGGTGACCTACCTGCCCGGATCCTGCCTTTCTAAAACAAATGATTAATAACCACTTTCCTCCTCCTTTCTGCCTGACCTTCAGACCACTCGACCCAAACCTCTCTTTAGCACTATTCACCAAACTTTGAAGACTCATTCTTGTTCCCTTTGTCTGTCCCTCTGACATGAATGACACCCCAGCCACCTCCTCCATCCCTGCACTGATTCCATGTTTGTTCTCTGACCTCCCTCCAACTGAGACTGAAAACTTCATACACTAGCCCTAACCCTCATCTGCTTGACCATGTCTGAAAGGACTCCTCTCAGCGCTTCTGTAACTCCCTAGTAATTTGCCAAGTCCCAGACCTGGTGGCTTAAAACTCACCCTGGGCACTTACATGTATGTGCCTAAAATCCCAAGAGGAGAATGAAGGAGAAGGGATTGCAGCGTGGTCATCCCCCCCTGGGGGGTGATTTCTCGTTTTCTCTCTCTCTGTGCCTCTGGAGAGCACATGCACCCTATAGCACAAATATCTTTCAAACAAAAAGGAAGAAGGAAGGAAGGAGCCACTGGCAGGAGCTGGTACTGCAACTCTGACAGCTCACGAAAGGCACTCAACCTGGGGATGCCTACGTACTCTGTTCCAGAAGGTGGGACATGCCGACTGTGATTCCCCAAGGCTGAATGAGCACCGCTCTCGGCCTGGCTGCCACACTCCCGCAGCAGCCCGGTACTATGTGACCTCCCGGCTGCCTTGATAGCATGCAGGAAGTGCCCGAGTGGTGGGGAGGAAGGTTCTAGGCCACGGAGAAGTACACCGTATTCCTCAAAGTAACCTAATACACTGCGCCTTGTTAATGTATCAGTCTCATGGTTGGCAGGAAGCCATTCTCCTAAACTTGCACAACCCCAAGCAGTGTTGGAAATGAAAACTCCAGATATCCCAAATTGCCAACCAGATCCCTGAAACTCCACAACTCCCCAGGACCCTCTGTGCCACCTAAGAGGCTGCAACAGCACTGGCGACATCATCCCTTCTGCTCCGTGATCTACACAAACTCTGTTTCCAATCTTCTAATCTACAGCTATCTTGTACAGTAATATATTCTTATTCATTGTTCATGTTTATCTAGCAGGTTTGTTTTTGTTTGCTTGTTTATTATTATTATTTAACTTTATTTATTTACTTTTTTTTAATTATTATTTGGCCAGAGAGGGATAGAGTGAGAGAGAGAGAGAGAGAGAGAGAGGGAAAGTGAGAAAGCAAGCCACCAGGTCCAGAACTCGAACCGTGGTTGGCCATATGGGAGTCCAGCGCTCTTAACCACCACGTCATCTGCTGGCCCCAAGCTGGTTTGTTTTTTAATAAGAAGTTTGGGGTATAACTTATATACCATGCATTTCACTCACTGAAAGTATATAATTCAGTGATTTCCATATACTAACAGACGTGTGTAGCCACCACCATGAGATTCTAGGACCCTTTGTCACCCTGAAAGAAACCCCATCTGCACCAGCAGTAACTCCCACTTCACCTCCACTCCCCCCCCTCGCGCAACCATTAACCAACTTTCCAACTTTCCAACTCTGCGCATCTACCTATACTGAATATTTAATACGACTTGTGGCTTTTGTGTCGGCTTCTTTCATTTAGCACGTCTCCAAGTTCATCCATGTTCTAGCATGTAGGAGATCTTCATTCCAATTTCTGAATGAGTAATACACTGTAGTATGGATAGCCTGCGTTTTGTTCATCCATTTATCCGAGGATGGACATGGGCTGCTACCCCCTTTTGGTCATTGTGAATAACGCTGCTATAAACGTTCGGGTGTGAGAGTTTTTCTGATGACAGCTCTGCAGTTCCCTGGGTAGCTACTGAGGAGTGGAGCTGCGGGGTCAGGTGGTAACTCTGTTTAACCTTTGGGGAGCTGCCAGACTGCTCTCCAAGCGGGCGCACCATTTACATCCCCACCCACAGTGACTGGGCGGTCTGGGAGGATTTGGGGACAAGGACGACGGCTCATTTGTCTCATCATCCATCTCCTATGTGTACTTCAAAGCTCTGTCCCACCAATGCCTGTGTATAAAGGCGGCTTTCCAGGGAACACCAGGGCGCTTCCGAGAGCAGGCCTCGCCCTGACGAGTGGCTCCTTTTGTCCTATTCACGCAAAATACTTTTACCCACCAACCTACAGGCTAGAATGCCGTCCTAACCAATAGCTGGTGGGACCCCACAGACCAGGGGCTGCCTAACAGCTTTGGCAGTCACCTGAGGGCCATGGTAACTGGCCGCCCCCTGGGCCATTCCCAACTGCCCCATTTCAGGTCAACAAATCCGCAGAGGTGGGGAGGAGTGCCTGGAGGGGAGTCTGGCCAAGCTTGGCACTCGGGCACGCCCCGTACACCTACAGACATTTCTCATACCCCTAGACTCTCAGCAAACACGGGCTGGAGGCCTTGCCAATCTCTGACCCCACGCACGCTGCCACGCAGGGACTTGGCGTCCTCCTTTGCCCTGGAAGATGATCAGACTGTTTTCTCCCCCTCTACCCTAAGCAGTACTGACACTTGGTAACGCTGACATGTTTATGTACTGTTCTTGTTTTAACTACATGAAAACAAAACAAAATGAACTATGAACTGATGACCATGTTTGGGAGTTGAACTCTTTCAGGCACCCATGTTTTTAAAAAACCTTCTATATTAAGGAGCATGTGGGAATGGGGCGGGCTCGGCCAGGATCCCACATCCCTGTGCTCTCAGCAGACCTGCTCAGAGGGCACGGCCCGCACAGAGGCTCATGGGCTCACCACCCCATGCAAACCAGAGGGGAGCCTAATTTTACCAGCCTGTATTTAGACAGTTTGGATTCATTTGAGAAAGAAAGTTCCTAGAGTTGTTTGGGAATTTTTTTTTTTTTGTCAATATTTAAATAGTGCCTTTTTTTTTCAAAGCTTGTCCTAGATACCAAATGTTTATCTAACACACAATTCCAATGTTGCCAGCTTGAAGGGGACAGCCAAACTCCATTTATGAAAAAAGAGTCTCAAAACCATTATATCGACATTGTCATTTCATCCTAAGCATAACACCATCCCAGAGTATAGTAAACAAAGTAATTATTTCAGTCAAATAACAGAATTCATAGCATCGTCTGTCACCAGCTAGACTCGACAGTTGAAGGATATTTTCCAGGACCTTTACAGGGTCCTTCTTACACGTTTCTTATTTTAAAAGTGGCAGAGCTTTATCAAAAAGACCAACATGAAGTCACCATGTGAGCCAGCCTTCCACCTCTAGGTGTATACCCAGACTGGAAACCAGGGACCCACATAGAAACCTGTACACAAGTGTTCATAGCAGCATGATTTGCCATGGGCAAAAGGTGGAACTAACCTGCAACTCCATCAACAAACACGTGGGAGAAAAAAAGGTAGTCCACCCATCCAATGGAATATTATTCAGCCATAAAAAGGAATCGGGCATTGACCTGTGCTACAGCATGGATGGACCTTGAAAACATGGAGCTGAGTGAGAGGAGCCGGGCACAGGCTACATCTGTAGGGTTCCACTTCCTTGTACAGCCCGGAACAGGTAAGCCCTAGTGATAGGAAGCAGATTACTGATTCACAGCTGTTGGGGCTTGGGAGAACAGGGGATGAGGGATTTCCTTCTGGGTAACAGAAGCATCTTGGAACTAGAGAGAGGTGACAGCTGTACCACACTAAATGTTCTCAATGCCACAGAACTGTTCCCCTTAAAACTGCTCATTTTACGTTACGTGAATTTTACTTCAATTTTTAAAAAAGTCAACAGAGCATCTGTAGGAAGCTGTAGGATAACAACAGGGAGTGGGGTAGCAGAATCTGAGCCCTTACAAAGTTCGTAGGTTCAGTACAAGCCCAACTCGGTGGGCAGGTATCGGAGTTTATGGAGCAACTGGTGACAGCAGGGTCAGGCCTGCAGTCCAGGCTGACAGGCCAGTTAGTCCCAGAGAAATCCTAAGAAATCCCTCCCTGAGGATTCTTCAGGACAGCATCACAGAGACCCTTGGGAGAAACGCCAGCCTCCCGAGTTCAGGCACCATGTGTGCAGCACACGATTCTCTGCAAGTGACTGCGTGTGCGATGTGGAGAGGTGGGCAGTACTCAAGGGTTACAACCATGGTTTTAAGTCAACCACGATATTAATGAACATCAGTTTGGAGGGACTAACACCCTTCTTGCCCACCAGAAATAACCACTTATATCAGTCCCATGTCCTCACCCTGCTTTATTGTCCTGCTCATCCCATGTCACCTCAGGACACTGTGTCCAACTTCTCCTATATCTATCTGGATCTTATGGGTCTCCTTTATTGCAGGGCAAGTTCCATGGGGCAGGGGCTTTAGCCACCACATCCCAGGACCTAGTACAGGGTCTGATGTGTGCCTTGCAGATGAACAAAGATGAGCCCTGCAGTGGCACTTGCTGAGTGCTCCCTCAGCAGTCATGACAAGGCCCCTGGGCCTCTAGGTCACAGCCTGGCAAGGTCCTAGACACTGTGACCAGGGCTCAAGGATTCCCCAAAGATGCAAAGCCAGCCCTGCTGGGTCTCAGGAGCCTGCCTCTGACTCTTCTCTGCAAGTCCGAGTGGGAGCTGAGAACTTCCTGATGTCCCACGTGTCTGGCAGGACGTGTCAGCACTGAGAGAGCCCTGCTTCCTTGCCGTGCTGCCCACGGGGTGACATGAACACATGAGTTGCAGCACTGATGAAAACAAGTTGTGGGGGAGGAGCTTAGAGTGAAAACCAGCATTCTGTAAAACCTCCCTAAGAGCAGGACCTCTCACGTGTGTGATCTTATGGGATCTCGTGTGATCCTAACCCAGCCCTCCCAGGTGGGATGGCTCGCTTCCCCAGGTTAAAACCAATGCTCAGGCTGCCATTTGTCAAGTGGTGACACCCATCTTAAAGTCACTACATACTGGCGACTTTGAAAATTAAGACACTGACCAGCCCCGTTGTGCATTTGGTCTACAGGACCCTTCAGAAAGAACAACTTTCCTAAAAACGACAAGCAAGCACAGATAGCACTACTGAACCTCAGACTGCCAAATGCCTAGATGGACATCGCACCCCTTTTCAGTGAAAAGAAGAAGAAAAACGTAGCCGGGCTTTCCTTGGCACTGCAGTAGAGACCCTGCCAACTGTCTATGCAGTCATTCTTACCAGGCATTTCTTGGGAAAGCCTGAAAATATTTGCCCAAAGTTTTAATAAAAAGCAATACTTCCCTAATTTAACACTCACATTTTAGCTTTATAAGTATAATGAACTACAATGTTTATTATTAATTTGAATTAATTTTCAGTTATGGAATCTAGCCAATAACATCCATTTTCTATTTCTATATACAAAAAAAAAATCCACTTTGATCTTGGGAGAAACATGCTCTATTTACTAAGACACAAATTTTATTCAAATTTCTCTTCCTCCTTGTCCCCTTTAAAAATATACTAAAAATAACTGTAATAACATCTTACTCATCCTGAACTCAAGTACCTAGCAACCTCACTTATTCAGCATATAGCTGACAACGAAAAATTTCACACAGACTGAATTCTTAGGCCTTTAAATCAAATTATATCTGCAGAGTTAATAAGCTTGGTTTTTCTGTTTTGTTGTTATTGTTGTTTTAATGGAACAAAGGAAAAAACAGGAGCTAATCTGTTATAGGAAAACATCCTACCAGCTACATAAGCTGATAGCAAAAGTGCAAGCAGAAAAATTATTTTCTCAAAACATAAGAACTGGAAAAACGGAGCAATCTCAGTTTATTGAAAGGGAACTTGCTCTATTAATAAAAGCCAAATAACAAGTAATAAAATAACTGAGTCATCAAGAAAATTAAATTTTATTTGGCATCATTTTATAAAGGTAAAAAAGTATTTTACACACTTCAGAATGTAAAACCAAATTTTAAATAGCTTAAAACTGGAAATAGTCTAACTAAAGGGGAAAATCTTCAGAAAACTCGACCATTCAGAAAGACTTACTAAAACTAATATTTATGTCTAGCAATATATCAAATGAGGTTGCTTTCCTATTCAATCGCATGCTACCCCGAAAGACTTCTATTAAGAAACTGGCTGGGGAAAAGGGAGAAGATAAGAGAACTTAATATTTAATCAACCTGGAGCAAGCCTAAAAGAGAGGCTAAAATTTTTTTAAATAAATTAAAAAGAAACTAAACTGACTATATGAAACATTTATATCAAGTTACAATTCAATATTAAATCTAATTTAATCATGCCTTTCAGGAAAATGTTTAAATGCTAGTGAAGATGAAATGACTAAAGTTTTAGTCAAGGTATTTTATTAAATAATAACATGCTTTTATCAATTCAACGTATTTTCAAACCATCAGCTTGATTGTCAGTTTCAATAACGAATACTTTTCCACCAATTGAAGAATAGATCAATAGAATATAGTCTATCATACAAGGAAATATTATCCAGCCATACAAACAGATGAAACACTGACACATGCTATGACACGGATGAGCCTTTCAGACTTTAGGTTTAGTGAGAAATGCCAGACACGAAAGGATGCGTATGGCATGATTCTGTTTATATGAAATATCCTGAGCAGACAAATCCACAGACAGAAACTAGACAGGTGGTTGCCAGAGGCTGGGAGGTTTGGAGGGAAATGGAGTGACTGCTAACAGGTATAGATTTGCTTCTTAGGGTGACGAAAATGCTCTAAAAGTGATCACAATTACTGCTATGTGGAAAATCACTGAACTGTACATTTTATTTTTTAAAGATTAATTTAATTGTATTATTATTATTTAATTTGACTAGAGAGAGACACAGAGAGAGGGAAAGTAAGACAGCAAGCCACCAGGCCCAGGACTTGAACCATAGTTGGCCAAGTGGGAGTCAGCACCTTAACCACCACACCACCTGCCAGGCGAATTGTATGCTTTAAATGAGTGAATTGCATGTATGGGAATGCCATCTCAGAAATAAATGGGGATGGGGGTGGGGGTGGGGGAGGGTAAAGAAAGTAAGTAAAAGAATAGCTTCAGATTATGATCCAGGCTAACTAGGTGGTACTCAGCAGTGAGGAGCTCCTCCCATATCAGCAGCTGGAAGAGGCAGAAACCTTGGTGCCAACTGGAGCACCTCTGGGGGAGTAAGTGGCATTGGAAATTTAATAGCTACTAAATAAAGTAACAGCATGACAGGCGCTCTGAAAACAAACATTCCCGTTTGAGCTGAACGGCATAGGGACAGAGATGATATCCTCGGATCGTTAGCTCTGAAAGCATTCAGAATCACAATTTCCTTCCCGAGACCGCGAGGACACTGTCAATTACGTGACGCCAGCTGAGAAATCCGCAGAGCGAGGCATGAGAGGCAGGAGGGAAGTCCCCCGGAATCCCTCTGCGGGGCAGCTCCGCAGGCGCTCCGCGGCGCTCGGAGCCAGTCGCCTTCTCAGAAAACACCGACCCACCCGCAGCTCCGAAGGCCAGCTCCTCTCGGCGAAGCCGCAGTTTCACAACCCGGGCCTTTGTGGGTATGAAACGGTCAGGACGGATGTCAGAGGCACCGGTGACAACGCTGTCTTTCAGAACCCAGTCGCTTTTCCCCTTTCTACTGTGTGTCATCAGCCACGCAAATCACAGCAAGGGTTGCGTTACTTTCGTGAGCGCTGCTATTGGTTAGAAAGGGTGGAAGAGGGGCAGGTGGCCTGGTGGTTAGAGGAGCTGGACTCCCACAAGACTACAGATGGTTCAAGTCCCAGACCTGGTGGCTTCCTTTCTCACTTTCCCTCTCTGTCTTTGGTCAAATTGGAAAATAATAATAATAAATTAAGTTCAAATAAAATAATTCTTTAAAAGAGAGAGAGAGAGGATGGAAGACACTGAGAAAAATATCATGGTCAAATTACTACAAAGGAAGGAAAAAATGTAGACAAGCCAGAAAATCAGACGGAGGAGATGGAGGTAGCGCTGCACACTCCGCCTGACAGCCTCTCACCCGGAGCCGGCTGTGCAAGGAGACCTCCAACGCGCGTCCCTCAGCATTTGGGCAAAAAGAAAGAGAACAGGGACCAGCAGGTGGTATAATGGCTATGTTGCTAGACTCCCGTGTAGTTGACCACAGTTCGAATCCCAGACCTGGTGGCTTAAACTCACGCTGGGTGCGTGCACATGAATGCTCAAGATCCCAAGAGGAGAATGGAGGAGAAGGGATTGTGGCGTGGCCATCCCCCCTGGGGGGTGATTTCTCACTATCTGTCTCTCTGTCTCTGTCTTTCTGGCAAGCACATGTGCCCTATAGCAAAAAACTCTCAAAAAAAGAGAGAATGGACGTGGAGACCCTCAAGAGCCCCAGAGGAAACACTTGGAACAACGAAATGGAAAGACAAGCTATTGGCTTCCTTACCTCTAATAAGGAAAAACATGCTTTTCAGAGAAAAAAAAACAAAAACTCAAAACCTTTTATTAGTCCTTTCTAAAATCCAAGGGTTTTCTCTGAACACTGGTGACCTCTCGTTTCTAATGTCGAGGTCGAAGGCGGACACTGGGGCGCAGCGAGAGCAAACTGTGGGACCAACCCACTCCCGGCATTCAATGCGGCGGACAGTCCAGGGATCCGCCACCAGCGGGCCGGGCAGTCCAGGGATCCGCCACCAGCAGGCCGGGCCTGTACTAACTGTGTCATTAGCGTGTCGGCTGTGCTGGTGAAGACTGCCAAGCAGTGGGATTCATTTGGCTGGCAACTTACCAATCTCTCCAAAACAACGTTCCTACAGGAATTGAGGCTCTCTCTTTTTTTTTTTTTTTTTACTTATTCACTTCACATTTTTTCCAAGTCACTTCAAAAATGTTTCTCAAACTTTTAGAACCAGGCTCTACCACAGTGGCACCCAGGTAGTAACAGCCGTAGGAGGGTGGAGGCTGCTTGGGAGGCCAAGTTTGATTCCCAGGCCAACCTGAACATGCCAGACAGCCACACATGCCTGTAATACAGGCTAATTGGGAGTGTGGGGCAGCACACTGTGACGGGGGAGACCACGTTAAAAACACCTATCTCTGGCTCTCTCCCTTTTCCTTCCCCTGCCCCATCCCACTCTCATAAAAAGAGGGGGGCAGTCAAATGAAGTGGGGCCAACAGGTGGTATGGTGCTTAAGGCACTAGACTCCCACATGGCGCACCGTGGTTCAAGTCCTGGACCTGGCAGCTGACTTTCTCACTTTCTCTCTCTCTCTGGTCAAATTTTAATTAATTAATTGATGAATTCTTTTTAAAAAAAAATCAAATGAGGCTCCCCTAATAATACCCTGCTTTACACAACAAATGTGATCCTAAAAACAGTGTATAGATTATACTTCTAGGACTCCCTTTATTTACATTTAAAGGAAGCAGAGAACAAGGTGAGGGTGGAAGGCACCACTGCCCTGCTGGAGCCGCCCAGAAGCCCTTGGTCAGGCAGGCACGCCATGATCCGGCTGGAGGAAGAGGTGTGCATGCCGAGACTGCTGGGTGGTCCTTCTCCCCCCACCCCTTTCTCAGAGGAAACAAATAATAAACTTCTAAAAAAAAAAAAAAAGTTAGGAATCTCACATACCCTGCAATTTAGTGGCTCTGTAAATCTGAGTTCTCTATGCTAAATTTGTCTAAATGAGGGTTCACAGTTTAAACAAATGGACAAAGGAGAAATCACTTTATATTAAGAACAAGTATCATTTCTCAATGTTATGAGAATCTCAGCTATTCTTAGAGAATGATTTGGATCTTAAAGAACACTGAGTTCAAACTTCACATTTTAGGGATATGAGGAAAATGAAAAGCAGAGAGATTAAATTATTTGTCCCAAAGTACTTAACTTGTTAGTAGGGAAAACAGCTTAAGATAGAAAATTAATCTAAAACACAAATTCATTTTCATAAAGAAGATAATTCTGTAGAAGTGCCTTCCTTTCAGAAATCTCCCCCTAACCAAGTTTTTAGACAGCTCAGTCTCAAAACAAAAACTAACATTAATAACCATAAAAAGAAACAGCATTTCCTGATGGGGAAAATAACTCATTTATGAAGTTACAGAATGCGATGTAGTCTACTTGAAGCGTTACTTTAAATGGGAACTCAATGGGGTAAGGCTGAATCAATGTGCATAACCCTTTTCACTTAAAATGGCATACTTAATGGAATGTTCTCTTGCAATATCTCCATGTAAGAAAATATATCACGTGCATTTCAGTTTTCTTCCTCTCTCCAAACTAGATTGTTTAAAAAATGAAGCTAATATTTCCCAACCAACTCAAACATGAAAATAAGTGATTCAAAAGCTTCTTTCAAAGTAGCACATATTTCTTTGGAAGGAAAAAAAAAAAAACAAACAGAATTTAATAGCATTACATAAAAATCCTGGAAATTATGCACAAAGACTACCTGGAGCTTAGCCAAAAAAAGGGTTTGCTGGTTTTCATGTGCATAAATCATAATCAAATAGACTTATCGGGAGCTACAGTGTTATTAAAGATAAATACACTTCTTGAAATCTTCATTTTAAAAAGCTTAAAAATAATTGCCTAAACTAAGCCTTCAACCTCACATTGTCTGGGCCCTAAATAAGTACTCGGGTTTCTGATCCTCTTGGTTCTGCCCTGCAAGGCTGCCCTCCCTCTCAGCCCCCACTGCGCACAGTGGTCCTGAAGCTGTCCCCTCCCTGGTGCCTGGAGGCCCAGTTCACATGCCCAAGCACCCCCACCTCCTCCAGGTCCTTCTAGGTCCCCACGAAGCGGCTCTCTACTGAGCCACGCCATCATTTCTGGCAAAGCGGGTGCTGCTTTCCCTCCACCTTCCCCTTTGTTCTCTGTCCATGTCAGGGGTGTGGTTTTGCACATAAGAGGGTGCCCACGTGATGCAGTGTTAATAGTTATAATAGGGGCCAGCAGGCAACACGGTGATTGGGGCACTGCACTCCCACAAGGCTGACCACGGTTCTAGTCCTAGACCTCATGGCTTGCTTTCTCACTTTCTCGCTTTCTCTCTCTCTCTCTCTCTCTCGTGAGTGTGTGTGTCCTGTAGCAAATAATTAACTAACCTAATTAATAATTCTTTTTTAAAAATAAGTATGATAATATTCACTCATTCATTTATCTGAAAAATATTACTGAGCACCTGTCAAGCTGTATCCCCAGCACTTGAAACACAGCAGTAAACACGAGAAAATGCCTGCTCTCAAGACACTTACATTCCAGTGGGAATCTAGAGACAGATTATAAACAGGATAAATAAGTCATATATACATGAAGCAGGATGGAAAGGAGAGCGGCCAGAGTGCCGTTCCAGGAAGCACTTTCAGAGCAAGGTTCCTATGAAGGGAATTCCTGGAGCTGGGCCTCCTGGAACCTTCCACAGCTGTCCTGGGGGATGGGGCTTGCTGAGCTGGGGCACGCTTCAGTCTGCAAACAGGGTTCTATGTTTTGGTCTATGATTTCTTTCTTTTTCTCATTCTTTATCGCTATTTACCAACGTTGACAGGCACCCGGCCTCAGCAAGCGCTGTGGGAAGAGACTGCAGAAACTGCACGGCTCTGTACCTGCCACCTGCAAGAATACTCAGTTACTGCTTCCAGGGAGCTGAGGACACACGATCGTTTCTTCCACGGCATTACTCCCTTAGAGAAACGTGCATGGACCATTCATTTGCTTTTCAAAGGAAAGGAAAGTAAATTTTCTCTTGGTCTCTCTGAATAAACATGTTTGACCGAATTAATGAGATTTTAATACCTAGAATTTCTCTACTCTGAAAATGTTATTTCGTGAGTACGAAAGTTATCAAAGACCACTGGGGGGCCAGCTCATGGCATGGTGGTTAAGGCAGCTGGATCCCATGTAGCTGAAACCATGGTTTCAGTCACAGAGGCTTGAAAAACACACCAGTGTGTGTGTATACATGCCTAAAATCCTGAGAGGAGAAGGGATTGTGGCATGGCCATCCCCCCAGGGAGCGATTTCTCACTCCACCCCCTCCCCACCCCCACCATCTCTCTACAGCAAGCACACAATACCCTAAAAAAAATAAAATAAAATAAAAATAAAAAATAAACCAGACCACTGGGGTCGTATGGGAAGAACGTAGGAGCCAACTTGAAGGGCTCCCAGGGGGACGGTTTGGGCATCAAAAAGAATGACATTTGTATTTGGAGAACGGAATGAAAGACATCAAACAAGTTAAAATCCAAGAGTTTATATTAATTCTGGGGAAAAGTCATTGGTCACTTTTGGAGACATTAAGAAATCAACAGAGTATGGGCATGTGCACATCTGCGATTCAGGGCTGGTGGAGGCTGGGGATGGGTCTCAGCCACGAGACCCCGGGGGTGCTGCCTCTCTGTCTCTTACTCGTGGAAGAAATAATTCAGTCTGAAAATGGGTATGTAAAAGAAAAGAATCAAGCCAAGAAAATATAAAGCTCTAAATAACACGGCTCCTATGATCCTAAGAGTTCACAATGTCTGAGATGACAACACACATGAGAGAAATTGCGAATGGAAAAGAGAGAAAGAAAGGTATGGTTGTCCTGGTTTTGTTACTGCTAAGAAAACTGTCCCCGTGTTTACTGACACCAGTTAGTGAGTCTGTTCTCTATTGCAAGTTACTATGGACCTGCTACTTCCCTAAGTACTTAACACGTATTTTCTCACTTCATTCTTGCAACAGTTCTGTGAGGGGGTACCAGTGTTTTCCAATACAGTCCTTTGGGCTTAAATACTGGCTCAACCACTGAGTGGCATCTTCTGGCTGTGTGACCATCACAAGGTACTTAACCTCCCTGTGCTTCAGTTCCTTCACTTATAACGTGGAGGTAAGAGCCTCTGTCTCCCAACCCTAGTGTAATACAATCAGCAAGTTTGCTGCCTATCTGTGTAGGTGATTATCTGAATAACGTCTACCTCCCCTTCTTGTAAACTCCAGGAGGGCGGGGGCCACATCTCTATCTCCAGAACGTAGTCCAGGCCTTGCAAATGGCTGGAACTCATTCAATATTTAATGAATAAATAAATGACCTTACAGGAGAATACAGTACAGCTGGATAACCATTCTATAATAGCTCGATCTTAGCCAATATCTCCAGAGTCACAAAGCTGAAGATTTTCCCATAATTCCTCAACTATCAAGGGTCACATCATCCTAACTATCTCAAAGCTCTGGAGGCATGAATTAGCCCAAGAACAATATTGCCTCAACTCCCTGGGGTTTTCAGCGAAGGAGTTGCCAGGCTTGGCAGCTGCAGTTTGACCAGGGCAAGCTATCGGTGTTTTGCATTTGGGACACTTGCCCTTTTAAATGTGAGAAACTGACACAATCACAGTCCCTGGTGTGTCCTGAGTCTCAGTACTGAATTACACAAGATGTGCACCAGGATGCAGGAAAAAGAAACACCCTTCAGTGCAGTACAAAGTGTCACTCTCCCTGGTGGAAGACCTAGTTACTATCGATGGATAGCTATTGCAACCGAGTCACCATGCCGATAAGCACTTTACTTGAATGACCTCATTTGATTCTGCCCACGACCCTTGGACAGAGGTACTATCATTCTTTTTTTTCTTTTGAGAGTTTTTTTCACTACAGGGCACATGTGCTCACCAGAAAAACAGAGAGATAGAAAGTGAGATATCATCACCCAGGGGGGATGGCCACACCACAATCCCTTCTCCTCCATTCTCCTCTAGGAGTCTTGGGCACACATGCACACACGCCCGGCGTGAGTTTAAGCCACCAGGTCCGGGACTCGAACCACGGCCGACTACGTAGGAGTCCAGCAACAGCCATCACTAACTGTTGGTCCCAGTACTATCATTCTTATAAACTGCAGAACCCCTAGGTAGCTTGCCCAAGGCCCCACAATTCAAACACCATAGAACTGAGCATTGAGCCGAACTATATCGGAAATCAACTACACCTAACACTAAATTACCCTGCCCTCAAAAAAAGTTTACAAAAACAGTTGATGGTCTTTCTCATGAACCCTGAAGGCCAGCAACCAAGATATGTCAGAATCGCAAAGGATTTTTGTAAGAAAAAGGAAGTGCAGAAACAAAAGTCACTTGCTACTTCCACAATAACCGAAATGCCTGTCACAATTCTGGGCAGCACACGAGGACGCATGTCTGAGTGTACACACAACTCTCCATCTTCCTAGCTCGCAGCTTAAAAAAGCAGTTCTCAGAATGGTCCGCAGAGCCTGAGGTGTCCCTGAGACCTTCGCAGGGCCTCAGCACAGTCAAAGCTATTTTCACAATAACACTGAGCTGCTATTTGCCTTTTTCAGTGTTGACATTTGCAGTGACGGTGCAGAAGCAATGCTGGGGGAAACTGCCAGAGCAGGGACACAAATCAAGGCGACGGCACCAGACTGTGCGAGACGTCTGCTGCGCACACCCGGGGGAGGGACAGGCAGCTTCACTTAGGAATGCCCTTGAGGGACCAGCAGGTGGCGAGATGGTTAAGGTGCTAGACTCCCTCATGGCCAGCCATGGTTCAAGTCCTGGACCTGGCAGTTTGAATATCACATCAGGTGCATGTGAGTGTGTGCCCAAAATCCCAGGAGGAGAATGGAAGAGAAGGGGTTGTGGCATGGTCATTCCCCTCTAGGGGGTGATTTCTCACCTTCCCTCTGTCTTTCCCTCCCATTTTCCCTCTCACTGTCTCTCTCTGTCTCTCTCCAGCAAGCACAGTGCCCTATGGCAAAAACCTAACATGAGTAAGTAAGTAAATAAATAAATAAGAATGCCCTTGAGAGGACCAACCCACGGCCTGGTGGTCATGGCAGCTGGATCCCACATGGCCAAGTGTGCAGTTGAGTCCTGGACCCGGCAGCTTGAGGAACACACTAGGCATGTGTATGTGCGTGCCCAAAGTCTGGAAAGGAAGGCGAAACAGAGAAGGGACTGTGGTCTAACCATGCCTGTCCGAGGTACTCTTGCTTTCCCTCTGTGTCTCTCTTTGGCAAGTGCACACACCTTTGAGCCAAACATTATTTGAAAAAATACCTTTGATGAAGCAGTTAAGATGAATGATGGATTAGATCTCAACCTTGAGTACATGTCTTGTCAACAGTCTGAGTGACAGAATGAGAAACATATCTACGGCGGTCATGTCGCACACCAAAGTGCAATGGCTATAAAAAGAAAAGAGAAAAAAGCAGCTCTGCAGCGGTTTGTGCTTCAAGGGGAGCTAGACATTTCGGATGGAGTGCCACGACCCACTGACAAACCATGATCATTCAGACTTGAACACCAGCAGGCCTTTCCCGAAAAATGAAAGACTCTGTCACTTCCAGAAAAATAACTGACCATATTCGTTGCCAAGGATAAAACCCAGACTTCCCAGTGGAAGAGGTCTTGGGAAAGGTGTGCCAGCCACTAAGAAGCCAGCATCTGCCCGATATTTAAAGGCGGTTCTGGTGTCAGCACTTGGACGATCTGCAGAACTCAAGAAGCCAGTATTTTCCAAATGATCAGTACATGAGGTTACGAAATCATACTGAGGTAAGACTCATTCAAAAAGCCAATGGGATATAACGGAACAGTGTACAAAAAGTTGGTAATGAGGTTTCAGGTTCCACATTGCAACGAACCTTTACGAACTATCACTTGTTGGGTATTGGTACGGTATCAAAGAAAAATGTCCACAATGATCCAAACAGGCTACTAAAATGCTCCTCCATTTTTCCAAGTGCATATCTTCTACTCTGCCAGGTTTTCTGGACATTCTTCAATATAGAGCATCAGATTGAATGCTGAAATAGTTAAGAAAATTCAGCTGACACACCCATAAAGGGTTAAAATAGTAGGTTTTTATTTATTTGTTTTGGTCCAAATTTATTTGCTTCTAAAAAGTTTTTTTAATATAGTTATTTTTATAAAAATGTTATTTCTACTAACATGCAATGGGCATGTGGACTTATTATTTTGAAAAGAATTAAGGAAATATTTTTGGAACTTCTCGGTTTATTTCCATTTCTAATATGGTAAATAGCAAAGTATCACTAAATAACTTACACAGGAAAAGCTCCCTAGCTTCTTCCCCCAGTAATTTTTTGGAATGTGAAGGGATCCTGGGCCCGAAACGTTTGAGGAGCGTTGGTGTATGGAAAGGCACGTAGACAGTGGCTGCTATTCCTGATGATCACGGACCCATGATCTGACCCCATCTCAAATCCATTCCTGTTCCTCAGCTCCCTGCCACCACTACTACTGCTGTGACCACTTCTGCCACCACGGCCTCTGGGGGGCTGTTCCCGCCTGTTCTAAAGGATTGAACCCTTCCCCATAACTCTGTGGAGAGGATACTGGTCATTCTGTACAAGTATGATGCTGAAAAATGCTGAGGAAAATGCAACAGAAACCTGAGTAGGCAGGGGTTATGAAGTCGCCTCCTTCACCACGGTAGATCGCAGTTAGCCACAGGCTGGCCTGGCTGCCACAGCTCGCTGGGCTCATTGATGAGAATGACAAGAATAACTGCCTTCCCCTTCGTCCTAGGGGAAGAATACCCAGACCCCTAAGCCATTAGTTCCCATCCATGGCAGCCTAGCCACGGAGACAGGGAAAGGTAGAGGGTGCTCCCCTATGCAGCTTGGGTTCCTTCCCTTCTATTCTACGGGAAACTTGGGCATGGCCAGTGTCAACTTCCCTCTTCAGTTCCCTTCCTGTTTCAAAAAGTATCGTCTCTTTCTAAAATTCTTTCCAGTGAGGCTGTTTCCTGCTGGGAAAGGTCTTTAGGAGTCTCCATATGCAAAGTACGAATGGTGCCCACATGGACTACCTGCCACCCAGTCCACCTCCTCCTGTGGTCAGCAGCTTCCCTCCAACCACCCTCAGGAGGGTGAGCTTGCAGAACTCTAGTATAAATGGTCACGCCTTTACAATATCCAAATCCACCACCAGGAGGGTGAGCCTGCAGAACTCTAGTATAAATGATCGCGCTCTTACACTATCCAAATCCCAACAGAAACATCGCTACGGCCTCACAAGCCACACAAAGAGGAGAATTTGGGCATGCACGGGCTTGCACACACTCATGTCCCAGATGTGAAAAATTAAACATGTGGGTTTTTTCCCAGACTATTATTCCAGCAAAGCACCTGCGCAACACTGACCAGTGGGTAGAAACAGCTACTTGAGCCAGGTTGGACAAAAATCCTGACGCTTCTTAACTTCCTCTACTTGCTCCTTTTCACTTTTGTTCTTCTTAGTAATTCTACATAAAAAGGTTTCCTTCCTACCTTCATTCCACCAGCAGCTCAGCAGACCTTATCCTTAACTTTCTTTGCCAAAGGCTTATTCTATTCAGAACTAACAGCTGTGTGCTCCTTACTGGAAGCTGTGTTATTTGGCCCCAAAGAGTCTGAAGAAGTTGTCACTGGGGGCTGCTTAGCCATTGACTTCACAGCTGTTATTCATCTCCAATCCCAGTTGTTGAGCCAAATTTTCTGCTTCATCCGATCTCTGCCACTTGCTATCCAAGAGGCTGTGTTCCAGTGCACACGAGAGCCCACTCAAGAACGCAGGTAAACATGGAACTTCCAAGAGGGGAGACTGAGCTACCAGCTCGCAGACATCACAGTGGCAAAGGTTGCATGCCATTTGTGTGAGAACAAGCTATCCAAGCTATCAGGAGAAGGAAGGGAAGCACCGGGCATGTGACTGCACCCAAACTGTCACCCAGCTAGGGGTCTTACCTGTCAGCTGACAGTCGCATGCCCATGGGGAAACAGGGAACCTGGACTCCTAACCCGGGACAGCTGTTGGCAAAGGCTGACACATAAAGAACGTCTCAAACCGTCAGTTTGAGCAGTGGCCCCAGATGGGGTCCAGCCAGGTACTCTTCTCGGAGCCACTTTTAGGAAAGGCCCCTGTCACTGAGGTGCCGGGGGTGCCAGACTGTCCAAGAGCACGTCAGTGGGTCCTTCCCCCAGGTGCTCCACAAGCCTCCGACTGGTGGAGGGGAGAGTCTTTTCTTACGCCTGCATCTAGTGGAGCAGCGGGTAGAGGTATTCCTCTCTATGAAGACACAACTGCTGATGTTATCTGGGAGCTGACTGAGCATCTTGCTTCTTTCTTCCCACTGTTTTCAAAGGGAAAAGATGTCTGCAGACATTTCCTAAGCACTTCACTTTCTGCCTTCGTGACCCTGTATTTACGATAGAAAACCCAGCCACTCTGGATGCCTCAGCTTTTCTGCTTGTGGTCCATGACAAACCAGAGCAGCTGGTACCCCTTGAGCCTAGTAGCTCATCACAAATGCTATGGAAGGGCCCCTCCCCATCATCAAACTTCAAAGGCCTCTCACCTATTCCTAACTCCTGGAACCAGACCACTTCTCCTTTAATAACTGCCCCTCGCTTTTTGGATCATTTCCAAAATCACCCTGTGCTGAACCTCCCTTCAACCTTCACTCTCGATGTTCAGTCACCCTAACATGGCTTCATTCACACACACACACACACACACCATATTCCATATCCCCCTTCTTGCTGATGTTTTTTCCCTTAGAATTTAATACAAAACAAAGTTTATAGTTTACTTTCTTATTGTTGGACTCTCCTATTGACTCCTCTATTAGAAATTCCCATTAGAAGACCAACCTATTACTAATTAAAACTTCGTGGCCCCTAGTTTGAGGACAGTAATATTTATCTGTTTTGTTCACTGCTGTATCCCCAGAACCTAGAATTATGCCCAGCACAGAACCACAGCCCAGCTGTAGAACGAATGATATCCAAGCTGGGGTTCTGAGTCTTTGTATCCTGCAACTGAACCTGTACTCTCCAGTCATAACTTAGAAACTTCAAAGGCCTCTCACCTATTCCTGACTCCAAACCATCTGCAGAGCAGTTCTAGAAACTGACGATGCCACCTCGCATGCAAATGATAGGGCCCTCCCTGCCCACCTGTTTAAATGTGCTTCAATGCCCTATCTAGCTGGTCTTGGTAATGCTGCTCATATCTGTGCCATCCTCTCCTTCAT
The DNA here is from genome assembly GCF_000334495.1 of Tupaia belangeri chinensis. Lineage (NCBI taxonomy): Eukaryota > Metazoa > Chordata > Mammalia > Scandentia > Tupaiidae > Tupaia > Tupaia belangeri. Next base: position 844,849 of record NW_006159498.1, on the reverse strand, counting down.
CCCTGCTGTCACCTTGGGTCAGACCATCACCCCTCCCCAGGATTTATTCCATCAGCCAATTCATCTCCAGCCTCACACCCTTCCAACCTACACTTCTTACACCTGAAAGAGTGAGCTTTCGAAAAGTGCAAATCGCAACCCCTAAGCCTCCCCCCTTAAAGCCTGTCAGTTGCTCCCTGTCACCTCCAGGACCAAAGACAAACTCCTCCCCATGCTCCCCCAGCATTCCCTGTCCTGCTGCACTGCTCATAGTCGCCCAGCCCACCAGAAAACAATCCCAAGCCTTTGCCCGGGCTATCTGCTCTGCACCCAATGTTCTGTGCACCTGACAGCCTTGGCTTGATCCCTGGATCCACCTTGAATGCAAGGGTGTGTGATCACCCTAAAGCACCGCCCGCTTCTCAGACATCCTCAGCACTGACATTTATAACGGCCACTCACTGAGGTCAGGACCGGTCTCAGATCCCGCTGTGCCCGCAGTGCCAGGTGCTTAGTAAGAGCACAATAAAGACTGCAGAGTGAGCCAGTGGCTACCCGGAGATAATGAAAGCAGCCTTCTGAGAAGCCCGTGCTGGTCAATGAGAGGGGAGCACCTTCCTTTCATGCTGCCAGTCTAGTTCTAGGATCCCCTGCTCATTCTACTGATGCTTCCTTCCACAGACCTACTGGGTGCTTGCTAAGCCTGTTTTCAGAAGAAAGGGTAAGAGGAAAGTGCAATATCCAGCACTGCATAGAGAAAGTGTCTACCACAAGCCCAAAGACAGAAAGTCAAAGCCAGCCTTCTGTATATCAGCTGGCCATGTAGGAAAGGTCTACAAATGACGCTACCATCTCAATTTAGCAGCATCACACAACATCAGGACAGTTTCAAAAGGGGTCAGGAAGTTATGCAGACATCCTCTATTACTGGAGGTCTGTCCACAGAAGTTTTCAAAATGAAATGAAGAAAGAAAAATCATGGTCTCAGGGAAACAGTTAAAGGAAAGAATATCGATTCCCGCCCCCCCAAAAAAAAGAACATCTCACCAATTCTTCTCTATCCTTCCCTACCTCCCACGCAGCGCACACTTTCCTCTAGAAACACACGACGTACACAAATTTAAAGAAAAAGTTAATTTACCAAATTTACAGTATTTGAGATTTTAAAAAGTCAACAAATTCACTCTGCTTTTTTTCGGAGAGGGGTTAGTGTCTTTGAGACCCTTGATATATAAGTTAAATATAAAATTACCAGTGAATTAACAAAAACAGGTATTGCCGAAGATTCAAAGGCTTGACAATTTCCAAACGTACTTAATCACACCTGTTTTATTTTCAAAATTCAAGTAATACGCTTCCAAGTACAACTTGCAAAATTGTTATCACATTGTTGTTAGCATAACACAGCACAGTTCCATTCTCTGGGGCCTCTCCCACATTCCCTGAAGACACTTGGGTCCTAAAAATGTCAAAATCTCAAATAAGGGTTACATCCCCACCCTACTCCACTAGAGCTAAAGTGAGGTGCCATCCTCCTAAATGGAAAGACACTTGTCATGGTAGAATCTTTCAAGTGAACTGCGAAGTGTCATTTTCAACCTCCTTAATGTAGCATTTAAAGCTCTCTCTAGGGCAAAGAAATTCTCAAGCGAAAATATTTTTCTACTACTTCCATAAGTTCTTCAGTGATTAACAAAATTAATATAATACTCATTCCAGATAATGAACAAATAAATGACACGGGAAATAAGATCACGAGCCCGACAGAGAGAAAGCCAACTGGGCACACGGGATCATTTCCAGACCAACGACCTATGCAAACCCTAACTCAACCACTGTCTCTGCCTGAAACTAGTACTTCTGCTTCTGAGGATTCCCTTTCCTGGGGCTCCTGACTGTGTGATTATGCAGTGCGTGGGCACCACAAGATACAATACCGCTTTACAAACGTCGGCTTTTAAAAACCAACATTATTCTCTCTACAGACTTCTAAAATAGATGTTCCCCTCAATCCAGAAGATTTCAGTAAGATTTCAGTAAAACATACTGTTGATAAGGGGGGCAAGGAGGTCTGAAATGGTGCCAGTTACTTAGAATCCTTATTATTGATCCTACTTATTTCCCAAAACTCAAAGACTTCTGTCCTAAAAATAAGGAGAAAAAATGGAATAAAAAGCAGCCCAGTAAACTTGTCAAAAATTGTAGTAAGGAATTTATGAGCACAGACAAGGGCCAGGTACAAATCTAGTGGCATGGAACAGGGGACAGAAGCACCCCTAGGGGTGCATTTCCTTCTTCCTTTCTTTCTTTCTAAGTTAAAGCAATATTTATTCAATTTTCTTGTAACCATATTCTCTAAGGCATAAGTGGTTGTTATTTGGAAGAATACAGTTTTCTAAGGCCTTGTATAGTTGGATTTTAACTCAGAAATACATCATGTTTGTCTGGTGTGAATTTCAGAGAACCTCCTCTGACATGGGCTTTTACTCATGGTAAATGTAAGTTGTCTTATGTGGGGATGCATTTCTCACTTCCAAATCAGCCTGTGGCTTGAGAAGTTCTAGGTTCTAAAATGCTGAGATCTCTGTGGTAAGACAAATACTTACTGTGGTAATTACTACATAAATGAAAGCTGAAAACGCAAAGGTTTTCTAAAAAGAGACCTAGGCAAAAGGCAGTGTGCATTCAGAGAGACACTATTCCATCTACTTCTCGGGTGTCCTGCCAGTCAGAGCCCAACAGACTTCTCCCAGTTCTGCCATTATGCAAAGTGCAGCTTAGAGAGGAGAAAGCTTTCATTCTTTACGCAGTTGTTAAAAGGCAGATAAACGTTTGGGTGGGACTTAAATACAAAGTAAATACAATTTCCCTAAGTGCTAAAGGTTTTGACTGTGGAAGGGCTCTGGTCTCCATGGGTGGGACATGCCCCTGGATTTTCAGAAATGCCCACAGCTGACAGGTAGTCTAAAGCCCTCGTCTGGGCCAGGACTGCCACTGTGCCCCTTTCTGCAGTGTGACTAGATCTGTGATATCTGACACACTGGAGAAAGTCACGCAGACCCCAAGACTGCCCTTCTGGAGGTATAAGGAGAGAACTGGGAGGTGTCTGTCCAGACACTGACGCTGGACAGAGATTTTCTTTTTTTAAAGTAATACAAACAGGACCAGGGACATGACAAGGCCAAGAAACGCACGTACCTTTCAACTGGTCAGCAACTACACTCTGGCCAAGGCGCTCAATAACTTTCCCATCTTCCATTTCGTACCGGTCATCTAAGTATTTTGCTGTGGCCTCGGAAATGTGAACTTTGCCGGCTACTCCCAGCTGCTCCATGAGATTGGCCAAGTTCACATCATTGGACCACACGTCGAATTTGAACCTCCTCATTCCCAAAATGCCACACAAGACAGTCCCCGTGTGAACCCCAACACGCATGTTCACCATTTCCTTCTTCTCCTGGCAGAACTGCTCAATGGCCTTTATCATGCCTAACCCCATCTCGATGCAGCAGTAGGCATGGTCTGCCCGGGGCTCGGGACAGCCTGCCACGCAGTAGTAGCAGTCTCCCAGGGTGCTGATCTTCTCACACTTGGTCTCTTCACACAAGCGGTCAAAGCGACCAAACAGATCATTCAGGAGACCCACCAGGGCGTGAGCAGACTTGTTGGCACTCATCTTGGTAAAACCCACGATATCTGCAAATAAAATACTGACTTCTTCAATCTGCTGCATCTTGAAAGGGCGGAATGCGATGGGAGTTTTCTGTATGGAAGACTTTTTCTTCCTGTTCTTGGGACTGGAGGTGGCATGCCTTTTGACAGAATTCTCGCTCTCCTCGTCCCCCTGTCTCATGAGGTCATCAGCTATGATTCTCGGCATCACAGAATGAATCATCCTTTCTTTCAGGGCTTTCTCTACTTCTAGGTCTTTCCCATGCATGATCGACTGTCCCACCTTGAGGAAGGTGCTCCTGGACCGCACCTGAGACATGATGAAGAGGTGGACCCCGATGGCGTGGATGCAGACGTGCAGCAGGGCCCTGCCCAGCAGCTCCCAGTGCAGGGCCCGGGCTCCAGGCCAGGGGAAGCAGTCTTCATCTCGGAAATGGTAGCCAAAGGTCTCAAAGAGAACCGAATAGGCCACCCCCAGAAACAAACTCAAGTACAAGGGTAAGTGCATGACGGTGTAGAGCAAAAAGAGCACTTCAATGCACATGGAAAAGCTCCCCACTTGAGATAAGCAAGTGTCTGTGGATTTGGCTGCAGCAGTGTGATTGGAGCTGTCAACACGTCCTGAGAGAGGCGTCAAAACCTGAAACTGCGCAGCCAGGGTTAGGGTGAACACCAGCAGGGTGAGAACCAGCGAGGTCCAGGCGTAGTGCCGGGCATACAGCTTGGTGAAGGTAAACAGAAAAAAGCCCACGCATACCGCTAGGAAGCACAGAGCCGGGGCAACCATGACGATCAGTTTGGCTCTCATGTGGACAGCAAAATAGATGCTCCAGAGAAGGCAGGCGAAGCCGATGTAGAAAAGCGCGTATCGGAACCGGCGCTGGGTCTGCGGGAAGCAGCGCTCCAGGCAGGCCTCCTCCAGGTTCACGGAGTCGAACTTGGGGTCCCACCACCTGCTGGAAGCCCTCTCGAAAAGCTGGGGCAGCTTCCTCTGCCTGCGCAGGCGGCCCCCACCGCCCACTCTCCGGGGGAGCCCCCCGGAGTCCCCGGAGCTGCTGCAGCTGGAAGAGATGCTGTACTTGCAGTGCTTGGGCTGGCTGTTGGAGGACAGCTGCTTGGGGTTGATCTTGACCCTCACGCTGTTGCTGTCCCCGCTGGAGTCGCAGCTCACCTCGGTGCTGTGGTGATGCAGCAGCTGCTGGTGGGGAGGGGAGGCCATGTTGCCGAGAGCTCTGGGAACCTGTCCTGGATGGGTCACTGGTACCTGTCAGCAAAACAGTGGGAGTCAGGTCGGCTTACACACACACACACACACACGCACACGCACACGCACACGCACCCGGCAGGCCACAGACCCATTCATGTCCGAAGCGGCGGCTCCAGCACGCGACTTGGAAAGGCACCATAGGCTCGCAGGGACTGCTCAGAAAGGCTAATCACTGCCCCCGCCCCTTCCAGGCAGCCACAGCCGTTTAGGACGCACCCGGAGCTCCGG
>NW_006159498.1:826714-838555 GCF_000334495.1 Tupaia belangeri chinensis | reverse complement strand
CTGTGGCTGGGCTCCTCTGCCGACCACCCACCTCCTTCAGGCCCAGGAGGCTTTCCTTTCCCGTCTTTGGGCCCCGCTTCAACATCTCACGAGCAGGGTTTTTCCTTTTCCACAAATGGAACTTTCAAGAGTCTGCTTCCGGTACAGGAATGTTACTCGGTGCCTCCGGTAGTTGCAACCCATGCTCCCCAATCCTGACCCTTCGCCCCCATCCCCCGTCCCCCAATTGTCCCAGGGGTCTCTACCTTTCTTCCTCTCACCGGGGGCTCACTCCAGGTCTCACTGTTGAGTTAAACAAAATCAAATGTGGTCTATTACACAGTGGAATATTATTCAGCCTTAAAAAGGGACGAAGGGGGACCAACAGTTAGCGTTAATGGCTATGTCGCTGGACTCCCATGTAGTCCACCGCGATTTGTGTCTCGGACCCGGTGACTTCAAATTCACGCCGGGCGCGTGTGCGTGCATGCCCAAGATCCCGAGGGGAGAAGGGATCGTGGAGGGGCCATCCCCCCAGGGCGGTGATTTCTCGCTTTCTGTCTCTATGTCTCTCTCTGTCTGATGAGTGCACGTGCCCTATAGTAAAAATCTCTCCAAAAAAAAAAAAGTGGGAGGGGGGACGAAGGACTGAGCCATGGTACAACTTGAATGAACCTTGAAAGCATGCTGAGTGAAAGAAACCAGTCACCAAGGACCACATAGTGGATGATTCCACAGAGAGCAGGCCGAGTTCATACAGAACACAAATTGGTGGTTGCCAGGGTAGGGGAAGAAGAAATCCGGAATGACTGTTAACTGGTTTGAGGTTTCCTTTTGGGGTGAACCAGATAAGAGGGGTCACAACATCAAACATGTACTTGATGCCGTTGAATTAGAGAGGACTTTTCTTTCTCTTTCTTTCTTTCTTTCTTTCTTTCTTTCTTTCTTTCTTTCTTTCTTTCTTTCTTTCTTTCTTCCTTTCTTTCTTTCTTTCTTGGAGAGGTTTTTGCTGTAGGGCAGGTGTGCTTGCCAGAAAGAGAGATAGAAAGAGAGATAGAAAGTGAGAGATCACCCCCCAGGGGGAATGGCCACACCCCCACAATCCCTTCTCTTCCATTCTCCTCTTGGGATCTTGGGCATGCACGCACACACGCCCGGTGTGAGTTTAAGCCTCCAGGTCCGGGACTCAAACCATGATCAACTACATGGGAGTTCAGCAACATAGCCATTACGCTAACTGCTGGTCCCAGAGAGGATTATTAAAAGGGAAAAATGCCACGACCAAGGGAAGAGGGGCTAAAAGTGGCACATCACTGTTGTGGTGTTCCCGCAAAATGGGCACATCTTACTCTTATCATGAGAAAACACTGGATGAACTCAAACTGAGAAATAGTCTACAAAATAATTACCCAGTAAATATTTATCGAAGGTGTCACGGCCAGGAAAGACAAAGACTAGAGGGGGATAGGACAGCTCAGTGGAACACGGGACCCTGGATTGAAAGGTAGAACGGACGGGAACTAGAGGGGAGAGCTGGCAAAATCTGCACCCAGCCTGCAGCTCGGCCAGGAGCAGCGGGTGATGTTCATTTCCTGCTGCGACCCTTTACTGTGGTGATGTAAGACAGACCATCGGGGAAGCTGACTGCAGGCCACGGGACAACTCCCTACTATTTTTGCATTTTTCTTTACTGAGCATCACCTGGGTGCCAGGTGCTCTCACGTGCCTGAGGTTCAGAAAAGTACAGCACACCGTGCAAGCTGGTACATGGGCAGCAGCAGAAACGAGCGCCAATCTAACAAGCTGTCAGAGCCCAGAGCTCCTGGGAACTTTCACTGGTGACCTGTTTGGTCCTCACCACAACCATTTGAAGGAGTTATTAGTGTCCCTTCTTTAGAGATGTGAAACCGGGGATTGAAGAGTAACATGCCCAGAGTCCCACAAAGGGCAAGTGACAAGTTCATATTTGAAACTGGATCTGACGTCTGAGGCTGTGATGCTGAATGGCCCAGTACCATTCTCTGTGGGCCTCACGGTGGCCCAGTCAGTCTCTACCTGTCTCCAGCGAGGCTGGATTGAGGCCCTTGGAGACAGAGCTCATGTCTACAGTATTTCCCCTACCCACTACAACACTGTGCTCCCCACTTCCTGGTTCCCTTTAATAATCTGAAAGGTCACCCATCTGCACCCTTCCTTCCCCCCTCAAATCATTTCAGTCCACACACCTTTGTGGTGACTTCCACCTTGGTAGATTAATTAGTCATGGCAGGTTTTTAGACACCGATAATCACCCTCCCCATCTCCCTATTTCTCCCTGTATATGCTTCTGGAAGCAGTTTGGCTGCATTCCCTGCCCTTAAAGCTGTTGCCAAAAACTGTGAGCTGCCAGAGCCCCCCAATGAGACATTCTACAACCCCTCAGGGATTGGGGATGGGTGCCTGGCACTGTGCACTAGACTCAGGGGGTACAATGATAGGCCATCCCTATCTTTAAGAGGCCTGGGGAAGATGCTCTTGGAAGAGGCTGGGTTAAGAAGATGGATTCTGTTAAGTTTGGTAACAAATGGATTGAGAGAGAATTCTGCAAAAGAGGTTAACCGCACTCCCATAATGCCAAGGCCCAGAGGGAAGTAATGGAGGATTCTGGGTCCTTCTCCCCCATACCCAGAAAGCATAAACATGCCTGACACCCAGAATTCAATGGCTTTCTCCAACCAGCCAACCCAGGTTGCTTCCAAATCTGGAGGGTTTTCTCTCCATGTGTGATATACACAGAACTCCCTTTGGGATGCAGGGCAAATCAACCTATCATATAAAACCTACAAAAGCCTAGAAAGCCTCCCCTATCCCAGGATCTCAGCCTGCCCCGCCCCCTTCATACAAGTTCACCTGGTGGCTTCACACAGTGCCAAACTATCCAGTCACACAGGGTGACAATCACGACTGGCTTTGAGAGAAATAGCATGTGGATTAAGCTCAGCCATCCTCAGCATCCCCGAGGCCCTGGGGTCCAGGTGGTTTTGTTTGTTTGTTTAGTTGGTTGGTTGGTTTTCAAATAGGTGATAATCTTGGAGAACCAAGCTCTGGAAGACAGCGTTCCTGGCTGTTATTGGAGCATGTGGCCACAGCTGCAGTTACAAGCATGGCAACCTTTTTGCTGCCAGCTGCTGAGGGTGGGTTTGTAGGAATCTACCCATAATTTCTTCCCACCATTGCCATCCTTGATCCTGGTGGCTGGTCACAAGTCTCAGGAGCTGCCTCCACATCAACAGAGGATCAGATGTCCCAGCAAGGCAAAAGACCAGTTAGAGACGATGACCAAAATGTTTCGCAGGCTCTTCTGTAATCCAGGAGTGCTCAATCCAGCCACGTGCATGAGTTCCAAATCCTGTGGTGCCCACCGCACAGCCCAATAAGTAACCAGTGAATGAATGTGTATGGGCATTAGAAGAGACAAGACGAATGTGACATTGTTAAGCTTTCTATTGCTCGTAATGAGTAGGACAAGTAGCATTTATGTCATGTTTGTGGGTTTACAACTCTTCTCTACCTACACCTATTCTAGAGGACCTAGTTTACTCCTAAACTTAAAACACTCGATGACCTCATGGGAACAGAGGGGATGAACCTCTTGGGGGTGATCAATCCAATTCTAAAATGGGGAGGAACTGGGTTGCTGATCCTAGTGAGCTAAGCTTAGTTGAGAGAAAGGATAAAAAATTCTGAGTAAAGCATGGTGTCTGTCAGTCAGCTTTGCCACCTGGCTCAGCTCCTGCTGGACTGTCCATTGGTCTCATTCCATCCTGTGGATGAAGTGAGGAGCTGGGGAGCAGGTGTAAGAAACATTCTGCAAGAGCTGCATGGTGGGTTGATCGGTGTCCCCTCTAAATCCATGTCTGCTGAGAACCTCAGTATGTTAACTTATTGAAAATGGGGTCTTTGTACTCATAATTAGTTAAAAATAGGGTCGCATAGGATTAGGGTGACCCTAAATCCAATAACTGGCTTCTTGTAGGAAGAAGAAGATACAGAGACATACAGACTAAGACAGAAGGACACGGCCACCAGAGCTGGAAGAGGCAGGAAGGATTGTCCCCTAGCACCTTCAGGAGGAGCGAGGCTCTGTCAACACCCTGATTTCAGATGCCTGACCTCTAGAATTGTGAGAGAACCCGTATGTTGTTTTAAGCTCCCCGATTTGTGGGCATTTGCAGTGGTAGACTCAGGAGACCAGTACAAGCCATTCCATAATGTCTGTAAGATGTCAGGGTATGATTAGCAATGCTAAGTGACCCCTCTAACAGTGATGACATAAGAGACAAAGGTGACGATAGGGCCGGATGGTGACACAGCAGTAAAATGCAATGCTCTGTGATGCTGACTCCATGAAAAAGTTCCCAATTCATGTCTGGAGACCTCCCTGAATATGCCAGGCACATGCACAGCCATGACCCAGGGCTGGCTGAGGCTGGGGGTGGACTGTGGTATCAGGACCCTGTTGGAGGGGCTGTCTCCATGTTTCTCTAACTCACGGAGCAAGTAAACTTTATAAAGAGAGAGAGATGGGGCCGGCAGCTGGCGTGGTAGTTAAATGCACTGGACTCCCACATGGCCAATCATAATTCAAGTCCCAGACCTGGCGGCTTGCTTTCTCACTTTCCCTATCTCTCTTTCTCACTCACTCTGTCCCTCTCTAGTCAAATTAAAATAAGTAAATAAATAAATAAAGTTTAATAAGATATTAAAAAAAGAGAGACAGACAGACAGACAGACAATGGGGAGCAGGCTTCTCTCTCCCCTCTTCACAGCCTACAGCAACTCTTCAGCACCTGGAGAGCTCAAGAACTTCTGGACACTCCCAAGGACACCGCAAGGGCATGGAGGTCAGCCTTGATCAGTGCAGGTGAGAGAGGAGAAATCTGGTCACTTGTTTAAGAAGGCTCTAGAGGGGCCTGAAGGAACCCGGAGTACACAGTGTTGTGACCATTTTACAGACAAGGAACTTGAACCAAGAGAAATATTATATCTTATCTATTAAGCACACGGTATGATCAAATTAACATTATTCAAAAATAAGCTATGAGCCAGAAAAATATGGCTACAATGCCAATAAAATATTTTATTTCTAACATAGGAAAGCTCCAGGAGAAGGAATTCCACACTACCCACAGTGAGCAACATCTAAGGAGGCTTCGGCTGTTGACTCAGGGCTGCACCCTACCAGCACAGTTCTTTCTGGCTCTCTCTGCTGTTCCCAGTTCTTCATCATGTCCTGATGTTCCCTGACCATTACAGTAATGTGGACGGGACTGTTTGAGTGAGACAAACCTTTCTCATTTGAAGAAAGCAGCAGAGGCCAATATAAGACTGAGAGATTTCCAAAGAACACTCTTCACTAATGGCCAATGCTTGTTACACACTTAAGAAGGCATTTGGTTTGAAGTCTTGCTCTTGGCTTTCTAGAATAGTGTTATCACATTTGGGGCAGTATACACACACTCTCTTAGAGCCACGAGACAGCTAACCTAGAAGGTGGAGCTCCTCGGTCTGGATGCCTGTTTTCTCTCCGGGTCCTTCCTCCTCTAACTAGTGGATATGCAGGAGTCTTCTTTAGCAATCTGTAGTGTGACTGAGAGAGACCACAGCTGTGGAATAAATCACTGGGCATCTGTGCTATGCACTCAGCACAGAGGTGCTTGTGTTTCATGGACCTTATTTTGGTGCCCTGAATCAGTCTTAGAAATGAATTCTCGGGAACCAGCAGTTAGCGTAATGGTTATGTCGCTGGACTCCCAAGTAGTCGACCACGGTTCGTGTCTCAGACCCGGTGGCTTAAAACTCACGCCAGGCGCGTGTGCGTGCGTGCCCAAGATCCCAAGAGGAGAATGGAGGAGAAGGGATTGCGGCGTGACCATCCCCCCGGGGGGTGATGTCTCACTTTCTGTCTCTATGTCTCTCTCTGTCTGTCTGGCGAACGCACGTGCCCTATAGCGAAAAACTCTCCCCAAAAAAAAAAAAAAAAAAGAATTCTCTAGTCCAATGGAGTGGATTTGCAGAGTGGATTTGCAGATTAGTTGAACAGGGGGTGAGAATGGAAACTGGATGGCTTCTCAGCTCCTCCTAAGCCAGGCCTTCATTTACATGGCTTTGTTATCTTTCAGGGAGGGTCTTCCCAAAACACCTGACACATTCATGCGCACATGTAACTCCAGAATCAAATCCGTAAGCCAAATGTGGATTGTGTGTGGGTTTCCCATCACTCTCTCCAAGGGCACCATATGGTTATGTCGCTGGACTCCCAAGTAGTCGACCACGGTTCGTGTCTCAGACCCGGTGGCTTAAAACTCACGCCAGGCGCGTGTGCGTGCGTGCCCAAGATCCCAAGAGGAGAATGGAGGAGAAGGGATTGCGGCGTGACCATCCCCCCGGGGGGTGATGTCTCACTTTCTGTCTCTATGTCTCTCTCTGTCTGTCTGGCGAACGCACGTGCCCTATAGCGAAAAACTCTCCCCAAAAAAAAAAAAAAAAAAGAATTCTCTAGTCCCAATGGAGTGGATTTGCAGAGTGGATTTGCAGATTAGTTGAACAGGGGGTGAGAATGGAAACTGGATGGCTTCTCAGCTCCTCCTAAGCCAGGCCTTCATTTACATGGCTTTGTTATCTTTCAGGGAGGGTCTTCCCAAAACACCTGACACATTCATGCGCACATGTAACTCCAGAATCAAATCCGTAAGCCAAATGTGGATTGTGTGTGGGTTTCCCATCACTCTCTCCAAGGGCACCATTTGAGCCCTGGGCCCTTCATGACCTCAGGCACTCATCTTCCTGTTCACAGGAAAGTTAAAAGGCCATTACAGCTGAAAGTAAAGCCAAGAGTCTCTCATAGAAGTCTCAAGATCCAGCCTCATTCTGCTTCTCCAAAGGTCCAAGGATTTGCGGCCTTCATTGAAAAATCAGTCTTCTACATAATAGCACCATTCCCCTGGGGCTGAGTACTTCCCTGTAGATCCTTCTGGTTCAGCTTGTGGGAACCGCAGAAGGAGAGATGTGGGTCTCTGGGTTTCCAGTGGATTAAGACAGTCTCTTCCTACTCCAAGGAACTATTCAGAAGTTTGTACTTAGACCCAAAAGGGCTATAACCTTTTTCTAATCAACCTAATGCTCTTTGGGCCTTAGTTCCAAGTAAAAACTATATGACAACTTTTAGGCTTTATCTAAAAGACTTTGGAGACCATCAAAATAATTTGGATTTTTTTTTTTTTTTTGGAGAGATTTTCACTATAGGGCACGTGCGCTCGCCAGACAGAGAGAGACAGAAAGACAGAAAGCGAGAAATCACCCCTCAGGGGGGATGGCCATGCCGCAATCCCTTCTCCTCCATTTTCCTCTCAGGATCTTGGGCACGTACGCACACGTGCCTGGCGTGAGTTTTAAGCCACCGGGTCCGGGACGCGAACTGCGGTCAACTACATGGGAGTCCAGTGACATAGCCATTATGCTAACTGCTGGTCCCAAAATAATTTGGTGGGATTTTTTTATTTTTATTTATTTAATTTTATAGACCACAGATTAGTTCATTTTTAACACCCATCATGCCATGAATTCATAGGGAATAGGTTCCAGTAGCTCAGGCTCCTTTCCATTGGTTCTCACAAAGTGTGCTTCTCTGGGTGGAGCAGGCTGGCACTTTAGTTGAACCCAGGTAACTTTCTCTTTGGCTTCTTTCTTTTTCTGGTCATTTTCCTTCACATGTTTTAGGAAGCTATCTCTGCTCTTAGAATGTTTAATATGCTCAATAGGAACATTGATTCTCTTGGCAAGAATCTTGCCCTTAACTTGTTTGTTCACAACAATGCCCACAGCATGCTGGGTAACAGTGTAGACTGTCCCAGTTTTGCCATGGTAACATTTGTGGGGCATTCCTTTTTGAACAGTACCCATTCCCTTAATGTCTACAATATCACCCTTCTTGTAGATTCGCATATATGTCGCCAAAGGAACAACTCCATGTTTTCTAAAAGACCTAGAGAACATATATCGGGTGCCTCTTCTCTTTCCCTTTGTGTTCGTCTGTGTTTGTCATTTTGGTTAATTACTGGAAGATAGCAGTTCCAGCCAAAAGGAATAATTTGGTTTTGATATTGAAAAAAAAAAGTTTGGGTTTTGGATATAACACCTTGATACCTGCAGAATTCTTCCCAGATCCTCCCCCCCTCCAGCCATTCAGATCTTTCACCCCAATTTGATGAAACAAACACTGACTGCACTTACAATACACAAAGCAGTGTGTTAGGGTGCCGAATACCAAAGACAGACTTTAAACCAACCTGCTCTTCTATGTACAATGGAACATTATTCAGCCTTAAAGAGACCAAAATTCTAACACAAATTACAACATGATGAACCTTGAGGACATTAAGCTAAATGAAATAAGCCAGACACACACACACACACACACACACATGCACGCATGCACACACGCACGCATGCACACACACAATACTGTATGAGCCCACCTACATGAAATACCTGGAGTAGACAAACCTGCAGAGATAAAAAGTAAGATGGTGGTTGCCAGGGACTGCAGGAAGGAGAAATGGAAGTTACAGCTTCAGTTTTGCAATCCAAAGACGATGTGGAGGTGGTCCAACAGGGCTAATGTATCAATGCTGGTCCTGGTGGTGCTGTGGGCTGAACTGGGGCAACCCCCCCCCAAACTCATAGGTTGAAGCCCTAACCCCCAGAACCTTAGAATATATTTGGGTCTTTAAAGAGGTGATTATGTTAAAATGAGCTCCTTGGTTGTGACCTCATTTTAACTTAACCTAATCCAATATGCCTGGTATCCTCACAAGAGAGGGAAGTCAGACATAGATACAAAGAGAAAAGGGTGTGAGGACACAGGGAAAAGAGCTGTCTACGGGCCAAGGAGGGAGGCCTCAGAAGAATCGGAGCCGTCCCTCCCTGATCTCGGCCTTCCAGGCCCCAGCTGTGCGACTATGATTTCTGTTGTCTAGCCACCCTGTCTATAGCACTTCGTTACAACAACCCTACAATCCAATGTAGCTACTACGTTTTCTGTTATGCGTATTTCATCACAACTGTTGATAATAATGCAGGCATAACCCTACAACTATGCAAAGGAAAACAACCACCACGTGCCTTTCCGGAGTGCAGACTCCTCAGCTCAGAGCAAAGCCGGCTGGAAGTGCCTCGAGAGAGGGCCCCAGCCTTGGGGAAAGCCTTCTGCCTAAAGCCTTCCATTTTTGGAAAAGGCCAGAGATTTACTTAGACTTTAGAAAAGGCTTGGAAAAACAACTTTGGTATGGGCAGGGTGAGAATGGCATCTCTATGGATGTTCAGGACCCTGACAGATAGACAAGGGGCTGAGAGAAAGCTGGCGGGAGGACTCTGGAAGAAAGGCACACAGACCAGGGAGAGGGTGTGCAGGGGACACAGCCAGGGCCAGGGATGTGCTCCAGGCCCAGAGGGGCGGCGCTGGATAAGCCATGAAGGGGTAGGCAGGGCCAGACCCAAGGACATGACAAAAAGTCATCCCAAATTCTGCCCCATCAAGCAAGAAAAAAACTCTCTTAACACAGACACTTCCTCTGCCAGTGTTTTTCCTAGCTCTCCTCACCCCTCCCCTCACCCAGTACAATTGTCCCTTTTGTACTTCTGCAGCCAGAATCTTCGGGACAGGAATATCAAGTTCTGGAGATGAGGCTCATCTCAGGAACGGCCCCAAGAAAAGCTGCCCTGGGAAGAGTTCATCCACTTTCTCAAGACTGAGAATTCAATCCCCTGTCTGTGTTCCCCTAGCAATTCGGACGAGCTTCTGTTATTTACCATAATGTACTTTCAAATTAGATGTCTGAGGCCAACCCACAGCCTGGTGGCTAAGGCAGCTGGATTCCACATGGCCAGCTGCTCAGTTTGAGTCTCAGAGAAACATGCCAGGCACATGTGCATGTGTGCCCCAAAAGGAGGAAGAGATGGAGGAGAAAAGATTGTGGCATGACCTTTGCCCAGTGAGAAGTGCTGTCTCACTTTCTCTTTCTCTCTCCAGCAAGCACATGCATCCTCTGGCAAATTTTAAAAAATAAAATTAGATGTCTGTGTGCGTCTTTCCTAAGGCTCTAAATATCTGGCAGGTGGTAGTCAGGTCACATCTATTCCACTGAGGGACTCATCCCTGCTAGACAAGTCCACTGGGACTCAGAGCATCACCTTGTCCCACACAGGGTGCAAAGAACTGATACTGGGTAGCCTAGCTTCTGTCCGGGGTTCCAGCAGGCTGTCTGCCCTCTCCCCGCACCTGCTACTAGAAGCCGACACAGTAGGGCAGAGAGGAGGCCACTAGAAGCAAAAAAATCCAGCTGCAAAATTGTGGGCTGAAAATCGGCTGCTGAACTGGGAATGTGGGTTTGCAGTTTAATTCTCCCTGCCTGAGGGCCAAGTTTCTTTAATACACACTATGCAAATCCAGGTAATGTTAAAAGCTTGGAACCCCCCCCCACCTTGACTTACATAAAGGCACATTCAAAGATGCTAGGGTACAAATGCATAGATGTGGGTAATTACCGTGTAAATCATAATACAAACATCTTGGGTTTATGAAATGTCACTTGCAAGGCTGACACACATCCATCTTCTTCTGAGTCTCGCAAAACTGGCCCCTCACACAGACATAGGCCCTGAGACTCAGGCCAGAGTAAATGCCTCCCAGAAGGTCACAGCTATTCCATGACAGAGCTGGGTCTAGAAGCCCAGGTTTCCTAGCCCAACACCCTCTGCTCTGCCTGGAGAGTAATAACTACCATTTCTGGTCACTTATTCTGGGCGTGGCACTGCCCACTTATGATTTGCTTCAATCATCAACCACCCCTTAAGGAAACCACGGTTGGGTCAACAAATGGTAGAGGAAGCATTTGCACTCGGGTGTGTCCATGAAGGCCTTCTAACGCAGCTGCACTCAGTTTTCTTCTGTGGCATCCAATTCAATTCCATTCATTGTCATTGAGTACCTGAGACATGGGCACCTTAGCAACGGGCTAGCTGGGCTCGAGTTCCCCAGGGCAGAGCAGGGCAGGACTGGGCCTGGCCGGTCTTGCTTCCTGGGTCCCCTACTCATGAATGGGGCTGTGTTAATGTGTTAGGGCTGCTCTAACAAATTACTGCAACTCTAGCAGTTTACACCAACAGAAATGTGTTCTCCCACAGTCTAAGATGGAGCTGTTGGCCGAGCTCTAGGGAAGAGTCCTGCTTCCTCCAGAGACGTGCCTGCTCAGGAGCCCTAGGGAAGACCCCCACCCACCCACCCACCCAGCTGCAGGGACTCCCAGCGCTCCTGGACTGGGCTACGCCACTCCGATCACTGCTTCTGCCCTCACGCTGCCCCCTGCCTCAGGATCTCTAATCTCCTTCATCACTCTGGAAAGGACATCTGTCACTAGATTTAGGGCCCATCCAGGTAACCATCCCTAGATCTTTAGGTTAATTACATACACAAAGACCCTTTTCCAAATGAGGTCAATTAGGTCAAATTACAGGCCCAGGGGTTAGGAACTGGACATATCTTTTGGGAGGGTGCTATTCGATCTACAAGGAAGAAGCAGATTCAGGCCCAGAGTGTCACCCTGGTCCTTGGTGACTGCACTGTCACAGTCCTCGGGTGGGCCAGAATGTGGGTGCAGGCTGTAGTAGGAAAGCAGCTTTAGCCCCCTGGGCCAAGTCTGGGTGACACACCCATTCAGGAACTGGGTCCAGGATCAGCATGCTGGTTCCCAGGACAGCAAGTGAGTACACGGTAGGACCCGGCAGAGCAGAAGCCAGTGGCTCATGAACTTCACAGAGGCTGGG
>NW_006159498.1:813454-823008 GCF_000334495.1 Tupaia belangeri chinensis | reverse complement strand
ATGTAGCTGTTGGCCGAGCTCTAGGAAAGAGTCCTGCTTCCTCCAGAGACGTGCCTGCTCAGGAGCCCTAGGGAAGACCCCCACCCACCCACCCACCCAGCTGCAGGGACTCCCAGCGCTCCTGGACTGGGCTACGCCACTCCGATCACTGCTTCTGCCCTCACGCTGCCCCCTGCCTCAGGATCTCTAATCTCCTTCATCACTCTGGAAAGGACATCTGTCACTAGATTTAGGGCCCATCCAGGTAACCATCCCTAGATCTTTAGGTTAATTACATACACAAAGACCCTTTTCCAAATGAGGTCAATTAGGTCAAATTACAGGCCCAGGGGTTAGGAACTGGACATATCTTTTGGGAGGGTGCTATTCGATCTACAAGGAAGAAGCAGATTCAGGCCCAGAGTGTCACCCTGGTCCTTGGTGACTGCACTGTCACAGTCCTCGGGTGGGCCAGAATGTGGGTGCAGGCTGTAGTAGGAAAGCAGCTTTAGCCCCCTGGGCCAAGTCTGGGTGACACACCCATTCAGGAACTGGGTCCAGGATCAGCATGCTGGTTCCCAGGACAGCAAGTGAGTACACGGTAGGACCCGGCAGAGCAGAAGCCAGTGGCTCATGAACTTCACAGAGGCTGGGTGGGAAAAGAGAGCTAAGTCTGGAGAGCTCGCCGTGTGGCTTGGGCAGTACTGAACCGCATTCCTGGGCTACTTACGTGTCCAAGAAGGCGGAAGTTGTATTAATCACCTCTGCTGAGGGCAGGCCACAGTGCCCTGCTCAGGGCTCATCTCCCTTCACTCTTCAGACCAGAGCTGGCCTTCCTCTCAGAGCCAAGGCTGGAAAGGCTCGGGAACCCACACTCAGTGCCGTTCGCAGGAAGCACAGCCCACCAATGCCCAGCCAGGGAGAGTGGCCAGGCAGATGTGCCCTGACCGCCAGGCTAGAGACAGGCAGAGGTCAGAGATGCCACTACCTGCTCCCATCTAGGAGGGAAGATGTGGCTAAGACATGCCACATGGTCGAAAGTGCCTCTGAGACCTGCCAGTTACAATAGTGCTTTGCATCAGGGATTAGGGAAGTGGGAGGGGCCTGGAGATTCTGGAAAGGGCAGCAGGACCATGTGTGGCCTCGTAGTGGGTTCTGCAGTGAGACTGCCTGGCTTCAAACCCCAGCTTCTTGCCTTGCTGTGCGGTCTCAGGCTAGTTAACCTCTCTCAGCCTCAGCTCTCTTCTCTATAAACCGAGGATCAAAGTACAAACTACATCATAGAGCTGTGACAGGATTTAACAAAGCAAAGAAGGCCAAATAAAGCACTTAACACAGCACCTGGTATGTAATACATCCTCAACAAAAGCCAGCCAGTGTAAGCCAGCCACATGAGAGGTAAACTCTGCAGGAGGCTGTGATGGTTAGTTTCACATGTCAGCAAGGCCGGGCTGTGCTACCACATCGTTTGGTCAAAAAGCAGTCTAAATGCTGCTGTGGAAGTAATTTTTAGATGTGATTAAGGGGTAAGTCAGTAAACTTCAAATAAGGGCAATCACCCTCCATAAAGTGGGTGGGCCTCATTCAATCAGTTGAAGGATCCCCTGAGGAAGGACAGATTCTGCTTCCAGACTGCCTTGGGACTCACGGCTACAGCATCAACTCTTCCCTGGATCTCTAGCCTGCAGGGCTTCCCTGTAGCTTTGGGTGCTCCAGCCCCTACAATCACGTGAAGCCGTTTCTTAAACTAATTAGATAATAGAAGGAAAGGATGGAAGGATGGGTGGATGGATATCCATCTAGCTATCCACTGATTGGCTTTGTTCTCTGGAGGACTCTAACACAGGAAGATTCACCACCAGGAGCTACAAGGAAAAATGTCCCAGCAGAAGCCCGAGGTGAAGACAGGCCGCCTACTGAAGCTACAGTGCACAGAGCACCAGGGAGCTATCAGGAAATCAGGCAGGACAGGAGGTTCAGGGCCATGCTGAGAGGAGGCCAGAAGCCAGATGGAAGCCTCTGGAAGAGCCAGAGGCAGAGTGTGGGCGCCTGGCATCATCCTTCAGGAAGAGGCGCCGCACGAAGCAGATCTCACACGTTCTCTGAGCTGTCTCGGCTTCCGAGGTGGAACTGGATGGTGCAGAAACGGGCTTCAGTGAAGAAGCCTCCCTATCATCGGGAGGAATGGTGTCAAACATGAATGCAGAAGCAGACCGCATCCTGCCCGGGTACCATGGCTCCACGTCACAAGGCAGAGACATCTGAGAAAGTGGGGAGGCCTGCGGGAGGAGCTGGGTGTGCCCAGGTGCTCATCTGGAATCTGGGTGCAGCTGTCCTGCACAGGGACCTGGAATGTTCTGTGTGGCCAAGTGAATTCCTGGCACGTTTCTGAGGCTCAGGTGATTCTGAAGGCAGGACTGTCCTGAGAGAATGGCACCTTGCGACAGTGATCTCTGATGGGTAGGCAGTAAGGGCTGGCTCCAACTAGGAGCTCTGTCCTTGGCCAGTGCCCAGTGGATGTCCCCATCAGCAATTCTAAGAGCCGAACTTGACTGGTAAGCCTGGCCCTCCCAGGGCAGAGCACCTCACTTGCCAGTGCACATGGGAAATGGCCAGAGCCTCCTTCCTGGACCCTGGTGGAGCTACTCCATTCTAGGGGCTCTCCCTTCTTTATTAACAGGCTTCGTGCTGGGAGCAGAAGCTGCCTGCCCTTTCTATTGGCTGGTTGCTATGACATCACGCATTTATGCCCATTGGTTCTTTTAATTATGTAAATGCCAAGATAGGACAAAACCAAAGTCATCAACCTAGATGTTTTAGGATATCAGGGCCAGCATTCCATTTCTAGAAACATACTGAAAAATCCTCCTGCTCCAAAACACCTAAGAAAAAATTATGCTTGTAAAAGTACAGATATTGCTTTAACATCATTAAACATACGGTTCATACGGAGAACGTTCTCATTGTTGAGCAACTGCCACCACCCTCCATCTCCTTTCGTCCTCCCAGGCTGAGACTCTGAACCTATTAAACAACAACTAATTTCTGCCTTCCTCCCAGCACCAGCCAACCCCTTTCTACTTTCTGTCTCTGTAAAATTGACTGAAATTCTAGGGCCCTCGTGTAAGAGAATCAGATATATCTGTTCTTTTGCGACTGGCTTATTTCACTTAGCCTAATGTTTTTGATATATTCATCTAATAGCGTATGTCAAAGTTTAATTTTTTTTTTTTTTTTTTTAGTTTTTGCCATAGGGCTCATGCATTCACTGGAGACAGAGAGAGAATGAGAAAAGGAACACAAGAAATCATCCCCTCCCCCAGGGAGATGGCCAAACCACAATCCCTTCTCCTCTATTGTCTACTTGAAACTTTGGGCCTACATGCACACACCTGGCATGTTCTTTTTGTCACCAGGTCTGGGACTCACCTGTGCAGTTGACCATGTGGAATCCAGCTGCCTTAACCTCTGTGCCACTTGCTGGCCCAGAACTTCATTCCTTTCTAAGATGAATAATATTTGATACCTACCATATTGTGTTTACCCATCCACTCATCGACAAACACTTGGACTGCTTCCACATTTGGGCTATTGTGAATTAAGGCTACATAAATACAAGTGTCGGGACCAGCAGTTAGTATAATGGTTATGTCACTGGACTCCCATGTAGTCAACCGCGATTTGAGTCCAGGACCTGGTGGCTTAAACTCATGCTAGGCACATGTGCATGCATGCCCAAGATCCCTAGAGGAGAAGGGATTGCAGCATGGCCATCCCCCTTGGGGGATGATTTTTCGCTTTCTGTCTCTCTGTCTCTGTCTTTCTGGTGAGCATATGCGCCCTATAGCAAAAACCTCTAAAAAAAAAAAAATTAACACAAGTGTCCAAATAACTATTTCAAATCTGCTTCCTCTTGACTTAGTTTTGGTAAGTGACTTTATTTTCTTTCCTGAAAGTGTAGTCCTCCTTTCTAAATGTGAAAAGGTTATTGATACAAGGTTTTTTATATTCTCTTAATAGCTTTATAGTCTCCATAGCAGCTATGATTACATTTCCATTTTACATCTTCATATTATTTGTATCTTCCCTTCATTTTCCTAAATCATCTTGGCAGAGGTTTACCAACTCTATTACTCTTTCAAAAGGCTAGTCATATTTGTTAGAATTAGGTTCAGCTCTATGTTAAAGAAAACCTTCAAGTATCAGCGACTTACCGTGATATATTCTTTTTCTCACTGTCAAAATGTCCAGAAAGTTCAGTCTGGGCTGGGCTGGTGATCCATGGTGTCAGGAACCAAGTTTCTTAAATCCTGTTGGTCTTTCATCATCCAAGGAAGAAGTCGCAGTCCACAGTTCAAGGGTCATCCTTCTGTCCAGGACACCTGCTGCAGCTCCAGCCAGGATTCCAGGCAAGAGGAGGAGGAAGAGAAGAAAGACATGGCTTCTCCCTGCACATCTCCTGAGAATTGCCACACCACACAGTCGTGTGGCCATGGTGACTTGCAAGAGTCAAGGAAATGTTGGTTTGTTGTTCTCCCCCTTTGTGCTATGACTGTCATACTTCCTCTTGGGCTTTGGAGCACACATGCACAGCATCCAGGATGAATTTTAAGTTGCCAGGTCCAGGATTTGAACAGTGGTCAAGTACACATGAGTCCAGCGATGCAACCATTACACCATCTGCTGGTCCCAAGAGGCTATTTTAAGAGCCCAGGTGTGAAATGACTATGTTTAGAAGCAGGGTGTCAGTGGAAGTACTTAAAAGTTGTCAGATTATGTATTCTCAAAGCAGAGCCAACAGGAACGGCTGACATATCAGATAAGGAATGTGAAAGAAAGAGGAGTCTCAATGACTCCAAGCCTATTGGCCTGAGAAAATGGAAGGATTAAGAGAGAGAGAGACACTCTTTAAAAAAAAAGAAGAGAAGGAGGAAGAGGAGTCTGCCCTATCACATACCAAGACTTAGGAAGAAACTCTAGTCACTCAGATACTGCCATATTGAGCTAACTTCCCTGTTTGTGTTAATATCCCCGATTTGGTTATTGCATACAGCATGCATACCTTCAAAAACATTCTGTGTGGGGAACCAGCAGTTAGCGTAATGGCTATGTCACTGGACTCCCACATAGTCGACCACGGTTCGCGTCCCGAACCCGGTGGCTTAAAACCCACGCTGGGCGCGTGTGCGTGCATGCCCAAGATCCCAAGAGGAGAATGGAGGAGAAGGGATTGCAGTGTGACCATCCCCCCTGGGGGGTGATTTCTTGCTCTCTGTCTCTATGTCTCTCTGTCTGTCTGGCGAGCGCACGCGCCCTATGGCAAAAACCTCTCCCAAAAAAAAAGAAGAGCAGCCAGAAAGCCTCAAAGACGCTGGAAACATAATACATAAGTGAATTAAGTGGTGCCTATGGTTTGAACATCCCCTCCAAAAAACCTCTCCAAAAAAAAAAAGTAATCTCCCATCAGGCACAAGTATGTGTGCACCAAAATCCCAAGAGGAGAATGGAGAAGGAATTGCACCATGGCCATCCCCCCCAGGGCGTGATTTCTTGCTGTCTTTCTGTCTCTCCAGTGAGTGCACACACCCTATAGCAAGAATCTCTCTCTAAAAAAATAAATAAATAATAAAAAACAATAATCAGCCTTTGAAGTTGTATGTACAGTGATGATGCCCTGTTAGGAAACCAGGGGAAGTGAGCCCTGACCCTTGCTCCACTATCTCCATCAGAGATGACACCCAGAATCATCTGGGAGGCATCGTGTCACTGCACTCAGAGGACAGGATAAAAATACCAACCCTGCTTGCCACTCGGGGTAGTATGAATATGACCCAAGGATGCCAAAGAACACACTTTTTAAAATCATGCAACTTGTTATTAAGCACCGCCTAGCCCAGCACTGAGCACATGAAGTTTTCAAAATACCCTGCTATTAGTTGAAGAGAAACGGGATTCCATCTGGTCACCTCCATTGTACACATGAAAGTGACACGCAGTGACCATCTGAACACGCTCTCTCTCGATTCCTATCTCCACGTCTGTGTGATCACCCCCTCGGGCAGCGCCCTTGACTGGCATGGATGAAGAGCTAACTGGGCCCAGCACAGCCTGCTTGTTTATGTCAGCAGCACATGCTGTCCACCTCTTGGACCACCAGTAAAAGTGGGAAAGAGCTGATCACAGGAGGGCTCCTTGATGAAAGCAGATTTAAGTTCAGTTCATTATCCTCTAATTTTCAATGCAACTTTGACAATGGTTTATTTTTAAACATCATCTTGAGTCATGGAATCTCCTCAGAAGACACAGCATTTTTTTTTTAGTTCTTTTTTTTGAGAGATTTTCACTGTAGGGCGCGTGCGCTCGCCAGACAGACAGAGAGAGACATAGAGACAGAAAGCGAGAAATCACCCCCCAGGGGGGATGGTCACGCCGCAATCCCTTCTCCTCCATTCTCCTCTCAGGATCTTGGGGCATGCACGCACACGCGCCCGGCGTGAGTTTTAAGCCACCGGGTCCGGGACACGAACCGCGGTCGACTACGTGGGAGTCCAGTGACATAGCCATTACGCTAACTGCTGGTTCCCTTTTTTAGTTCTTTACATGATGTGGTATCAAAATTCCAGAGATCAATTCGTGGTCAACTTGAGTCCCAGGATTATTCAATAGCTAATTGTTAAGGATGCGTGGTCTGCATGCTTGTGTCCCCCACTCCCAAAATCATATTGAAAACCCTGACCCCAGAGGCGATGGTATAAGGAAGTGGGTCTTTTGGAAGGTGATAGGTCAGAGGGTAGGGCCCTCATATTTAGGGTTAGTGTGTGACTTGTCAGGCTCTCTAGGGAGGCAGAGCCAATGGGATTGTTACGAACATACGAGGGGATGGTGTTGGGGGAATCGAGTCATGTGATGATGGCAGCTGAGTGGTCCCGTATCAGGTGGTCTGCAAGTGGGAGAGCCCAAGATTCTGAGAATGTGGATTCACATGAGCCCAAAGGCCTTGGAAAGCTGGTGTTGGAACTCACAGTGCAAGACTAAATAAAGCCTGAGAACACAGAGGCCCACTGTGCCATTGTGAGTCCAGGGACAGATGAGCCTTGAATTCCAACATCCAAGGCAACAAAAGATTCCGCTCTGCCTCAAGTGAGACCCACTTGTCTTCGGTATTTATTTCCTCAGGTCCTTGTTGGCTGGATAGCACTCACCCACATTGAAGGTGGGTCTTCCACATCGGTCTACTCAGACTTCCATGTTAAACCCTTCTGGAAACGCCTCCACAGACACACTCGGAGCAGTGTTTCTAGGTATCCCTCAGTCCAATCATGTGACACTCAACACTAGCCATCTTGGTGTCTTAATAAAGAAGCCCCAGAGAGCTGTCTTCCCCTTCCACCACTTAAAGACACAAGGGGAGATGCCATTTCTGAACCAGGAAGTAGGCCCTCACCGGACAATGAATCTGCTGGCACTTGGATATTGGACTTCCCTCCAGAACTGTGAGCAATAAATGTCTGTCATTTATAAGACACAAGTCTATTGGAGCAGCAGTAGGCGTAGTGGCTGTGTCGCTGGACTCCCATGTAGTCCACCACAGTTCAAGTCCAGGACCCGGTGGCTTAAACTCACGCTGGGCGCATGTGCGTATGTGCCCAAGGTCCGGAGAGGAAAATGGAGGAGAAGGGATTGCAGTGTGGCCATCCCCCCTGGGGGGTGATTTCTCGCTTTCTGTCTCTCTGTCTCTCTCTGTCTTTCTGGCAAGCATGTGCGCCCTATAGCAAAAACCTCTCGCCCCAAAATAAAATTAAATTAAAAAATAAATTAAAATACACTGTGCAAAATTAACCATCAAAATGTTTGTGTAGCTAAAGCAGATAATCAAATAATTAACTTCTCATCACATATATTCTCTTTTTAAATAATTATTTATTTACTTTT
Organism: Tupaia belangeri chinensis; assembly: GCF_000334495.1. NCBI lineage: Eukaryota > Metazoa > Chordata > Mammalia > Scandentia > Tupaiidae > Tupaia > Tupaia belangeri. Next base: position 815,097 of record NW_006159498.1, on the reverse strand, counting down.
ATTTATCATCATCATTATTCAATTTGACCAAGTTCAGTTCATTATCCTCTAATTTTCAATGCAACTTTGACAATGGTTTATTTTTAAACATCATCTTGAGTCATGGAATCTCCTCAGAAGACACAGCATTTTTTTTTTAGTTCTTTTTTTTGAGAGATTTTCACTGTAGGGCGCGTGCGCTCGCCAGACAGACAGAGAGAGACATAGAGACAGAAAGCGAGAAATCACCCCCCAGGGGGGATGGTCACGCCGCAATCCCTTCTCCTCCATTCTCCTCTCAGGATCTTGGGGCATGCACGCACACGCGCCCGGCGTGAGTTTTAAGCCACCGGGTCCGGGACACGAACCGCGGTCGACTACGTGGGAGTCCAGTGACATAGCCATTACGCTAACTGCTGGTTCCCTTTTTTAGTTCTTTACATGATGTGGTATCAAAATTCCAGAGATCAATTCGTGGTCAACTTGAGTCCCAGGATTATTCAATAGCTAATTGTTAAGGATGCGTGGTCTGCATGCTTGTGTCCCCCACTCCCAAAATCATATTGAAAACCCTGACCCCAGAGGCGATGGTATAAGGAAGTGGGTCTTTTGGAAGGTGATAGGTCAGAGGGTAGGGCCCTCATATTTAGGGTTAGTGTGTGACTTGTCAGGCTCTCTAGGGAGGCAGAGCCAATGGGATTGTTACGAACATACGAGGGGATGGTGTTGGGGGAATCGAGTCATGTGATGATGGCAGCTGAGTGGTCCCGTATCAGGTGGTCTGCAAGTGGGAGAGCCCAAGATTCTGAGAATGTGGATTCACATGAGCCCAAAGGCCTTGGAAAGCTGGTGTTGGAACTCACAGTGCAAGACTAAATAAAGCCTGAGAACACAGAGGCCCACTGTGCCATTGTGAGTCCAGGGACAGATGAGCCTTGAATTCCAACATCCAAGGCAACAAAAGATTCCGCTCTGCCTCAAGTGAGACCCACTTGTCTTCGGTATTTATTTCCTCAGGTCCTTGTTGGCTGGATAGCACTCACCCACATTGAAGGTGGGTCTTCCACATCGGTCTACTCAGACTTCCATGTTAAACCCTTCTGGAAACGCCTCCACAGACACACTCGGAGCAGTGTTTCTAGGTATCCCTCAGTCCAATCATGTGACACTCAACACTAGCCATCTTGGTGTCTTAATAAAGAAGCCCCAGAGAGCTGTCTTCCCCTTCCACCACTTAAAGACACAAGGGGAGATGCCATTTCTGAACCAGGAAGTAGGCCCTCACCGGACAATGAATCTGCTGGCACTTGGATATTGGACTTCCCTCCAGAACTGTGAGCAATAAATGTCTGTCATTTATAAGACACAAGTCTATTGGAGCAGCAGTAGGCGTAGTGGCTGTGTCGCTGGACTCCCATGTAGTCCACCACAGTTCAAGTCCAGGACCCGGTGGCTTAAACTCACGCTGGGCGCATGTGCGTATGTGCCCAAGGTCCGGAGAGGAAAATGGAGGAGAAGGGATTGCAGTGTGGCCATCCCCCCTGGGGGGTGATTTCTCGCTTTCTGTCTCTCTGTCTCTCTCTGTCTTTCTGGCAAGCATGTGCGCCCTATAGCAAAAACCTCTCCAAAAAAAAAAAAAAAAGACACAAGCTTTCTGTATTCTT
>NW_006159498.1:810668-813182 GCF_000334495.1 Tupaia belangeri chinensis | reverse complement strand
GGAACAGTGCGCCCCCCTACGAAAAAACCTCCCCAAAAAAAAAAAAAAAAAGACACAAGTCTTCTGTATTCTGTTATAGTAGCCAACTGGACCGACACAAGTGTCTACTCTGTACTTCAATACTGAGGAAAGAGGTAAGGCCAGTGATTACGAATTTACCATGACATCACTCTTCTCATCGTGTGATTACCAACATTTTCTTACCTAATACAACATCAAGATATCATACTTTTATTTTTAAATGGGCATGTTTATATCCAATAAGCATATCTATTGGCTGCATCTGGAGCCTTCCTTATGTCTGCTCTGCTATAAATCAGTTATAGATTTTTCTCAAAGATTCCCACAACCAAGGCACTGAGATCGAAGTTCAGATCCACATTCATCATGATATACATACAGTCAAAAAATATGAATGGGCTCAGACTGATGGTGCCATGGTAGCCAGCTGAACTGCAGTGCAGGAAGCCTCAGGTTCAGATCCCAGGCTGGCCTGAAAGCAGCAGGGTGCATGTGAACATGCCCAGGATCCTGAAAAAGCGGAAGGGCTGGGGAAAGGTGATCACAGCATGATGAAACCCTACTGAGAGAGAGCCTTCTCTCTCTCTACCGCTCTTACACATTTATCATAAAAGTGTAAACTTAAAAAAAAAAAAAAAAGAATCTGGGCTCATAGTGCAGTGGTCAGGCATTGCACAAGGGGACCAGATTCCACATGGCTTAACAGGGTTCAAACAGGGTTCAAGTCAACTTGAAAACTGTACCGGACATATATGCCCAGAATCCAGACAGGATGGAGAATTGGAGGGAAAATAAATGTGATATGACCAAGCCCCTTTGGGAAGGGTGCTTTCTTTCTCTTGTGCATGTGCAAGAAAAGAAAAATATTACCTACCTCAGAGGGTTAAAATAAGGATCAAATAAGATAGTCAGTACAAAGCAGATACTGTTGGTTAGCTTATTCAAGCCCTGGAGAAGGCTTCTTCCTCATTGATAAGAAGGTAAAAACTTGCTAAAGGAAAGCTCTTCATTCTTTCATCCTTTCTCCTTCTTCCTACCTGGAACATAAATGTGAGGCCTGGAGGTGCAGCAGCCACATTGCAACCATGAGACAAAAGGATTTAGAATGAAAATCTATGCTAAGGACAGAGGAACTGAAAACAGGAAAGAGCCTGAGTTCCTAGTGGCATCAATGATCATTGATACCAGCCCCAGAGTGCTTACCCATTAACTCTTTGCTCCATTGGAAAAAAAAAAAAATTCCTTTTCATCAGCCTCTAAATAGTTTTCTGTTTCTTACACCCATGTGCATCCCAACCTGATTACGCTGTCTTAATTTATGTTGCCTCTGCTCCCTAGAGAGCACAGCTATGGGATAAGGCTCAGGCATGTAACTTTTACTGGGCTGGACAAGATTGCTGAAGGGAAGCTAACATTTAAGAGCTGGATGAAAAACGTTAATCCTGAGTAACTTGAGATTTTCATCACATTTTCTAGGTAATGAGAATTACAGTGTTAGTGTTAAAAACAAAGAAGGTTGTCACTGCAAGCGTTTCTCATGAGGCCCAGCCTGATGACACAGTCGGTAGCGTGATGAGCCATGGAAGCCATGTGGCCAACTGTGGGCTCGGACCCCTAGCCCAGAGGACCTGAAACATGCCAAGTCACATGCATACTCATGGTCCTGATGAGCTGGAGGGCTGGGGACGCAGAATCACAGCATGATCAAAACCTGTCAAGGGTGCTTTTCTCTCTCTTTCTCTCTCATACATACTATCATAAATAAAATGAATTTTAAAAATTCTTCACTAGAAAATGTTCTTTGGCCAATAATTTCCTTTAAAGTAAATGACTATGACAAAAGAAGTGCAAGGCTTGTGTACTGAAAATGAAAATATCATAAGCCAAAAAGTAAATTAGTGGTTGCCAGGGTGGGGCCAGAGGATGAAGTTAATGCTAAGGGGAAGGTTTTTTTGTTTGTTTTTTAAGAATTATTTTTATATCACTTTATCTATTTATATTAATTTCATCAGAGAGGGACAGAGTGTGTGTTGGGGGTGGGAAGGAGAGGAGTGAGAAAGCAAGCTACCAGGTCCAGGATTCAAACTGTGGCCGGCCATGTGGGCGTCCAGTGCCCTTAACCACCATACCACCTGCCGGCCCCACGGGGGTTCTTTTGAGGGTAATGAAAATGCTTTTTGGAAGAGCAACTCCCATCGCTTAGTATTTAAGGGAGCTAGATTCCCATATGACTGACCTTTGTTTAAATCCCAGCCCCAGAAACTTGAAAACCACACCAGATACCTAAGTATGTGCCCCAAATGCCAAAAGGATGGAGAAATAGAAAAGGAACTGCAGAGTGACTCCAACTCACTGGGGGGATGCCTTCTCCCTCTCTGCCCTGTCCTGTTATGTTTATCTCTCTCTGGTCAATGCACACAGCCTGTGACAATTAAAAAAAAAAAAAAAAAAAAGTTTTTTTTTTTTTTTGAGGGGCTTTTGTGCTAGGGGACA
>NW_006159498.1:793456-810611 GCF_000334495.1 Tupaia belangeri chinensis | reverse complement strand
GGGGCGGGGGGCGGGGGATGGCCACGCTGCAACCTCTTCTCCACCATTCTACTCTCGGGATCTTGGGCATGCAGGCACACGTGCCCAGTTTGAGTTTAAGTCACTGGATCCAGGACTCAAACCACGGTCGACTACATAGAAGTCCAGCAACATAGCCATTATGCCAACTGCTGGTCCCCAAAACAGTTCTTTTTTAAAAGGAAAAATGTTCTGGAATTAGATAGTGGTGATGCCTGACCAACTTTATGAATATACTAAAACTTCATCAAATTATATACTTTAAAAGAGTGAATTTCATGGGACATAAATCATATTAATATCTCAACAAGAAAAGTTTGAATGAATGAGAAACAAAATAAAACAAACAAAAAAGTAAATCCTACTGGTACCAGCAGTTAGCGTAATGGCTGTGTCACTGGACTCCCATGTAGTCGACCACGGTTCAAGTCCCGGACCCAGTGGCTTAAACTCATGCCAGGCACGTGTGTGTACGTGCCCAAGATCCCGAGAGAATGGAGAAGAGATTGCGGCGTGGCCATCCCCCTGGGGGGTGATTTCTCGCTTTCTCTCTCTCTGTCTCTCTCTGTCTTTCTGGCGAGCACTAGCGCCCTATAGCAAAAACATCTCCAAAAAGAAAAAAAAAAAGAAAAAGAAAAGTAAATCCTACTAATTAATTGGAGCACTTTTCTGACTTCCAGTCGAGCTCAGAACATTGACCTATAAGCCCAAAGACACGTCTGAGGAAATTTCCACAGTGTAAGCCTGAAAATGTTACTCACGCTGCCTCCTTGGCAGTGGGCCAGGCATCTTCCCTCAGCTGTTATGTCGACACGGCTCATAAAGCTATGAAGAAAATGCCACTTGTGTTCACGTCCTGTGATAACCAAAGTTGAGAAAATACCCTACGTCCTTCCCATAATTTCAGCATCAGTCCTCTCTGGTTTAGCGTCTGTGGTGTCCAGGATGACAAAGTCACTGTCCTGAGAATAACACTGTGGCCTGTTGTTGCACTCGTAATTGAAGGACTCACTAAATATTTACTGGGAGATCATAAAAATACAGATGCTTTTTTCCCATCTGAATGTTTATATACTATGTATATATATTAGGTCGTCAGAAAAGTCAGGATGTACTTTTCAACGCATCCTGGCTTTTCTGACAACACAATAGACAAAGATGGACAGATAAAAAATCCTTCACACAATTCCTGGCATACAGTAAGTGCTCAGTAAATGTTACTATTAGAATTACCAGCAGGCCGCCAGTTAGTGTGTCTCGAATTCAAAGGCCCCCAGTGTTCTTCCTGGGTAAGTCTCTGCCCTCTGAGGTCCCAGGACTCCGCTACCCTATCCAGCCCCCGCCCCCCCCCAACCCTGGGAAGCCAAGCTGAGGGAGCGATGGTTAGTAGAGGCTCACCAAGTCCCTTCCCCCAACTGTCTGTTTTGAGCAAACCCTTTCTTTGAGTTTACTGTACCTAAGTCAAGCCTGCTTAACACCCATGTGGCTATGAGAAGGCACCTCCTTTCATCAACAATAATGACCCATTACCACTCAAACTGTTTCCCCAGGAAGTAGGAGGATGGGTCTGAACTGAGGCAATGTGGTCTCCATGGCAACAGAACAAACAGGACCACCCAGAGGATTGGACATCTGACCAGGGTCCCAACACAGTTACCAAAGTAGGCTTCCACAGTCTCAACTCATACCCTCACCAACACCCCAGGCCGCAGCCAGATTGCCCACTTTGGACCCTACACTCCAGCTACACTCTGGCAAAGAGGCTGGGCTGGGAGACCCGGGCACCAGACACACCCAGGATGTTCTCACCACTTCCCAGAGCCAAATGCCTGCTCAAAAACAGAGAAGTGAAACCTATAAGTAATAAGAGATTTGTTTCAAAGCCTTCGCAGTACTCCAACCCTGATACACTGTGTGTGTGCACAAACACATGCGTGTGTGTGTGTAGATATGGATATCAGTGACACAGATCTGTGGACATAGATGCAAATGTTCATATAGACCTATCTTAGCCAAATACATGTATTTTCTGGTTTAATCCTGTCATCCTGAGAAAAAACATTGCCTCTATTTTATTGATGAGCAAACTAAGATTTACAGAGATGGTTTTCACCTTCGCCAAGGTTGCCAGATGACAGGAGATAGAGACGAGGCTGGCACTGGGTTTGAGAACTTGGAAGTCACCGCGATGTACTCCCTCCATCTCCTTCTCATCAGGCACCCTGAGCCATGCAGGTTTCTGCTGTTTCTTACATTGGCCAGACACTGTCATCACTTTGCATTTCTGTCCAGGATCAGCCCCACATTCTCTGCCTCGTGCCCTTTCTCTCCTTCTTTTGAGGTCCTCCTCATACGATTTGCTCTATATAAATGCTGCCTCCCCACCAAAGCCTACTCCACACCACTGGGAATCTTCAGACCTTCCTGATCTCTTTCTCTCTGCCACCAGAGTCCAGGCTTCACCGCTGAATCAGGGGCTCACAGGATAGGTTTCCATCCCTGCCCTTAGAACCTGGTTCTACTAGGTTGTCAGGAAAGTCATGACTTTTTTGCATTGAAAAATGGAAAAATATGTCATGACTTTCCCAACAACGTAATAGAAGAGTAGGCCCATATTTGGCTTCAGATTCTCAAGCTCAGTGCAGGAGCTCAGCTGGAGCAGGCACCCTAGGAGTGCTGGTTGAATAAATGAATAAGCTCCCTATCTCTCTCTGGAGAACACATGCACCTTATAGCAAAAGAGAAAAAAAAAAAAAGGAAAGAAGGAAATTTGGCTTATCTCATCTCAAGGCTTTTCTTGACCCCACCATGCCTTCTGTTCCATGATGGGGGGATACCCTCCTCAGCTCTAGTCCCTGTACTGCTCCCCAACTTGCATTTTAGGATACATCCATGGTGGGACCAGCAGAAACCACAAGGAAAGGCTGTTCTCTGCCCTCCAGAAACAATGAAGTGGGGTAAAGATCACTCTAAAGAAAGCCCTCGGAAAAGAAAAGTCTTTTCTGAGATCTGAGATAAGTTGGGAACGCTTTCCTACAGCATCAACAGCTTGAACATGAGCAAAGCTTCAGACTGAAATTAAGACTGTTCAGGCACTTTTTCTAATTAATGATGGCTGAGTCAGAAGAAGAGAGAAAAGTTGGCTCCAAGCTGATGCTGAGAGAAGGGTGCTCTCCTTGAAGCGCCTGAGTAGGCGTCTCCTGCAGTCTGCATCCTCCACTCTCTCCTCCAGCCCTGATGCCATCCCTTCTGGCACATTCTCATGGTTAGAGACTGCACAAGACAGGAGGCCTAGTCCAACTGGTTTAGGAGTGTGTGATTTGGCCAAACAAATTATTGATGAGGTCATGAATGGGAAGGTATTTCTTCTACATGTAGAATGAATTGTGACTGATCTATTGTATCAGCTACAGTGTAGTTTGAGGGGTGATGGCAAATCCTTGGTCAAATACCCTCTATGACTTAAATGTGTCCTCCCAAAATCAATATGTTGTATTATAAAGGTATTAAGAGGATAGAAATTTAATACAACCATGAAACTAAAAGGTAGAACTTTGGAGAAATAATTAAGATTTAGATAAAGTCATTGGGCAGAGCCTCCATGATTGATTCTCACGAGTTTATACAGAGGGAGAATGAGAGAAGGACACAGAAACACAAAAAGCTCTTGCTATGTGATACCCTATACCAGAGTAGGACTCTGCAAAGAGACCCCACTAGCAAGAAGACCCTCACCAGAAGTGGCCCCTTGACCTTGGACCTTCAAAACTATGAGCAACTTAAACCTCTATTCTCATGGAATTATCCAGTATGGTATGCAGCTGTTAATGACAGAAAAATGAACTAAAACAACACCTCTCTACATTGATGTCACTGCTCAAAAACTTCACCTTCAAAAAATTATTCCTTTGGATTACTTTCCCTAGGTGAGGTTCTCGTGGGAGGACATTTGACTCATGTTAAATTGTTAGAAACTGAAGCAAATGGATCTTGAAGGTCTCATTATCCTGCCCAATGCACAAATCTCTGACAGCATCTGCATATTCCAGGAATACAGAAATCATAATTAGAAAAGGATGCTTATTTCCTGGTTGTTCAGTTCCTCTAAAGTTCTTCACATTAAGCCAAGGTATTTTTCCTATAGCTTCCTCCCCTCCCCATATGGCACTAAGAACAAATGTGCTCCTGCTTCAAGGCAATCTTGTAAGGCCTCCAGCAAGCATCTCTCCTGAGGACTCCAGCTCTCTCAGGTCTTCCTTGTGATGTGCCTTCCAGACTTTCCCGTTCAGGATACCTCCAACAGGCTCACTTCAAATTGTCAGAGATCTCCTCCTGGGGCCAGCAGGTGGAGATCTGCACTCTCCTTCCTTCCTTCTTTTTTTATTTTTTTCTTTTGTTATAAGTTGCATATGTTCTCCAGAGAGAGATAGGGAGCTTTAGAGGTTAATTAAACTCTGCAGTTTGAATTCCAGACCTAGCAGCTTGAAAATCACACCAGATACATGTGCTTGTGTGCTCAAAATTCTTAAAGTAAAATAAAGGAGAAAGGATTGGGATGTGGCCAACCCCCCCACCCCACCCAGGGAGTAATTTCTCTTTCTCTGGTGAGTGCTCAAATGCTGTTGCCAAGACAAAACAAACCTCTTTCTGTGTGACAAAACTACAAAGAAAGTCGTGCTTATTTGTGTATACACACCACATACTTACACAACATAGTAAGCTAGGGAAATATAAGGCTCCGAACTGAGGCAACACAACCAACCCAAGAGAAGCCACATATCAGTTTGTACTCCTGGATACAACAAGCAGCAGTTCCCTCAAGTGAGTTCATGTGAGTGGGTGGTAATATTGATAGAATACCTGAACTTTGTGAGAAAATTGGAATCCCAGAAATTTGAGGCCTCCCACACAATGAAGCTTGAAGGCCACTAAAAACCCATGGAATCTCAGAGAGAAGTCATCAGGTAGACCTCCAACTAGACAGCATTCATGGCCCCTACTTCATGCTCTGCCATTAAAGCATTCAGCTCTCTTGTCATGTTCAACATCTTTTCTTCCATCTCTGTTTCATCTCCCCTGCCAAGTGTGTGGTTGACTCCACTACATTTTCCAGGCACTAGTGCAAACCAGTACAACAAAGGTATCAAGATAATGCAATGAGAAAAGAAAATATTTTATTTTTCCCCCAATCCCATCCCTTCTGTCCCCTATTGCCTACTCCCCTCACACTGTCACTTGTATCCACAGTTGCTCTCTATGCTTTATACCTTCCAGTCTTTGAGTTTCTTTCACAGAGAAAAGTAAAACATTTAATGGACACAAAAATGGAAAATTATCTGTTGATGATAAAATGTATGATAATATATTTGACTGGACTAATATACAATGCATTCATGCTGAGAAAACTCATTTTGTATGAAGGGCTCTCAGTGTAACCAGAACCAGACTATGGAGGGTATTTAACTTTCTCTCTTAAATCCACACACATGCACATAAGCTCTGTTATGAATAAAGAAAAAAATTAAAGATAAAAGAAAACATATGAGAATATCTTCATGACTTGAGGTAGGCAGATATTCTCTAGGCAAAACACAAAAGGCATTAATCAATAAAAAGTTAGAAATTGACAAAAATTAAAATTTTTTATATGATCAGTTATTTAATTAGGTTCTTGGCAAAAAATTTAGAACACCAATTTGTGAGGATAAAATCCATTTGTAAGGGCAAACATGAATCGCAGGTAGCCCTGGAGCTGAGGAACAGTTTTGATTTTTGGTAAAATTTGCGAGTCCACAGCTTTCTGATCAATCTTGCGCTGCTCTGAAATGTCGTTATTTCTCCTTCTCTGTGTTGAAGATCTCACCTTCCTGGTGTCCAGGCTTCCACAGTTTCTTTTTCTTGAAGTAAGCATTGGTAAGGTGCTTTGGGATTTTTACTTTGCTAATATCAATTTTCATGGAGGTGGCAATGACGGTGTGTTTTACACAGTGGAACTCGATTGAGAACCAGTGGGCCAGTTACAAGTAGCAAGCCACTGCTCAGCTGCTTCAGGAAAACCACTCTCTTTCCTCTGTGGCATCCAATGAGGATGATCAGAATGGTCCTGGGAATGATGCTAGCTCGCAGCTTTCTCACATGCTGACTGAAGGGATTTTTTCCATGGCTCAACAGCTTTTGAGGCATATCTTCAGTAGGATAATACCTAGGCATTTTGCTCAGTTTAAACCCCCAGGTACCACCATCTTGTCTCCACCAACTGGTTTTGTGACAGTCGCACAAATCTTCTTTTTCTTTTCGATCCTGGATTTAATGGCCGAGTATTTCCTCTTGTACATGGCTCTCCTGGAATACATGGCAGACCAGGAGTATCTGCCAATGCCCCAGAGTAGGATGGGGTTTCAGCTGCAATGGGGCTTTCCCTTCTTGGGCTTTTTAGCCTTGGGGTCACCCTTTTTAACCTTGCCACTGGCATCAGCCTTCTTGGCTTCAGGTTTCTTCTCCTTAGTATCCTGCTTTGCAGCTTTTTCACCTGCCATCTTGTATAGTGGGAAAGAGCAACCATGACTGCACTTTTGAACCACCTTCAAAGTTTAAAAAAATACTGCTCTACCCTACACTGATTAAATCAGTATGGCTAGGGCTAGTACCTAAGGGATAGAAATTAATTTATTATTTTTTTAATTTTTAAAAGATATTTTTGCTATAGGGAGCATATACTCGCCAGAGAGAAAGAAAGAGAGAGACAAGAAAGTGATAAATCACTTCCCAGGGAGATGGCCACACTGCAATCCACTGGGTCTGGGACTTGAACCACGGTCGACTACATGGGAGTCCAGCAACATAGCCATTACGCCAACTTCTGGTTCCACCAAAAATTTAAAATTTTTAATGTACTTATTAGAATGACTATAATTAAACAGACTGACAACATCAAATGTTGGTCTGGATGTGGAGAAATCAAAACTCTTATTGTTCATGGGAGTGTAAAATGGTAAATCATTTTGAAAAATGTTCTATCAATTTCTTTATTAAAATATTAAATAAGGGGGCAGCAAGTAGCACTAGATTCCCACGTGGCTCACCACAGTTTAAGTCTTGGACCCTGTGGCTTGAAAATCATGCCAGGCACATGTGCATGAGGTCCCAAAATCCCAATAGAAGAATGGAGGAGAAGGAATTGTGGCATGGCCATCCCCCTGGGGAGTGATTTCTCACATTTCTTCTGTCCATCTCTCTCTTTTTCTCTCTAGCAAGCACATGTGCCCTTTGGCGAAAACCTAAAAAAATTTTTTTGAATAAAAAATTAAATAAAACCCTATGACCTAGCAATTCCATTTCAAATGTCCGTGAAAAGCCTTGTACAAGAGTATTTGCAACAATTTTATTCATCATAGTAAAAAACTATTGAAATTATCCATATGTCCATCTGTAAGAGAATGGATAAAGAAACTATGGTAAAGTCACATAGCTGGGGAGGGGAATGGGCAGAGGAATGACTAATATCTTAATAACATGGACAGATCCTCAGAAACATTATGCTGAGTGAAAAAAAAAGCCTTACACAAATGAGTACCTACTATATAATTCCAATTATACAAAACTCAAATAGGTACAACTAATCAAGTTTGGGAAGAAACAGAACAGTGGTAGCTAAGAGGGCAGAAATAGGCACAGCATGAGAGAATTTTCTGGAGTAATTATAATGTTCTATATCACTTTTTAAATAACATTTTTAGGGCCAGCAAGTAGTATGGTGGTTAAGGCAGCTGAATCCCACATAGCCAACAGTGCAGTTCAAGTCCTGGACCCAGTAGCTTGAAAATCACACTGAGCATTTGTGCATACATGCCCAAAATCCCAAGAAGAGAGTAGAGAAGGGATTGTGGAGTGGCTATCCTCCCCGGGGAATGCTCCCTCTCTCTCTCTCTCTCTCTCTCTTTCTCTCTCTTTCTCTCTCATGTACCCACATGCTCATGATCACCGCTCTCCCTCTCAGTGAGTACCTGCACTCTATAGCAAAATTTCAAAAAAAAAACTTTAAAAAATAACATTTTTATTGAGATATTTTTTCACACACCATAAAGTTTACCCTTTTAAAGTGTACAGTGCAGTAGTTTTATAATAGTCACAGAGTTGGGGCCAACAGGTGGTATGGTGGTTAAGGGTGCTAGACTCCCACGTGACTGACCACAGCTCAAGTCCCAGACCTGGCAGTTTGCTTTCTCACTTTCCCCTGTCTCTCTCACTCTGTCCCTCTCTAGTCAAATAAAAAAATAAGTAAATAGTAAATAAAGTTTAAAAAAAGAAAAGTCACAGAGTTATGCAAATATTACCACTATTTCTTAGACTGTTACTGTGTTGCTTTCAAAAATACCTGAGACTGGGTGATTTATAAAGAAATAGAGGTTTATTGATTCATAATTCTGGTAGCTGGAAAATCCAAAAGCATCATAAAATGGTGGAAGGCAAAACTGAGCACAGCGAAGCTTGTTCTGCATCCATGCAGCCCTTTCCAACCTCACTTCCCCTCCTTTTGTACATGCTAGAGTTCAATCATAAGGCCCCTACCCTAATGGCTCTTTCATACCCAAAGGTTCCACCCTAGAACACCACGAAGGGATTTAGTCTTCACTTGACAACCAAGACATCTAATCACCACCCACTAAGACCTAATTATAACACAAGAGCTTTTGAGAGACAGACCATCATCCAAATCATAGCAACTACCATCTAATTGCAAAAGAAGCCTAATACCCATTAGCTACCCCTACTCCAATCCCGAGCAACCACTAACCTACTTTCTGTTTCTGTGGATTTGCCTATACTGGATATTTCATAGAAACAGAATAAAACTTGTGGTTCTTTGTAACTGATTTCTTGCATTTAGCAAAAGGTTTTCAAGGTTCATCCATGTTATAATATGTGTTGGTACATTGTTCCTTTATATAGCTGAATAATACTCCGTTGTATGGAAAGACCATGTTTTATTTATTCATTCATTTATCATTTTCCTTGACAGACATTTGGAGAGTGGCTTGACTGCAAAAGGCATGAGAGAACTTTCTGGGGTGATGGAAATGCTCTGTATCTTTTTTTGTTTTTCTTAACTACGTTTTTTTGTTCGTTTGTTTTGTTTTGTTTGTTTGTTTTTGCTATGGGGTACATGCACTTGCTGGAGAGAGACAGAGAGGGGGAGAGATAGAGGGAAAGTGAGAAATCACTTCCCAGTAGGGATGACTACACTCTAATCCCTTCTTCTCCTTCTCCTCTTGAACTTTGGGCATGTGCATGCATGCACCAGACATGTTTTTCAAGCCATCAGGTCTGGCACTTGATCCATGTGGGATCTAGCTGCCTTAACCTCTGTACCACCTGCTGGCCCGAAATGTTCTATTGGGTTGTTGGAAAAGTCATGATGTTATTTTTCTGTTTTTCTTTTCTTTCTTTCTTTTTATTTATTTATTTTTTTTTTTTTTTTGAGAGAGTTTTTTGGTTTGGTTTGGGTTTGGTTTTTTGCTATACGACACATGCACTTGCAGGAGAGAGATACACACAGAAAGTGAGAAATCACCCCCTGGAGGGGATGGCCATACCCACAATCCTCTCTCCTCCATTCTCCTCTCAGGATTTTGGGCATACACAAACAAGCGTCCAGCATGAGTTTTAAGCCATGAGTCCAGGACTTGAACCACAGTTGACTATGTGGGAATCCAGCAACATAACCATTACACCATCTGCTGGTCCCTATTTTTTTGTTTTTCTATGAAAAAATGCATCATGATTTTTCCGAAGACTCAATACATCTTGATGACGTGAGAATTATGTGGGTGCACATATTTGTCAAAACTTATTGAGCTACATATTAAAAATATGTGCATTTTCTTTTTTATTTATTTATTTATTTTTTTTTTGGAGAGATTTTCACTGTAGGGCGCGTGCGCTCGCCAGACAGATAGAGACATCAGTGAAAGAAAGCGAGAAATCACTCCCCAGGGGGGATGGTCACGCCGCAATCCCTTCTCCTCCATTCTCCTCTCGGGATCTTGGGCACGCACGCACACGCGCCCGGCGTGAGTTTTAAGCCACCGGGTCCGGGACACGAACCGCGGTCGACTACGTGGGAATCCAGCGACATAGCCATTACACTAACTGCTGGTTCCCTGCATTTTCTTTAAAATAAACTACAAATTAAAAAAAAAAAAAGAAGCCTCATAAAGAAAGAATTAAAGATAAAATACAGGAAAGGAGGAAAGAATAGAGGGAGGAAAGGGGGCCATCATCAGTTCTTTGAGGGGGAAAAATCACTCAACTCAAATACCACTGGTGTCCCCATGAACTGTAGCAGGTGATTCTCAATGGGGACCAAGCTGTGCTCAGGAGCACCCCATGGTCCTGTTATTATTTGACCTTTGACTTGATCTGTCCTAATCACCCATGGCAGGCTCAGTCTGTCCCACAGAGTCTATCCAGCTGTTCTTCAGGCCCACTTGCTGAAGAAGGGACCCTGCTGGCTACGGCCTGTCTGTTTTGAGCTGGCCCACCACTGCACACTCCCTCTGAGATCACCTGAGTCCTTGCTCACCAACCAACTCTGTAATGCCAAGTTATCCTTGAGGTTGGATTTTCCTGCTGCAAGAGAGAGATAATATCTGGTTAGCCTGGCAATTCTCTCTCTCAATATATATCAATATATTGACATCTGATTTCACATTTTAAAAGCAATTTGCTTTAAACTGGAAGGGAGGCCCTGAGTGATGAGAACAAGGAAGGAAGAGGAAGAGCCTCCGGTGCTGGGAGAAAAGGCAGCACCAGGAGGGAAGGAGGCTTCAGGACAGGACCATTGGTTGCATCACGATGCTCAGCAATGAGCACTTTGTCTCTTTGTCAAAAGACATTTAGCACAACATAGGTTAGAAATGGTCAAATCACAGCATTTTCATTCAGTATCACCTCCTAGACCCTCTAGAGATTGGGAGACCCTGCGTGCAGCAGTGGAGACTTCAGTCCCATGCAGGTGGGATGGGGCTGGGCAGCACTCACTGCTACTTTCCGAGCCCTTTCTCTGTCAAACAAAAGGGACAATAGCTACAGGGAGGTTCGTGGCAAAACCAGAGAGAGCTCTAGGGACAGCCTTCCTTGTGGACATGTAACCTGAACCTGTGTCCAACACCACGCAGAAAGGCTCCAGGAGGAAAATCATTGAGCTAAGCAACTCGCACCTTGTTTTTCATGGGTGATGCCTTTCCCTGAGATTTCTTTCACTTCAATTGCTGGTACCACTACCACATGAACCTCAGTGTACGCCACTCCCATGTTATACCCACAAAAAGGGGCAACGATGCCACCACATTGTTCCCTTCATTAGTAAAATAACAGGACAGGACCAGCAGTTGGCATAATGGCTGTGTCAATGGACTCCCACGTAGTCGACCACAGTTTGAGTCCTGGACCCAGTGGCTTAAATTCGCGCCAGGCACATGTGCATACGTGCCCAAGATCCTGAGAGGAGAATGGAGGAGAAGGGATTGTGGCGTGCCCATCCCCCCCGAGGGGTCATTTCTCACTTTCTGTCTCTCTCTGTCTTTCTAGTGAGTGTACGTGCCCTATAGCAAAAACCTCTCCAATAAATAAATAGATAGATAAATAGATAGATAGATGATAGGTAGATGATAGATAGAAAGATAAATAGATATCTAGATAGATAGATAGATAGATAGATAGATAGATAGATAGATAGATATAGATAAATAACTGACTAACTGATTGAATGGAAAGAGATTCCTATTCAGGGACTAGCCTGCCTTCTTAGCTGGTTTCTGGCCTGAGACATTCCCAGCTGGTTGGTAGCACAAACGACAAGGAATGAGTCAGCCACATTATCAGCCCTGCATGCAGACAAAAGCCACATCTTTGACTCGGCATCGTACATGGATAGTAACTAAATGATGTTTGGTTATAAGGGTAAGAAAATCCAGAGATGAAAAGATGGGGAAGAAAGGAAGGGGGGCAAGATGGAGATGGAAAGAGAGCAAAGATGGAGTTGATGAGGAGGAGGAATGGGGCATCTCACCTTTGTGCAAGAGGTAAGTGTCGATCCGACTTTCCAAGACTATGGAGAGTGTTCTAGGACTCCTGGCCTCAGAGAATAAGATCAGGACTGTGGAGAAGGCCATGAGGCCAAGGGAACAGAATAGCCTCTCGTAGCTCAGGTATTAAACCCATGATGCATATGTGGGCCAGGGACAATGTGTCAGTAGGGGAACATGTGAGGGACTGTAGTAAACATCAAGGGGAAGGTTTCACAAAATTTTTTTAATTGTTACTACTGAAGTGCTAAGACTCTGAAGCCTGAGAAACAATATTTTCTCCTCCCTAAGCAATCAGAAACAAATAAAAGGAGAACTCTCTGTACTTAGTAAATCTGCGTTGGTGTGGGCCCACACTCAACAGAACATGGTGGAGGAAGTGGGCAAAGTGATTGAGAGCCTTAGCTGAGTTCCAGATGGTGCAGAAATGGTTGGAGGTGGGGGTAGGAACTGCAGCAAAGAAGACAGGGGACAAAACTATTCCAAAAGGAGCCACAGGAGCAACATGTGAGCCAAGTTAGACATTCGTGGCTCAGATGGACAAAGGCCCTTTAGAGAGAGCTGCGGTCGGTGCTTGTCAACCTTGCTTCTCCATAGCAATAGATGCTGGGCTAGACTTGGTGTGTGGAGCTTGAATGGGACATGCTAGAAGCTCTGGCTCTACTATTAATTGGCCATGCAAACTTGGACTAGTCATTTCTCTCTAGATCCATTTCCTCATTTTAAAAAGGACAGTGGTGGGAGACAGCTGGTCACAATGATTAAGGTGCTTAGATCCCACATGGCTTAACTCTGTGGTTGGAGTCCCAGGCCCAGCAACTTGAAAGACAAGGTGTGTATGCATTGTGTGCCCAAAATCCATTGGTGAATGGATAAGAAGAGATTATGGTATGGCCATCCTCTCTGAGGGTAGGAGGACCGTTTCTCATTTTCTCTCTCTTTCTCTCTCTCTTTCTCTCTTTGTTTCTCTCTCTTCAGTGAGTGAATGTGCCCAATAGCAATTTTTTTGAATTGGATGGAGATGCAACATTCTCTTTGGTAATATCTAAGACCTATAGAGGTATCACTGCTGCAATAGAGGGCCTTGACAACCCTCTACCCCAAACTATATCAAAATATGTTTCTAGCCTCTAACCTTAAAATATTTGCCATTTTTCCTCCAGCTTTCTTAGTCACTTACCTTTATTACTGGGCCATAAAATGAGCTTTGAAAGGAACACCCCTCCAGATTTTCCAAGCAGGTCTCTTCTTGGAGAGAAGGGGATGAAGTCTTGGAAAAGTTCCTCCTATGCATAACAATCTGTAACTTCAGCCCAAATGCTCTGAGAGAGCCCAGGGGTCTAGTGAGGTTTCCTGGGCAGCTAGGGACCCATCTCATCCCATGTCCTGGGCTGTCTCACCCCTTAGGGCTTCTTCTGCTCTCATTCACCAAAACCTTACTTACTCTTGTAGTCTCAAAACCTGGTATTACAGGTAGAGTGGTATCACAAACTTATCGAGAGCTAACAGGTTAGTTATCAGGGTATTAGTAACCCATAAGAGGAGCTAGTAGTGGAACTTTAGACACCACAGAAGGTGGAAAGAGAATAACTGAGCCAAGAGAACTGAGAGAATATTTTTCAAAGATTTGTGTAACACAGTTTAGGCAGTTGCTTACCCCATTCCAGGTTAGACCCACGCCTATGATGTTCTCGTCAGCCTTGGCAGACCTGGGACTAGACTATGAGGTCCAGGAACATCACAAGCTAGCTCACTCTTCCCTGTCTGCCTTTTGACTTTTAAAGGTCAAAAGATGTTTGCTTGCCTCCTCAGATGAACTCTGGTTTCCTAGGTTAGAAGAAACTAAGAAACTCACGTAAGACAGAACAGATGGAAGAAACAGAACTGATTTGGGAAACTAGAGGGAGAGAGAGTGTGACTGAAATGCTGGGAATGAATGTAAACTCACCAAAGATGTGTAACATCACTCCTGGACAGAGCTGGCTCTCAGAAAGTAGCCACATTTGCTATTATCACTATTACTGTGTTAAGCCACATTTTTGAACAGCTTTATTGAAATATACATCACATATTATAACATTCACCCATTTAAAATGTACAATTTAGGGATCAGCAGTGGCAAAATGGTTATGTCACTGGACTCCCATGTAGTCAACTACAGTTCAAGTCCCAGACCCAACATGTGTGCGCGTGTGCCCAAAATCCTAAGAGGAGACTAGAGGAGAAGGGATTGCAGCATGACTATCCCCCCTGGGGGGTGATTTCTCGCTTTCTGTCTCTCTGTCTCTTTCTGTCTTTCTGGCAAGCGCACACATCCCAAAGCAAAAACCTCTCCAAGGGGCCGGCAGGTGGCGTGGTGGTTAAGGGCGCCGGACTCCCACATGGCTGACCACAGTTTGAGTCCCGGACCTGGCAGCCTGCTTTCTCACTTTCCCTTTCTGTTTCTCTGTCTCTCTCTGGTCAAATTAAAAAACTAATAACAAATGGAATTAAATAAATAAATTAAAAAAAAAAAACTCTCAAAAAAAAAAGAAAGTGTGTAATTTAATCACTCTTAGTATGTTCACAGTTACACAACCACCACCACTATCCAATTTTATTATTATCCTCCCTAACAGAAATCTTTATGCATTAATAGACACTCCACCATTATGCCCCTGCCACCTTCCATCCCTAGACAACCACTAGTATATTTTCTGTCTCTATAGGTTTACAATATGACATTTTGCCCCTTACATTTTCTTCCTACAATTGGAGTATACCATCACCATATGGTAGTGATATCTTAACCAAGATCTTATGACTCATACATAAGTGACTCAGCTACTAAACACACATTAAAAGATGTTCAACATCATTCATCATTAGGGAAATGCAAATCAAAAATATCTCCTTGTACCCATAAGAATTATCACCATCAATAATAATAATAATAACAGGTGTTAACCAGGATATGGAGAAATTAGAACCCTTGTACACTGTTGGTGGATAGGTAGAATGGTACAGCTACTGTGAAAAACAGTAAGGTGGTTTTTCAAAAAGTTAAAAATGCAGCTATCATATGATCCAGCTACTTCAATTCTAGGTATATACCCAAAACAACTAAAAGCAAGGCTTCTAAGAGATATTTGTATATTCATGTTCATAGCAGCATTATTCTCAATAGCCAAAAGGTAAAAGAAACCCACATGTCCATTCATGGGTGAATGGATAAATAAAATATGCTATGTTCATACAATGGTATAGTATTCAAAATCCTAAGAGGAGACTAGAGGAGAAGGGATTGCAGCATGACTATCCCCCCTGGGGGGTGATTTCTCGCTTTCTGTCTCTCTGTCTCTTTCTGTCTTTCTGGCAAGCGCACACATCCCAAAGCAAAAACCTCTCCAAGGGGCCGGCAGGTGGCGTGGTGGTTAAGGGCGCCGGACTCCCACATGGCTGACCACAGTTTGAGTCCCGGACCTGGCAGCCTGCTTTCTCACTTTCCCTTTCTGTTTCTCTGTCTCTCTCTGGTCAAATTAAAAAACTAATAACAAATGGAATTAAATAAATAAATTAAAAAAAAAAACTCTCAAAAAAAAAAGAAAGTGTGTAATTTAATCACTCTTAGTATGTTCACAGTTACACAACCACCACCACTATCCAATTTTATTATTATCCTCCCTAACAGAAATCTTTATGCATTAATAGACACTCCACCATTATGCCCCTGCCACCTTCCATCCCTAGACAACCACTAGTATATTTTCTGTCTCTATAGGTTTACAATATGACATTTTGCCCCTTACATTTTCTTCCTACAATTGGAGTATACCATCACCATATGGTAGTGATATCTTAACCAAGATCTTATGACTCATACATAAGTGACTCAGCTACTAAACACACATTAAAAGATGTTCAACATCATTCATCATTAGGGAAATGCAAATCAAAAATATCTCCTTGTACCCATAAGAATTATCACCATCAATAATAATAATAATAACAGGTGTTAACCAGGATATGGAGAAATTAGAACCCTTGTACACTGTTGGTGGATAGGTAGAATGGTACAGCTACTGTGAAAAACAGTAAGGTGGTTTTTCAAAAAGTTAAAAATGCAGCTATCATATGATCCAGCTACTTCAATTCTAGGTATATACCCAAAACAACTAAAAGCAAGGCTTCTAAGAGATATTTGTATATTCATGTTCATAGCAGCATTATTCTCAATAGCCAAAAGGTAAAAGAAACCCACATGTCCATTCATGGGTGAATGGATAAATAAAATATGCTATGTTCATACAATGGTATAGTATTCAACCTTAAAAGAAAAAAGTAAGTCTAATATATGCTAAAACATCAATGAACCTTGAGGACATCACATTAAGTGAGATAAGCCAGTAAAGAATCATACTGGCATACATTAGCCAGTATGATTTCACTTACATGAAGGACCTAGAGTAGGAAAATTCATGGAGATAGAAAGTAGAATGGTGGTTTCCAGGGCAGGTGGGGTGAGTGGGAAGTTAGTTTTCAACGAGTACAGAGTTTTAGTTTTGCAAGATGAAAAGTGTTCTGGAGATGGAGCTAGTAAAGGATGCACAACCATGTGAATGTAGCTAATGTCACTTAACTATACACTTTAAAATATTTAAGATAGTAAATTTTGTTACATGTATTTTACCACAATTAAAAATAAAGGAGAGGTTGGAACCAGCAGATGGCATAATGGTTATGTCAGTGGACTCCCAAGTAGTTTACTACGGTTCAAGTCCCAGACCCAGTGGCTTAAAACTCACACCTAGAAGAACCAGCAGTTGGCATAATGGCTATGTCACTGGACTCCCACATAGTCAACCGTGGTTCGAGTCCCAGACCCGGTGGCTTAAACTCATGCCGGGCACATGTGCATGCATCCCAAGATCCCAAGAAGAGAATAGAGAAGGGATTGCAGTGTGGCCATCCCCCCAGGGGATGATTTCTCGCTTTCTGTCTCTCTGTCTCTCTGTCTTTCTGGTGAGCGCACACACCCTATAGCAAAAACCTCTCCAAAAAAAAAAAAATCA